>NW_022589753.1:2217-6725 GCF_004348235.1 Phoca vitulina | reverse complement strand
TTTCTTTCTTTCTTTCTTTCTCTTTCTTTCAGATTTTTAAATTTATTTGTCAGAGAGAGAGAGCGCACGTGCCCTGGGATCATGACCTGAGTGGAAGTCAGCCGCTTATCCAACTGAGCCACCCAGGCGCCCCTGTCTGCTTTCTTAAAATTAATCAGGCCCAAGTAATCCTTGTGCCAAAGAGCCATATTCTGAAGTGGAGTGTTCTGCTTCCTTCACATGGATGCACCACAGTTTGATTATGGATTCATCTGTTGAAGGACTTCCTGATTTCTTTAAAATTTTAGCCATTATGAATAGAGCTGCTATGTATAGCTGAATGTGAGTTTTTGTTTGGAAACGGTTTTCCAAAGCAGTTATCTAAACAGCTAAAGTGTGATGATGGTTGGATCCGAAGGTGAGACTTGTTCAGCTTTGGGGAAAAATGTCAAACTGTCTTCGTTAACTTAAAAATGAAATTGACAATTATTTTACCAGCAAAAATGGGTTTATTTGGGAATAGTTGAGAATTTCAATCCAGGACAAGCAAGCTTAGACAAAACCATAGGCAAGTACACTGAACAAAGCAGAGGATCATTGCTCTTTTAGAGAGGAAAGCGGGAAGTTGGGAGGGGCTGTCATAAACCGAAGTCCACTGGAGTAAACTGGGGGCTCAAAGTGTAGTGGCTTCTTATTGGCTGAGCTGTTGCTTGGGAGGAGGAAACCTTTCTTCTTCCTTCTGGGATAGTAAAATGGTACATAATGGGCAAGGTCTATGTCTTCCTGTTGGGTCTGCAATTGATGTAGAGTGGTAGGTGTGAGACCCTCCCTGATGGAACCTTCCCAGACTCCGTTTTAGTGAGGTTTCCCATTACTAATTTTCACTTCCAGAGTGCCTGTATATGCATTCCCCCAGTGAAGGAGATCTCCTCTCATTCCGTATCCTCCAACAATTGATACTGTCATTTATTTATTTATTTTTTTTGGAGTTTAGCAGTTAATAGGTGTGTACAATTTGTAATTTCCTAATGGTAGATGATGGAGAGCATATTTTTGTGTGCTTATTTACTATCTGTATATCTTTGGCCAAATGTCTGTTCAGATTTTTACCCATTTTCATTGAGGTTGTATGTTTTCTGTTTGTTGAATTCTGAGAGTTTTCTGAGAGTCCTTTGTATATTTTGAATACAAATCCATTACCAGATGTGTGTTTTGCAAATATTTTCTCCCAGGATGTGGGCTTGTCTTTTGGTTCTCTGAGCAAGGTCTTTCACAGAGTAGTTTTAATTTCATAAAGTTCATGTTATCAGCTTTTTTCTTTTGTGGACTGGTTTTGGCGTTGTGTTAAAGCTCATCACCACACCAGACTCATCATGTAGATTTGATATTTTCTTTTTGATATTTCAGTAGTTTTGCCCTTTAAGTTTATCTGCAATTTTTAGTGAATTTTGGTGTCGGTTGTAAAGTTTGTGCCTATATTTCATTGCATTGCATTGTATGGCATACTGTTTCCAATTAATTGTTCCTTAAGTATTTCTGGAGAAGTCAGGGGTTACTGGGCTCCGTTTCAGGTTGAAATTCCAAAAGTTAATGGATTCGGTCTGAGCGGAGGAAGCCCAGTGAGGGCTGCACTGCCTCCGCCGCCCGCAGGGGGCGCCCGGGCCTGGCTCCCCGACCCGAGGGAGGCGTGCTCTGTCAGCCCGCCTCCTTTGCACCTGCACTGACAGGTGTTCCGCCTCCTCAGGACCCGCTGTGGAGGCCGTGGGGCCATGTCCACACCGACAGGAGCCCGGCCTCCTCAGGACCCACCCCCGGAGGAGAAGGTGAGGAGAAGCCGCCTGAGCGGGGACTGCGGAGGCGGTGCGCGCCCACAGGACCCCGTGGAGGAAGGGCACGCGGTGTAGACGGTGGGGTTTCGGTGGCTTTGTGTGCGGTGACGTGGGGTCCCGCGGTGCTGATCACGGGGCTGTCGGGTCTCCCCTTTCTGGGCTCGGATCCGCTCCGGGGGTACATGCGCTGGTGTTCATGCGCGCCCGGATTCGGTTCCTGGGGCTCCTCCGGCGGTCTGCGGTCAGGGGCGGCCGCCCCCCCGCGGTGCTCGTGCTCCCCCGGCCTCGGCCCTGCGGGGTCCTCCCCGCGTCCACACCCGCTTCGGGGCTGCTGGTTCGGTCCTGGCAGTTCGGTAGCGCCGGCGCGGACTCTGCAGACGGCTTCGGGCAGAGCAGGGATTTTCACAGTGTCGGTTCTTCCCTGAGCACGGGGTGTCTTCCCGTCTCCGTGTGTCTCCCTCGATGTCTGTCTTCAGTGTCTCACGTGTGTGTGTGTGTGTGTGTGTGTGAGAGAGAGAGAGAGGGAGAGAGAGAGAGAGAGAGAGAGAGATCTGCGGACTCCAGGAGTGATGTGAGAAACCTCACATGAGGCATGGAAGTGAGGGAAAGAGAGAGGAAGGGAGGATGGGGAGAGGGAGGGGAGAGAGGGAGGAGGGAAGGGAGGATGGGAGGGGTAGAGGGGAGGGAGGGAGGCAGGGAGGGAGGGAGTGGGGGAGGGAAGGGAGCGGTGGAAGGGAAGGGGCGGGAGGGAATGAGGGAGTGAATAAATGACGTAGGGAGGGAGGGAGTGAAACCACAGAAGCTGGATCCATACCTCAGGAGCCATTATTTGGGGTGAGGTCTAAGGGCATCACAGCCCGGGCCCTGGATGGTGGCTCAGGGCACGTCCAACTGTCCTCCCAGTGCTGACCTTCCTTCTCCTGGGACCCGCTGTCATCCTGGATCCTCTCCACCTCCTCCTCAAACAATTCTCAATGTTCCCAGGAACAGGGTGGCAGGAGGGGGTCTCAGGAGGGGCTTCCCGGATTCTGTGCCCTGAATGACAACATGACAGTAGCTACGAGGTATTCTATCATGAGGACTGGGACCATGGATCCCATCCATCTCCTTGGGCATTAGCGTTGTTCCATTCCCTGCTCTCTCCAGCACTGCTGTGCTGAACACTCCTGAAAATACATGTGTGAAAAACCGAGCCAGAGTTTCCGGGGGTGAGTCCGAGGCTGAGCATACCGGGTGATGGGTGCCCTGTGGCTTGGGATGGGTGCTGCTCACTGTTCTCCCAGACAGGGGTGCCCGTCACCGTTTCCTCCAGGGGACCTGCATTGGACCTCCGCTTCCTCACGTTCTTCCCAGACCAGACATCTGCCAGTCTGAGGGTGACCAGTGCTGCCTGCATAGGGTTTCCTTTGCCGGAGTCCTTCCCTGGGAGCTCCCACATCTCTGACTCCCCCCGTGCCTGTCCTCCCCTTGGACTTGCATGTGTTTGATCTCTGTCCCTGTGGAACCCTGTGACTTGGAGCATGATTTGGACCAGAGTCAGGGGAAACCTTTCTCTGGCCTTGGGTCGTGAGCAATGCTTTTGCCCATTGTGGTGTGTCTTCCAGCTTTCTGCATCTCCCTGGTTTCTGTGTGGGCCACAGGAGGAACCAGCCGTTTCCTGTCTGGGGTCAGGCTGTGGTGTCCCAGCAGGAACAGGGGTCTCGGCCCCGAGATTGTGCCCATAATTCCTAAAGTGGCCTCTATGATTACATCTGATGTGTGATCCATCGGGGATTTCAATATCGAATAAGGGAAATTTGTGACAAAGAAACACAGAAGAAAACGAATCCCCTGTGAAAGTAGGTGGGCAGACACAAAGGCACCTATTGCGTGATTCCACTTACAGAAACATCCAGAACAGGGAAAGGAACAGGGAGAGAAAGCAGCTTAGGGGTTTCCAGGGTCTGGGCTGGGGGAGAAATGGGCAGGGGGGGCTTCTGGTTCGGGGACTCCTTTGGGACATGAGATATTCCGCAGCAATGTTCTGGGGTGTGGTGGCACATCGTTGGGAATGTACTTAATGCTCATGATGTGTTGAATTGAAAACAAGTAATTTTATTTAAAACAAATCATAAACAGTATACAGAATATGAAAAGATAAAATAACAGTTAATATGAACCAGAGAGAAAGAACATAGGGGGAGGGGATGAAACAATCTGGCGGGGCCGGGGTCCAGCGATGGAACTAAGGGTAATTTTACAGGGAGCTCTCCCCGCAGGGCTGTGGGCTCTGGATGTGGCTCTGGGAGCCCTGCAGGAGCAGGAGCAGGAGTAGGGGCAGGGGTTAGGATAGGGGCAGGGACAGGAGCAGGGACAGGTGTAAGAGCAGGGTCAGGGGCAGGGGCAGGGGCAAGGGGAGGGACAGGATCAGCAGTAGTGGCAGGTGCAGGATCCAGGGCAGGACCTGGGTAAGGAGCAGGAACAGGAGCTCCGGCAGGCGCAGGGGAAGGGGCAGCGGGTCTGGCAGGGGAAGGGGCAGAAGCAGGAGCAGGAGAAGGAGCAGGAACAGGAGCTCTGGCAGGGGCAGGGGAAGGGGCAGCGGGTCTGGCAGGGGAAGGGGCAGAAGCAGGAGCAGGAGAAGGAGCAGGAACAGGAGGTCAGGCAGGGGCAGGGGAAGGGGCAGCGGGTCTGGCAGGGGAAGGGGCAGAAGCAGGAGCAGGA
>NW_022589753.1:1719-2117 GCF_004348235.1 Phoca vitulina | reverse complement strand
GGGGCAGGGGGTCTGGCAGGGGCAGGGGAAGGGGCAGGGACAAGAACAGGAGCCCAGGAAGGGGCAGGGGAAGGGGCAGCGGGTCTGGCAGGGGTAGGGTTATGGGCAGGAGCAGGGGCAGGGACAAGAACAGGAGCCCAGGAAGGGGCAGGGGAAGGGTCAGCGAGTCTGGCAGGGGCAGGGACAGGAGCTCAGGCAGGGGCAGGGGAAGGGGCAGTGGCTCTGGCAGGGGCAGGGGAAGGGGTAGGAGGAGGGGCAGGAGCTGGTTTTGAGCAGTGGCAGGTGCAGGATCCAGGGCAGGAGCTGGGTCAGGGGCAGGATCCAGGGCAGGAGCTGGGTCAGGGGCAGGATCTGGGTCAGGGGCAGGATCCAGGGCAGGCGCTGGGTCAGGGGCAGGA
>NW_022589753.1:0-1709 GCF_004348235.1 Phoca vitulina | reverse complement strand
GCAGGATCCAGGGCAGGCGCTGGGTCAGGGGCAGGATCCAGGGCAGGATCCGGGTCAGGGGCAGGATCCAGGGCAGGAGATGCGTCAGGGGCAGGATCCAGGGCAGGAGCTGGGTCAGGGGCAGGATCCAGGGCAGGCGCTGGCTCAGGGGCAGGATCCAGGGCAGGCGCTGGGTCAGGGGCAGGATCCAGGGCAGGCGCTGGGTCAGGGGCAGGATCCAGGGCAGGAGATGGGTCAGGTGCAGGATCCAGGGCAGGAGCTGGGGCAGGGGCAGGAACAGTAGCAGGAGCTGGGTCAGGGGCAGGTGCCAGTTCTTCCTGGTCCGCGTCAAGCTCTCCGTGGGCGGGTGCCGGGTCACCTGCCGGCTCCTGGTCTCCTGCTGAAGTCGCAGGCTCCCCCCCTCCCTCCAGAGCTGCCGATGGAGCTGCAGCCGGCTCTAGCTCCTCAGGTGGTGGAGCAGCTGTGAGAGGAGAAAAGCTCATCCCCGTGCCTGCTCTCCGTGGGCCTTTGCGGAGACAGAACCCAGCCCAGGGCCTCCCAGAGAAGCCACAGCCAGGAAGGAGCCCTCCCCGGGACGTCTCCCCGACTGCAGTCCACCCGCTGGGCGCTCTGTGCCCAGTCGTTGCTCCTGGCCCCACACCAGCCTCTGGGAGCTCCTCCCTGTGAGGCCAGCACCGACCCATCCCCACACACCACAAACACCCAGCCCCAGCCTTCTCACCCTCGGGCTCGGCCTCCGTGGGCTCCGGCTCCTGGACCACTGTCCGGTGACCAACCACCTGGGACAGTGGTCTGGGTGGTGGTGGAGGTTTTGCCCGGCAATCCCCAGCACCTGTTTTTGGGGATGCCTGTGGGGTCAACCCCTCTGTCAGGGAGGAGGGCATGTCCGCCAGCCGCCTCTGGAGGTCATCCGTGGCCTTCTGCCAAGACAGGGACGGGTAGTCGGCTGGAGGCATCAAAGCCCTGCCCGGCCATCCTCACTGTCCTCTTGCTCAGTCCCCCTGCTGCTCCCAGATCAGACGTAGACCTGTGTGTGCACAGCCCTGCACCCGGGATGCAGTGACCCATCCCTGCAGGGCTCTTGGGATAAACCCTGGGCAGAAGCTCGCAGCCCCCCACACCCCATCCCACCCAGCCAGCCTTGACCTTGAACATGACCTGCCCGCTGGGTATCTGACCCCTCATCAGCCTGCTCCTGCTCAGGGTGGCCCCACCCCGCATGACCCTTCTTTACACACACACACAGACACACACGCACTTACACGCACACTCACACACAGACACACACAGACAGACACACACACACAGACACACACACACACGGAGGGGACCTGGGGCTACACAGGTCAGATGAGAGCGAGTGGGGCTGGGTGGCCAGCTCTGGGCCTCCTGGTGTCACCTTTCTGTCCTTCCGGCCAAATGGCCAGAGGCGGTGGGGAGCCCTGACACAACATCCCCAGCGGGGGACAGCGTTTGCAGGGCGCTCTTTCTTCAGCCTGCAGCCTCTGGACTTTGGGAAGCAACACCCGAACATGCTTTTGGTTGGAGGGTCTCCAAAGAAATGAGCTGGGCAGGGGGCTGTCTCTGGAATGTGGGTGCCTGGTTACCGGGGTTCCAAATTCTGATGGGCTCTGTTGTCAGGGAAGTGAGGTCACCACTGCCTGGGGTCCCCTTACCCAACTTCCTCCTCACACAAGACCGCCACCCCC
>NW_022589752.1:12554182-12602990 GCF_004348235.1 Phoca vitulina | reverse complement strand
GGCTCTGATGCACGTGGGGTTAAGGGGAACACAGTGGCTCACCACAGATGCTAGAGCACGGATTGCAAGGTTTGTGGCATATGAATGAGAAAACATCTCTCTGGGCTGTTCCTTGTGATTGGGTGTGTCTAACAGTGCAACAGATTCACTTTATATTGGGAAGAGGATCTCAAGGACCCATTTTTTTTTTTTTTTAAGATTTTATTTACTTGACAGAGAGAGACCTAGTAAGGGAGGGAACACAAGCAGGGGGAGTGGAGGAGGGAGAAGCAGGCTTCCCACGGATCAGGGAGCCTGATGCGAGGCTTGATCCCAGGACGCTGGGATCATGACCTGAGCCAAAGCAGACACTTAACGACTGAGCCACCCAGGTGCCCCTCAAGGACCCATGTTTAAACAGGGTCCAAAAACTTCTCTAAACTCCTTCTCAGATGGCAGAATTGGAGTACATGCCAGTTGGGCTACTATACTATTGCTTGCCCCACCCCAATCACCTGCAGAAGGTGTACGTTTGATCAAGTGATCACAATATTGGTAAGCTTTACTAACAGGAATATAGAAGAATCCACTCTTTTTCACACTTCAGTTATCAAAACTGATAATGCATTACTCTTCTCATTAATTTTTCCATCCATAACCACTTCCAGTACAGTTGATTTTTCTTTCTTTCATTTATTAATGAACTTATATGAAGTTATATGAACCAATATGCCTACAGTAATGAACTTTATGCCTATAGTACTCTATATTGTCATTCCTGTGTCTCACCTTCTTTGTTGCCAAGATATAGCTGCTCCTAGGAAGAGCTGCCTTTGCCGTAATAGTCATAGCTCTGTGCACTACGAGGGAGAAATCCACTCCAAAAATGTCAAAGTGACCGTGTCCATTTATTCTTACCCCATGAGAAACTTAGGTAAAATAACCTAATTCACTGTATTATTTTTACCTTGCTTATTTTTCACCTCATAATGGACTGAATAATTTGAATAAAATCTTGCTATTAATTTCCCCTCTCCTACTAAGATTTTCTGATTACTTGACGGATCACTTCAGTTCCTATACAGAAATTATTTTGCCATTTTCTCTGAGGGGATGCCATTTTACTCAATATATATGTCTGAAAGTTCAGCTTCAGGAGTATCCCTAACAACTAACCAGTTTGGTAGTGCAGAGTTGCCCGATTGTGCCAAACTATCATATTTCTGCTAAAAATAACACCTAAAGTGAATTTTATCCAGGAAGTATTATGTTTCTGATTACTGAAAAAAATATCAAACGCCTTGGCTAAAATCTTACTTCATTTACACAATGAATTATTCTTTATAAAATGGTTAGTGTTAATAGAGTGAATTTCACTGAGTACTTTCTGGGTCTTACACTAAGCTGCACGATCACAGTGACTCTTTTCTCAAGTTCTATAATGTAGATATATAACCTTCTCACTCAACAAATGAGAAAACTGACGTTCGGAGTGTTTGAAGACTGAAATCTGGGTCTTACAGATAGTAAGTATCACTTAAGGGATTCCAATTATTTTTGTTTCCTCTTACCACTACAGTTCCCTGGTTCTCAAAAATAGTCTGATATAATTATTTTCTCTCCGTAATGGATGCTATTTTAGAATAACTCCTTATACAAATAGAATTCATATATAACCTATAGTTGTAACTTTGTTTTAGCTTTTTGAGAAAAGCAGAAATGCGTTATAAGATACCAAGTTGTTTCGTAACAGAAACCCTCTTTTTATTTATATGAATCGGTATCCCTTAGGGTCAATGAGCCTTTTTGACATTTAATAACAACTTACTACACAAACCATACATTTAACAAAAGTCCCAAATTCCAACTGGAATCTGCAATTATATGCTACTCCTTCAGTTACTAATTAAAATTGAATTCGACTTTATTCTCTTTCTTAAATGAAAACACAGCAGCATTAGAACCAGAATCCTGAAAAAGATGTCCTAATTTTAATCCTCTCTCTGCTATATTTTAAGAAAGCATCCTTGGACACATAATTTAACCTCTTTGAGCTTCCATTTCCTCATTTGTAATTTGGGGAAATAATAGTACCAATTTCACGGAGTTCTCTGTATTAAATGAGATAATATGTGTCAATAACTTAGAATACTGCTCTGTAAATTATAGCTCTGTGTCAAGATCTGTCAATTTAAACAGGAAAAAAACACATAATTGCATAGCTTTTTTCCCTAAAACTAACATACTTATTAGAATGGTTGGCTAGGCATTTCTTGGGGTACTTTAACCCCTGAAAACATTTACTGTATAGAAAAGAAAACAGATATATAATCCATGGAGAAAAGCTTCCGCATTGCATATTGCTTCCCTTGTGCTTTTAAAGTTTTCTGCAATGTTTTTCAAATTCATTAAAAGTGCACTTCATTCCTGTGCTATTTACCTCAAAGATATGTGCAACAGTGTAATTATACCTAACCTTCCATCTAAGAGGCTTGAGTGTAAAGTCAAATAAATCATCAGTTCACTCCTGAAGACCGAGGCATTTCTCCCTCTATCTGGCAAGAATGCCTTCCATCCATCTGAGAAAGAAATTTAAATTTATGGATAGAAACTCTAAAATAATTTATTTAATTCTTTCAAGTTATCAGTTAAGGAAAAAAAAATGAAACCAACACTAATGGTCAGTGAGAAGTCCTTGATTCAGAAAGTATTTGATCCAGTACTTGATCAAAATTACTTCACCCAGGGAACAAGATAATGGCCAATAACTGCCCCTCTGCCCAGTCTCTTTTTAGAAAATAAATCTTTCACAAAATAAAGAAAAAAAGGAATTATAGATTTTTTATACCAAACTGATATCTTAAAGCAAAAAAGATAATTAGAAAAGCCTTGACCAAATTAAAGCAACCCACTAATCACATTGAGTCAATTCAAAAGCACTAACATATTATCCAAATGAAATTACATATAGAGCACTGACACCATACACCAAAATTCTGGGTGAAATGGGTTTCCCTGTCTAAGAAAGAAATCCTTCCACCTATTGCAGAGAGTTCATTAAGAGGCAACACATGTTCAAAATGATATGCCTTCCTAACTACATTGTATCTGGAAATGTTCAGCTTTTGCTTTTAAGTATCTATTTAAATATTTTAGTTGATGCATGCTGTATTTAGAATGTAACAAGAAACTTTGCTAGTGATCATGACTACATGATTCTATTTTGGCATCCATTTTTCTCATCACTGATCAAACGGTTCACCCCTAGAAAGCTAAAAAACAAAAATCATGATGTAACTGTGGATTCATCATAATTTGTCAAATGCTGTTCAACTTTAAAACTATGAATGTCACTAAAAAGAAATGGAAAGTACCTTTCCAGTCTACACTTTGTGTAAGGCAATTGCTCTACAAAAAGACTTTATTTCTTTTAAAAGTGTCCAAAAGGCAAACACTTTAACCAGCTTTATTTTTACTATGGCATGATGTTTGTTAGATGAAATTAGAAAAAAAACAAAAGGTTTAAAAAGGAAAAATATGTTGGTGTGTCTTAAAATGAAATATTTTATTCCTACATGGAAAACAAAAAACACCACCACCAGGGGCGCCTGGGTGGCTCAGTCGTTAAGCGTCTGCCTTCGGCTCAGGTCATGATCCCAGGGTCTTGGGATCGAGTCCCACATCGGGCTCCCTGCTCGGCAGGAAGCCTGCTTCTCCCTCTCTCACTCCCCCTGCTTGTGTTCCTGCTCTCGCTATCTCTCACTCTGTCAAATAAGTAAATAAAATCTTTAAAAAAAAAAAAAAAAACCACCACCACCAGACTTGTCTTTCCCCCCCTTTTAGAACTTCACAATAAACCAGCCAGTAAACATACAACTAGTACTTTCTAAGATTCTCCTGATTGCCATCCTCACTTTACAGAGATGGTTATGATTCCTGAGTCAGAAGCAAATGGGCAGGTGGTCTCTCATGGTTGTTCCAATTAAGAAATGTCACATTTCATTCTGAGTATTTTGTACTCAGTCCAGGAGTTCATAGCACAAGCTGAAGTAGAAAATTTAATAGAATCTGTTAATTGAATCAATGATGAACAAGTGGTATGATCCAAACCTACAAGTCACAGATTTCTTGGGAAACTAAATCAATGATTCCTTGAGTAACTTCTAAATCCCCTCCTGGTATGTATGATATGGGCATAGTCTCAGAAAAGAAGATGTGGGATAGTGAATGAGGAGCTAAGAATTAAACCAAGTTTTACCATTACCATTCACAGTTAAAATTGAGAATTAATTAATAACCAAAATTTTGTATGCCTCCATTCATCTGGGAAATAAGCATTTACAAGTTTATTCCAGCAACAAGATAAGCTACAGGTACGTTATTAATGAATGCTGGAAAGGTACCATTGATTTGATGTCTTGATAACCAATGTTTGCTGTGGATTCAGATTATTTAACTAAATTTGTTTAAAACACACACAATTTGTGGCACAGTTGCACAATTGTAACATGAGAAAATTATTCTTGTCTCCTGATCTGAGAAAAATATTGGGGTGGCCTTAATGACTCACATCTTTGAAATGATCATTTCTGACAATAATTTCTGACTTTCGTGGATAATAAGAAAAAGAAAAACAATGCTGATTTCTCTGTGCATCACACCAGAAAATTCCTTTTTCTTCTGATCTTTGTGACTCTGGAAAAATTACTTAAGCTCTTTGCATTTCTTTCCCTGTAAAATGATGAAGAGAGAGAGGGGTTCCAGAGAATAATATTATGTAATCAGGGGATTGTTGAGATTTAATGCAATATTGAATGAAAAATAGTGTATATAATGACTCAAATGCAGTAAACCCTCCTTAAAAGGTATTAGCTATATCTTGCAATACAGTACTAATATGGCATTTTACTAAATTATTAGTATTATACTTATACTGGAACTTCAGGTGAAATTAAATAGAACACTAGGATTCAGTAAGGCTAAGCATTAAAAAGTCATAAATAATACCTCATGACAGGGGAGGGGTCGGAATCACCTGGGTAATCTTCCTTATAATTCAATTCTACATTAGATTTAGGATTTTTTAAATAGTATGGTGGAGATAATTGATGAGATTTTTGTAGTGTTTTAAGGTTAATTAAACATTTTACATCTAAAATGTCATTAGTTGCTGGCAAAAACTCCTTAGGTAATCTCATGACCTTCTGTTTTACATAAAAGGTTTGCTTGCTATACTACAAAGTGTTGGCAAAATAAAATTGCCAAATACTATGTTCAAAACTAAATTCTTGGGGAAAGAAAAGCAATGAAAGGAAATATATGTATTAACTGGAAAAAATCATGCCAGTTTTCTTAGTTCTGAGCGCCTAGTGTGATGGAGGATGCAGATGACATCTTTACCTTGAAATAGTTATCAAAATTGCTTGTGGTTCATGCATAACTGCACAATTTAGCAAATCAACAGTCAATAGTATTTTATTTCTTTAAATGGTCACAAGATTCGAAAGTGTTAATAGCTGAACAAATGATTATAACTAAAAGAGATATGAAACAATGAAATTAATCTTCTTGGAAACAGAACCAGGCTGAGAATTAGAAATTCAGTCCATTGCTTATGTCTGAAATAATATGCAGCCGGAAAACTATTCTGCAGTGTATAAGAAACAACGCAGAACTATTGGGATGAAATTGTTACCAGGCCTTGGCAAGCAAATTTACAATTGTAGAATAGGGAAAAATGCTTCTAAAATCTGTCAGTCTGTCTAAGGTTTACACTGAACAAGCCAGTACTGCTTAACGTTGTTGATGGCTACAACACAAGGGAAAGTTTGGTGAGGATTAAACATGTTAGTTTGGGCATTTTTAATGATATTCCATATTATGATGGCTGATACTTTTAGGATAAATATTTGCCCTTTGAATATAAGTGATGTATTAATTACCAAATAAATCAGACAACATTAAGAATTGCCAAAGTATCCAAAATTATAGTCATAATTCTGTATCATGACATAAAATTACAATCTAAAAATAGTCCTCATTTTGTACTATATATTTATATTTCAGAGAAGGAATATTAGCTTCAGTGAATAAAATGTGTAAAGTATAAGATTTATCAATACAAATAAATCTAACTAATAATCTAAGCTTCACCAGAAATTCCGTGTCTCCCTCCACCCAAAAAAAACACCTGAATTATAAATTTGGGACAGGGAAATAGAAATACATCCATTTTTTCTACAAAAATTTACTAAATACTATTATATACTTGGAACTAGGTGCAATTGGGAATACAGTAATGGCAAAACATGGCCTGAGACTTCAAGAATGTTAACTAGACTTGTGGTGAACATTTTGCAACATATACAAATACCGAATCACTATGAGGTACACCTGCAACTAGTATAATGTTATATGTCAATTATACCTCAATAAAAAAATCACATATTTAAATATATATACATATTTTTTAAGATTTTTTTAATTTATTTATTTTAGGGAAGAGAGAGCATGCACACATGCCCACGCAAGGGGAGGGGGCAGAGGGAGAGAGTGAAGGATGTGCAGACTCCCTGCTGATTGCAATGAGCCACATGGGGCTTGATATCAAGACCCTGAGATCATGACCTGAGCTGAAATCAAGGGTCTGATGCTTAACCGACTGAGCCACCCAGGCACTCCTAGGTACATACAAATATATATATATATATATATATTTTTTTTTTTTAATAAAGAAAGTGATAAATAATAGGAGAAAGAGAAGTAGCGTTCAGTTGGGGAAAGAAAAGTCTTAAGTATAAATGAGTATGTTGATTAAAATATGTTTTAAGTTTAAAAAACTATTTTAATATATGTAAAAACTGTATTTGACATTTTATAAGCTTTCTGATTCACCTACCTATTGTTTCACTGCTTGATCTTGTAAGCACTGGAGTGGAAGCTGCTGAATTAGAAAAAAACAATGGAAAAATTTTTGTATAGAGGGAAAGTTATGTTTCTGAGAACAACTATGTTCAAATATAAAGTAGATCAACTTGAAATTAAGGTTTTAAAGAAATTTGATCATATAGGTAACTAGATGTTAAAATGTAAAATTAAAGCTTTCCCAAATCCATAGACCACCAGTAAAAGGTCAAGAAAACATTATTTTGCATAAGATTTTTTTCCAAAATATTCCTCTAAAACATTCTTAAAAACAAAACAAAACAAAATTTCCCTTAAAATGCCATTATAAAGGTATAATATTACAAAAGGAAATTTTGGATCTTTTTTTTTTTAATGCCCTTTTGATTAAGTTGTGTTTGAAGATTATGGCTTACCTCCGCCTGAGGTACTGGTTACTGATGTAATTGCTATACAAAGAAGGAGACAAATATTTGGAAATGTATGTTAAATTGTGTTAACAGACAAAATTAAAAGTACTTATTTAGAGATATGTTTACATATATCTATAATGCAATTAAATGATTAAATATAACAGTTAAATTCATTTATGAAATATTCACACATTTGAATATACTTTTGTTCTCCTTTGGCTATTGCTTTTTTAGAAATCATTCAATTAAAGTTAATATTCCTTGATATTAGTAAAAGAGAAATTGTAAATTATTTTTAAAAAATTTAACACATAATTTTCTTCAGTAGTAGAATTTTCTTCACTTTCTCCAAATTAGTAGTATGCGGAGTATTCTTTTTAGGATACATAACCTCTGAATAGGGAAGATGTTCTTCACTAATATTACAATTGGGTGTAGGCCCTGCTATTTGGCATTTAGGAAACAGAGAACAACAAGTTTGAAAAAAGGGCCAAATTGCCTGAATTGCAAATTCACTTTGCTGCCAATTTGGAAGCTAAAAAGCAAAAAAATTTTTTTACCTGCTTCAATGCTTAATATGGAGGTAACTGTTGTAGAAGAAACTGTGTAGGGAAGACAATATTTATGAAAATAAATTACTTAGATAATTTTATTAGGAAATTTAGTTTAACAAACCACCTACCATGGGGTGCCTGGGTGGCTCAGTTGGTTAAGCGACTGCCTTCAGCTCAGGTCATGATCCTGGAGTCCCTGGATCGAGTCCCGCACCGGGCTCCCTGCTCGGCAGGGAGTCTGCTTCTCCCTCTGACCTTCCCCCCCCATTCTGTCTCTCTCAAATAAATAAATAAAATCTTTAAAAAAAAAACCCACCTACCATAACCTGAGTAAACATTTCTAAAATTGTATTCAGAGCTTAAGTGACAAAATAATCTCTGATTTAAGTCAACACAAATAACACTATATATTTATTATATGTCCACCAAAAATAACTATTTCCTGTTATTACCACTTAGCCAAAATCTCATAGGAATTTTACAAGGTCTATTTAAGGGCCAAGAAATAAGGTTCAGAACCCTGACATGTGATACCTTAGCTTTAGGTAAGCAATCAATAATTAAAAATTAAATAGCATTTTACAGACAATAACACAATTTTAAATATATTACCAAAATCTAAGGCTTCCAATTTACTATCTCTTAATTGACACCATCTCTGAATATTGGTCTACAGGAAATAAAATCCCACCTTGAATCACACAAGACAGGAATATATGAGTGTACTACAGCAACTCTAAGTATATTTATATTGCCACAAGTCCCCAAACTAAAGTTAAACTTTGGGGCGCCTGGGTGGCTCAGTCGGTTAAGCGTCTGCGTTCGGCTCAGGTCAGGATCCCAGCGTCCTGGGATCGAGGGGATCGAGCCCCGCATCAGAGCCGAGCAGGGAGCCTGCTTCTCCCTCTGCCTTCTGCTTCCCCCTGCTCTCTCTCTCTGACAAATAAATAAAATCTTCAAAATAAATAAATTAATTAATTAATAAATAAACTTAATTCTGTCCACACTCTCCCAAATGGACATAACTAAAATGTTATGAGTTAAGAAAAAGAAATTAACTTTTCTTAACTCATATTAATTAATATTAATTAGTTAATTAATATTAAATATTAAATTAATTAATATTAATTAAAAATAAATTAACTTTTTATTTCTATATTTTCAAATTACCTCCCAGTGTAATCATGATTTCAAAATATTTACTTCATGGGAGACCACCTTTAACTCATTTTTATTCCACTTGTTCCAATTATTATCTAAAAATGTCAAGCTTTTGATGATGATATTTAACTAATAAGCATACATTACCTAATGTATGTTCTAATCATATTCCTAACTGAATACACAGGAGTATAGTGAAATAATATTTTGACAGATTTTCTAGTAACTCTTCATTCTAATTTGAAATTTTTGTAACAGATTTACCAGCATACTTTTTACTGGCACAGACTGTTGTGAAACTATAAAGGATTATCTACAAAAAGAAATCAGAAATACACACTGAAAACCATGATGATTTTACCTGTGAATGTTGAATTTGCAGAAGCAGCATCTGAAATAACAATAAACTACTATTATTGACAAGAACGAAAAATTGAGAAAAAAATCTATATCTCAAGTTGCCTATGAAGTATCTTGTTTATTTTACTTCTTGCAATTTCTAATACAAAACAAGGAGTAGCTCATGTATTCTTTTAAAGCTTATTGAGATTTATTCTTAAGATCCCTGTTGCTCCTGAGTGATCCTTCAATTATTTAATTCTAACCACCTAATCCTCACTTTTCACTCCATCCCTTGATGAAATGATTTTGACTGATGTCTCACTCCCTTAATTTCCAGAGCCTACAGACAGGCAGGGGCTCCCATGCAGCCTCGGAACTGCCTCCGTTTGCCAGCTCTTGGAAATGCCTCAGCAGCCTTGGTTTTGAAGTGATCCGACGTGAACAAATACACTGCAGTGGAATTGTCCCAAACCACTGAGGGAGGAGTAGTCGAAAGCATTAAGTACCTACTCCTTTGCAGTTGGTGATCTGAAAAGATCGCACAGCCTTTACCTCGCCTTCCCTAATTAGAGTAAAAAACAAGGACTCACCACTACCGCACTCCAACTCTCCTGCGATGCAATAGCTGAAAGTTATATTAAAAAAAAAAAAAATGAGGTTGAAATTTTAACTCCTAATGACATACACCTTCCAAATTTAAAACAACAAATTGTCTAACCGTGAAAATCAAAACAAAACCAAGGAAGAGCACAGCCAATAATCGTTCTCCCAGGAGTATGCTTATTTTTTTTCGTGTACTGTACCATTATTCATAAGCAGTTTACTGAGGTGTTCTTGGTACCCGAAGGAATGCTTGGCAGTCAAAAAACAGTTGGTTCTTACATTTTCAGCTTCAAACATGACATTGATGGCCTTGCCGCTCTAGTATAGACTTCCCCTCTGCTTCCATGTCACTGTCTGAAGCCTATAAACATGATCTTACATTTCCAGAATTAAAATTTCTTTTTACCAAAAACTACAAGTGACATTTTCTGTCCTGTCTTCTGTATTACAAGTTTTAACAGACCATCTGTTGATATGTGGATTTACTGAAAATACAAAATAACTAGCATAACTGACAGAAAACTCAACCTAATACTGGCCTTCTCATTTAGAAATAAGAGAGCTCAAATTTATTTATGTGTATTTTTAAATTTTTTTCTTCTAAACGAAAATGTAAGAAACAGAATTACTCATCAGAAAGTTAATAGAGAATGTACCATGTTCTTCCACAGTTATCCTGAATCACTCCACCTGCTGGTATGATATCATTATAGAAACAGCTGCACTCAGATAAACGGACGCATTTCATGAGGTTCTCATCCAGATAAGGAGCACTATCCGGGCACTTAGCATAACAACCTGTATGAAAAACGATCCAGGGTTCATTTCTATTTCCCGAAACATGTCATACTGCACTCTGTATTTGTAAAGTTACATAAGTGATTACATGAACTGAAGTAGATAATAGCAAAACATCACATTCTTAGTGAAAATATATAAAGAACAGGATTCAGATCCTCTTGCAATGGAATATCAACCTAGGGATTAAGAACTTACAAATTTTGGCTGATTTATTTTTTCTAAAATGTTTCCTAAAGTATTTTAAAATAATTTGCTACTTTAATGATGGCATGATGTTGAACATAGTACAAGACTTTGATAAACACATATCTTGAAATGTGAATGCCAGTTCTAAATATCTATTTTTATAAGGATAGATGAAGATCCAGATGCCATAATAAAATGAGTTGAAAAGAACCCAAAGCCTGGGACCTAACACAGAGGTAACTTTGGGAAGTTTATACATCATCTTGCTTTCTTGCCACTTCTTCCTTTCTAAGATATGTAATGCTAAGAAGAAAGTGCTATTTAAGTGTGGGATATCATTAGCTGGACTATATTATACATTGCATTCTGAAACTACATTCTCAACAAATTATATTGTCTAATGAAAGGTATAAAAACTGACAATGGGACCATAGCACTGTGTTCTCCCCCCACCATCTGTCTTATTAAGTATATAATTTATGTCTGGAGAAAATGTTTCTAATGTAGAAATATTAATGTCATAATAACTATAAATACCTATTCATTAAATTACAAAATGTAAGACTCTAAATTGGCAGAAACAAACAACATTTGTCAGTTTTAAAGTATCAATATAATTTGTACTACTTTGTGGATGTTACTAAAATATGCCTTACCTTCTAAAACTGCAGAAAATTTCTGGCCAATAACTCGATCTCTGCATGTTTTTGTAGTCACTGTACCACAAGGTTCATAGTGCCAACTGCATTCCCCGGGTCCATTATAATAATCACAGAAGACAGCTATAATTGAATCATTTCAAATTACTGCCATTCATTATGTGACGATTTTCACCTTTCATTTTCCAAAGCATTTTTAAAAGGGATTTTGAATGATATTAACAATAAACAGACCTAGAGTATATCATTCTGTTTTATCAAGTCCCTTTGGCTTTATCCAAATTGCCATATAAGCCACAGTAGCTCACGAAAAAGGGAGGGGAAGCATATAGGATCAAAACAGCACTTTCCTTTGACACCTCACAGTAAGGTTGGTTTGAGGTAGAAAAGTAAACGTTGAGTTTTCCATTTTGAGATATTTCAGGTCATAGTCCAGATTCATAGTTCTAGTGTTCAAGCTTAAATTACAAAAACGAATCTCTGGGGAAATCAGGCTTCTTTAATATGTAAATAACCGTCCCTGAATGAGGAACTAAAGATTTCAATATCACACTTTGCATGATAAATGGAATAAAACGTGGATTCAATATCAATATTTCTCATTCATCATATTTTCTCTCATAACACTTTCCATTAGAAGGGAGGGAGTTGACTGATTTCTACTAAATTTATCATATTCCATATAGATCAAAATTCAGTTCATATTCATTTTATAGTTTGTCTTGACTAGCACTCTATAAAGTTTCTAAAATAATGTCTGAGGACTTCAACCCAAAGTAGTAGATGAGGGAAATGTTTACAGAAATATGACTATACCAAGATAAGTCAACAGTTCATTGTTCATCTAAGTATGAGTAAGAGATATCTTCCATCAGTATTTAATTTTTCCCCTGTTAACCTAAGAACTTTTGTAACTAAAATTGAATTTGATGTGCTGTGCCGGGTGCTCTGTTTTAAAACAGGTAGTTTTCCCATCATAAACATATTAACACGCTTTCAAAACTTTTTAGGCAAAAGAATATGTATTTTATATGAAATCTGAGAGGAAGATTGATTATCTAACAAAACAATTCTACCTAATTACATTTTTAGATAACAACACACGGACTTGACTTACGACAGAGATCGGGTTTTCTCCACGTAACACAGACTCCAACAGCACTGCATGCCTCCGCGTACATGGCCACAGCCGTGCAGAATCCCAAATACTTCCCCTCCGTGTCGCATGAGCAGGCTTCTTCAATACATGCTTCTGTGTAAGCTTCGGGGTCCACCTACACAGAGCACAGCGCGTGAGTCTCTGGGAGCCAAACCTGTGCGGTCTCTGCTCCCAGAGCCATACTACCTTGTGGTGGCATTCTTTGAAGATGCTGTCCTGGATGATCCCACATTTCTGCACAGCCCACGCTTTACAGTATGGGTTTGAGTCACATGGGAAATTTTGTGCTACTGTGTCTGCACATTTTTGACTCGTTTTCCAACTATTTCCAAATTCCAGTATTCCAATAGCTTCTGACGAATGTCTTGTTATGAAATCATCCTTGAGATCACCATTGTTATTTCCACAAAGACCACACACTTTGCCCTATAGAGATCAGAAAGGGAAATTAACAAGTAGGTTGTATCAGGGAAATAGATATATCGAGAGATGAGATCAGAAAGGAAAATTAAAAAGTGAGTTGCACTACAGTCGTATATAGAGACAGATAGACAGGTAAGGAAATTATGATTATATATAGTATCATGAATCTATTTTATTTTATTTTATTTTTTAGTAGGGTCCACACCCAACATGGGGTTTCAACTTACAACCCTGAGATCAAGAGTCACATGCTCTGCTGACTGAGCCGGCCAGGTGACCCTACCATAAATCTATTTTAAATTCCAGATTTTGGAAGGAAACTAGAATCTGTGGATAAGATTCTGCACCTGTTTAATCCAAGACGTCCTATATCACAAAATGATCTAGTATCAACTAGATAAATGTGTTAAGAATTGTTAAAAACTAATTATATTCACTAGCTTTAAATCATACAGGAAGTATACTCTTAGGTTCTTAGAATATTTGCTCCAAGAAATACATTTCATTTTATACATTCATCAGCTACCTTAAAGTTGTATTATAAAATAATCTCAAGTAACCAAGCATAGTTAAACTAGAATGCTTCAGGTTTGTTGCATTTATTTTTCATCAGATTCTATCATCTTTGATTTACACTTCATGCTTCATGATAAGATTGAGCAGATGTGGAGGGCTTGCTCTAGGACAGAAACTACCACTGTCTCACTTTCCACTGAAGAATTGTCTCTAATTCTCAGAAACAGAAATTATTTTGCTTCCCCATTAATCACTTATTAATGATATACGTACATTCCAGCGAGGATCCAATATAGCCGAAACTCTCGTATTCTTGTCCCAAATTATGGTTATCCCATTTAGAAATTTCAGAATCAAGTACAGGCCAACGGTATGTACAGAGTATGTATTTTCACTGAGTCCACAGCCCTTACTTTCTGTAATTTTGGAGACTGTTACTTTACCATCATGCAAGACAACATTCTGATCCTGTTAATTAAAAGACAGACTTACGGTAACGTCAGTTTTATCTGGCCACTCATAATCTGAGAGAAAAAAATACATAAAGAGGAATAGTACTGTACCTGAAAAGCAACTATGATTTTTCTTGAGCATGTAAGCCCATCTTCACAGCATGGGACGCTTTCAGTTAAAATACGGAATGTGCCACTTTCACGACCACAATAATCCTTTAAGAAGTAAATTATAATAATAGTTTATAAATATCAGGGATATGGAACTCAATTACAATATTTGCATCAAACAAGTAATTCTTAGACAGTGATAACTTAAACTCAATAAATTACCATAAGCTGTGTTATGGAATTTCCAAAAGAGGAGAGTTTGACTGCATATAAGGATAGGTAGTCCTGGCTGAGTCCAACAACCTAGTTAACTTGCTTTCACTTGGTCCTTTTCCTGTTACTTCTAATCAAGTTCAGAATTATACCATAGGTATATAAGTATTTAAATTATGTATTTTATAATCATTGATTTATTTCTAGGCTCTGTAAGTAGCTAGATGAAGGTGTTTTTCTCCCCCTCAGTGATTTTTATGAAACTCAACATTCAACCAAAACTAATGCATAAATACAAAATAATCCAAATTTCAAAAATTAGATGTGACTTAGGAAGCAGCTTAGCAGCATGTAACGAGCATGAACTCTGGAATGACACAGATCTGGGTTTGAATATGGCATTTTCTACTTAGCAGTTCGTGTTGCTTAACCTCTCTAAACCTCAATTTCTTCATCTGCATCATAGGGATAATACTATCAGCCTTTGAGTATTGTAATGATTAAATGTAATAAATTTTCTTGGCAAAGAAGTGCTCATACAATGGTAACTGCTATTGTTGCTGACAGTGTTGTTAAAATAATGATATCTAACATTTATTGAGCACTTGGTATGTGCTCCAATATTTGCCCTAATTTGGTTTCCAGTGGGGGCTATTTCCGTCCCCATTTTACAGATAAGGAGACTGAGACACAGAGGGATTAAGGAATGTGCCCAAAGTCACATCAGAGAAATGGGAGAGGCACGACTGAAATCTAGGCCTACTGCCTCCCGAGTCAGCATCACATTATGTTATATTTTATTGCCTTTGAGAAACCTTTAAGGGACCATTTGTTTAAATTTCACATTTTCAGAATAAAATTCTCCAGAGCTCATCTACAAATAATTATTATTAAGTATAAAAAAATTGTGAAAAAACACACTAGTCATTACCTCAACAAATGAATATTGGCAGAGACCATCAAAGCTGTAACTTTTTCCATCAAAAGTTCTAACATGACCTTCCCCATAGATGTGGCAGACGGTCTGACATTTATTTTGTGTACAGCTCCAAGATCCTTTTACACAAGTACTAAAATAAAAAAATATATATATATCATGCCAAGATTCACATACTCATACTATTTTTAGAAAGAAGCACAAAACCTTGTTCTATACTGATTTAAATTTTGTAGTTGTCTTCATTATACTATATGGCGTTCACCATATAAAATGCCAAATAAAGTTTCTATTTCAAAAAGTACAGCATAGGGAGTATAGTCAATAATACTGTAATAATTTTGTATGGTGGCAGATGGTAACTACACCACCGTGGTGAGCATTTTATAATGTATATGATTGTTGAATCACTATGTTGTACACCTAAAACTAATGTAATATTGTTATGTCAACTATACTTGAATAAAAAATTTTTAAAAATTAAAGTTTCTATTTAAAAAAGAGCATTTTAAACTCTACTTCATTATTGTTTTCACATATCCCAAAGTATGACTTCTTTCCTATAAAAATAAGAGCAGACTGTACTTTCTAATATCCAAAACATATACAATAGTAACTCTTTATTATGCACCAGTTGTTGCAGCCAACCGAGGTAACACTTCCTTGTTCATACTCCCATCCACCAAAAGAACATGGGCAGTCTTCGGGGAACACACAGTTCCCTTTAGAATTTCGAACCATGCCTACTGGACAGTAGCACCCAGCTTTGCAAGGCAAGTTCTCCTATGGGAATAAATACAAAATATACACCATGAGGTACTGCACTAATTTATAATACATAAATATATACCAAGTATACATGTAGAGCCAATATTTGACAAATCAAAATAACACAATAAATACGACCTTCTCATTAGTTTTCATTGATGTTTTAGTTTGCTTCTATCCTGACACAATTAAAAGTTTGAAAAGGCTAAACTGCATTGCCATGTTACTTACATCAAAACCAGGCATGTTCCAAGCACCACATTTACTGTCAACTCTTCTCTGTGCCCTCGGGCCCCTGCAGTCAACATATTCGGCCCCTCCAGAACAATTCTCTGCAGGATAAAGGAAATTGTTAATCAAGGGCCTCTTGATCTGCTTATTTTAACCCAAGTAGATCTATTAAACTTGCATCATGATTTCAACACTTACGTTGGGTTGAACTAATGGGAGTCTTGCAAAGAAAATTTCCATCCCGACAGACACTGGAAATAGAAGAAAATTATAGATTTAAACTTCAAACTTCAATGATGAGTTCTTAATACACTATTAGAGCAACTTTAACCCCTCGTTCACAAGTTTTTTCATGAGTAGATGAATGAGACACAGTGCCCCAGAAACTATATAACATACACCCAATTATAAGATACAGCCTCGTACATATTTATAGGAATGTACAAGCAAGGTTCTACGGACATCAGAGACAACATGAAAATGATGGCTGGATCCTGATGGATGAGTAAGACTCAACAGATACTGCTGATAAGATGCAAAGCTGTGATGTGGGAAAGAACAAAGTATGTGCCAATGACTTGTTTGGATAGAAGGCAAGAAGCATGATAGAGACAAGTGGTAAAAGCAATTCAGGGCCAGACTTCAGATGGTCTTAAATGACATGTAAGTTTGTTTCTATTCTTCAGGGAACTGTCACCATTAAAGTTCCTGAGCAGCTAAGTGGCACAATCAGAATAATGCTTTATGTTAGTCATTTTAGAGGTAGTGCAAGAAATATGAGACAGAGAGAGAGAGAGACAGGGCAAAGAACAGCCAAGTTCAACAACACAGTAATGCCAGTAAGAGCTCATGGGGGTCTGAAATAGGGTAATGATAAAGGGAACCAGAATTTGGAGGTGATAGCCTAAGTTTCATTAAAAAGGTAACCTACTGATTCCTTAACATTTACAGAGAAAGTATCATTATCAAACCCCAACCAAATGTTTTGTGTGCCATGATAGAAAGGGGTTGTTACCTATGCTTTCCTTTTAAATGGCCAAGAAAAATCACTCATTACTAAATGATAGTTTCATATGGAACTAAAGAAAAGAGAGAAGGAGCATCCAAAATTTTTTGGAATGGCTACTTCATTTTTGCATTCATGTTGTTAAGAATTTCCATGTCTATGGAATTAAAAATATGGATAAATTACTTTGCCTGAAACTGCAAAAATCACAACCTCCTTAGCCATTACAAAAAGTCAATTCTTCAACTTCTCCTACTGCCCAGGAATTAAGTTCAAATTCTTCAGTAGAGCCTGGCCACTGTCTACTTTTCCAACCCGATCCTATGCAACGAG
This sequence comes from Phoca vitulina, assembly GCF_004348235.1. Classification (NCBI taxonomy): domain Eukaryota; kingdom Metazoa; phylum Chordata; class Mammalia; order Carnivora; family Phocidae; genus Phoca; species Phoca vitulina. Next base: position 12,585,240 of record NW_022589752.1, on the reverse strand, counting down.
AACCTACATGTGCAATACTTTTCAAGCATTTCCTACATTATGGCATTCTGTTTAGTCTACTAGAAATCTCTCTTCCCACCTCAATTTTGTCTGGAAAAAGTTTCATCTCTTAGGAAAATTCAAACGCTGGTCTCCTCTGAGAAGTTCTCGTTATCTTCTCAGGTAGTGACTGGCCCTTTCTGCTACCATATTATAGTATACAAACCTCCTTGCAATAGTCAGCACCCTTGTTCTGTGAGTCCAAGACAATGTTCATTCATCTTTGTAACTCCAGCCCTCAACACAAGGCCTGGCACATGGCAAATATCTATTTAATAAGTGCTTGTTGAATGATGAATGCTGAGATACAACTAGAAAGCATGGTCTGAATATAAAATCATTTTCCATCCTCTGTATGTAGAATGCCTACTGCTAGAATATTTTTCTATTGGTATTTAAAACCAAACAAGAGTAGGATACATCAGTTAAAGCCATTATGATGCAGTGAGCACTTCAGGTTAAAGGGAGCAATAACTAACTTCAATAAGAAATACAAAATTTAAAATGTGACAGGTCTAACGAAGACTTTAGGAAAAATCTATTTCTCTGAAAAGGACAGTTCCTTGATTTTGAAGTCATACAAGTATATATGTAATTTCCATACCATTTGTTGTTATTAATATTGATGAGTTTGCCTGGTTGCATGACCTTGCCATTTATGTAGCAGTCACACTGAGATTTTAGAACACAATTCCCTTCATTATTCTGGTACATTCCATCAGGACAAGTGCATCCATCAAATGGAACATCTTCTATATCACAGCTCCTATATCTCTCTGACAATAATCGACAAGTTTTATTGCAGGCTTTTATATTGTACTTGAAAACGAGGTCACTTGGACAAGAGGAATCTGTTGGTATAGGAACAAAAGAATAGTAAATATGTATACACTCAGGAAAAGTAGCAATTTTACTTCAACTTGATATTTATAGATATTACAGTGAATTATTCACAATTGAGGTTATGAATAATCAAGAAAAAGTTACTTGCTATTTGCATTTTTCACTTTTTTTTTTTAATTTTGAAAAAGTGAATACTGAAGGAGGCAATTGCAATCACCCAGGAGAAAAAAATGCTTTTTTTGAACTAGGGTGGTGCCCATAGAGATGGAGAGATGTGAATGGATTTGAGAGAAATTTTGGAGGTGAACTTGACAGACTTTACTGATTGGATATGTGCAATGAGGTAGTAAGAATGATCTACAAGAGATTTATTTCTACAAAGTTTTGTTTTGTTTTTTTTTTTGGTAAGCCAAGTATTTTTCTGGAGTCATATTCATATACTGCAATAAATATTTAAAACAAAGCAAGATTCAATAAACATGATAAACATGATAGTTAAGCCCCTAATTTACTTATTTTTATTTTTTTTATAATGTTATTGATACTGGGGCACCTGGCTGACTTGGTTAAGCATCAGCCTCTTGGTTTCAGCTCAGGTTATGATCTCCAGGCCAGGAGATCAAGTCCTGCTTCCAGTTCTGCACTCAGCGGGGAGTCTACTTCCCCTCTCCCTCTATCCCTCCACAGCACTGCCCACTACACCCACACACTCTCTCTGTCTGAAATAAATCTTTAAAATAAATAGATAAAATAAAATGTTACTAATATTTAACTATCATTTTAAAAGGTAGTAGGAGTTGGAATATTAAATTTCAGCATGTAAAACTGAACAGAAACCTATGTTCATATCTAAATACATATATATTCTGCTCTTATTTAAATATGAGTATATTAAATCAAGATAAAAGAATCAAGAAGTAAAAATGCAAGGATCGCTGAAACATACTTTTTAAAATAACAGAAAATCATCTTTGAAAGAACCAAGTACAAATTTGTAAATACATGTTTCTAAATTACACACACACACACACACACTCACACACTATAGTAATAGTGAGAAGAGAGTTATCTAAAAAGCCCCTGTCCTGCTTACCACATAGTCCGGTTCTCCATCCCGCCATGTATACTTCTTTCTCAGCACATGCTTTCACATAGTTGCCAAAAACCGTGCACGAGCAATCTTCACTGTTTTCACAAGTACAAGTGTATTTTTTGCATTCCTTTAAGAAATAAGTGTATATTACATTATGAAAATATTCACAAGAACAGGTAAACTGGGTATCTTAATTCAGTTCATAACCACTCCTCTTCCTTGAAAAAAAAATCTGTCTTAAAATTTGGGGAACTATTTCTTTTCAAAATAAGCAAAGTAGCAAATCAATTATTAACTAAGTTTTCAAAGAACTTAGAAAAGATGGAAAGAGAAATTTATTCAAGATTTTTATCATTTAGGGTTATTTTCCAGTACCATTTTTGTATTTGGGATATCTAACAACTGAATAAATTAGTGGAATCCAATGTTAAATTTAAACCTATGTCTTAATCTACTGATAATGCCTGTTATTTGAAATTTTTTAATGTCTAGAGACTTATACTACCAAAATATTTCACAAAAAGCACTGTTAATCTTAGACACTCACATACCTCATAATATGGTTTAGCATTCACAATTGGATGGCAGGAAGCAAAAGGCCCATCTGACTCAAGAAAAATTCCACAGTGCTTTTCGGCAAATTTTTCTGGAAGAAAATTAATGCACTCAAAATTAGTATCAATAATGTCATAATTTTTTATTTAAAAAGGTGTAATTGTGTTTTTAAAGTGTTTTTGCTGTAGCATATCTAATTTATTATCAACATATACAAAAATAGCATGATATAATCAGAAACACCTTAAACTAAGAGGCAAAATCTTTCTTTTTAAATTTGTATTTTTTTTTTTACATACAACATAAATTTGTATTATTTTTTAAAAGATTTCATTTACTTATTTATTTATTTGAGAGAGAGAGCAAGTGGAGGGAGGGAGAGAGATAAGCAGACTCTACACTGAGCATGAAGTGCAAGGTGGGCTTGATCTCATGACCCTGAGATCATAATCTGAGCTGAAATCAAGAGTCCGACGCTTAACCGACTGCACCGCTCAGGCACCATAAAATTTTTCTTTCTTTTTTTAATTGAAGTATAGTCGACACACAATGTTACGTTAGTTTCAGGTGTGCAACACAGGGATTGGACAACTATACCTTCTGCTGTGCTCACCACAAGAGTAACTACCATCTGTCCCCATACTGCGCTATTCCAATACCATTGACGCTATTCCCCGTGCTGTTCCTTGCTTCCTCATGACTTACTTGTTCCATAACTGGAATAAGAGGCAAACTCTTTTTTAGCTTCAGACTTTTGTATTAAATCAGTTAACCTGTTTGCAAAAGGCAATTTCTACAAAAATGGGACTAAGAGAGCTGGATTATTTATTCAGGTACCTTTTAATTTAAAATATATTTTTTAAGTCTGAATTAGAACAAGCTGGTAAATGAAACCACCGCGACACCAGCCTCTGTGGCTGCAGTAGCCACGTCAGTTTTAGGACCACCGGTATCAATCATTCAAAAACACTAATTTTATTTTTTAAGGACTGAATTGATATTTGGTTGGTTTGTAAGTAACTAGTTTTGTATTAAATTAACAGAAAATTCACAAAAATAGCATCTGAGTAACAAATGCTTTGCTCAATGATTTGTAAATACTTAAAGATGATGACAGTGACTAGAACAAGCACTGCTAATTTTTTTTTAACTATCTACTGATAGGCTTCTAAAGTTATTGTCACCAGGAAGCAATAAAGGAAGCTGATTGAATCTATTAAAAGGACATTGAGGGGCACCTGGGTGGCTCAGTTGGTTAAGCAACTGCCTTCGGCTCAGGTCATGATCCCAGAGTCCCGGAATCGAGTCCCACATCGGGCTCCCTGCTCAGCAGGGAGTCTGCTTCTCCCTCTAACCCTACCCCCTCTTGCGCTCTCTCTCACTCTCTCTCTCTCTCTCTCTCAAATAAATAAATAAATAAAAATCTTTAAAAAAAAAAAAAAAGGACATTGAGGTCAATTATTTCTAAAATTTTGACAAACTTGTAACTACGTATCACCATTTTTTATGTAAATACTACTAACAGCTTATTACAGCATAGTTTAATTTTCTGTATTTTATTTTATTATGTTAAATACTGACATTGAAAATGGAAACTGTTAATTTATATAGCTCTCAAAAGTGTTAATATAGTCTCCTTAACATAAATTGGCTTGGTTTCTTATGAGATATACATTTGTTTTTACCTATTCTCATTTTAATTATTTTCATTGCAACACCTGCAAAACAAAAAAACATGACAACTAAACCCTGAAATATGTATTACCCTGTTGATGTTAATGCTTCTATCACCTCATTCTATAAATCAAAACAAGTTAAATGAAACTTTAAAAAGGAATTGCTGTGTAATTTTAAAATATTATTAAAAGCTGATCAGATATTTGTTTCAAATATGCAGATTAATTTAGAAACAACTAATTAGGGGTGCCTGGGTGGCACAGTGGGTTGAGCGTCCAACTCTTGATTTCGACTCTTGGTTTCAGCTCAGGTCGTGATCTCAGGGTCATGAGATCAAGCCCCGCGTCAGCGTGCAGTCTGCTTGGATTTCTCTCTCCCTCTTCCCTGCCCCTCCCCCTCCTCTCTCTCTCTCTCTCAAATTAATAAATGAATATTTTTAAAAACGAAATAACTAACATATAAACATAATATATTTTAACTTACTTTCCATTGCATTCCATTACTTATGAAAGAAGTAACACAAGATAAAGTGTTTATTAAAATCAACAATACTAAGGGAGCAATCAGAGCAAGACTTCGATTTGAAATACTTGGATTATCAGCAACAGACCCATAAATACAGAGAACAAACTGATGGTTGCCAGAGGTGAAGCGGATAGGGGTATGGGCAAAATGGGGTGAAGGTGAGTGGCAGATACAGGCGTCAAGTTAGGGAATGAATAAGTCGCAGGGATAAAAGGTCTAGCATAGGGAATATAATCAGTTGTACTGTAATAGTGTTGTATGGGGACAGATGGTAGCTACACTTGTGGTGAGCATGACTTATTGTATAGACTTGTGGAATCACTATGTTGTACATATTGCATGTCGACTATACTTCCATAAAAATATATTAATTAAATAAATAAAAATAAAATACTTGGGTTACAACTTCATCTTTAACCCTTATTAAGTACACTCTACCTGGACTGTACTATCAACACCTACATTAATGAAGATGATAACCTCATCCATGCTCTTCATGGGTGTTTGTGGGAACAAACTGAACTAATATTTATGGAAGTCTTTGGTAAGCTAAAACATGAGCTGAATCATACAAGCGTAAAAGTTTCCTCATAAGATCCATATTTGGGGTTTGGTATAATTAACACACATGATAGCAGCAGTTAGGAGACCTAGATCTAGCGACAGCTCTATTGTTAAGTAGCTCGGCAGTTTGGGCAAGTCTTGCGATGTCAACCAATGATCACTTCCATGCCTAAATTAAAGATCTGTAAAATTTCCTCGGACCCTACTATTCGACAGCTGTGGAAAAAACTGTCTGAGGAGGAAAATAATAGGTATAGAAAAAGACAACTGTGTTGGTGCCCCTCCCCCAATGAAAGATGGGTTTTCTAGTTGTGCCTCAGCCAGCCGGACTGCTTCTCTGCTGTTCCCTGCAAAACTGGGACAGTACAACAAACACTAGCGAAAAACAGGATTATCTGATAGTCCCATATTATTATCAGAATAAGTACACAATTCCTAGCTCAAGTATTTAATTACAGGGTTTGATATTCAATTACCAATACCTTTTTCTATACTGATGCATGAAGTGGGTTTTCCTTTAGGACAGGGCATCATTTCCCAAGAATCAGCAAATGCCTGAGGTGTCTTCTCCAATATATTCTGACTTGACATTAAATCATCCTCTACTCTGCTGTTGAAGGAACCACAGAGTCCTGGATAGGGCACAGAACAAATTTTAACATTTCCTCACCTACTCAGGTTTTTGGATTCATATTCTCACGTCATATTCAGTTCTATGCTCAAATCAAAACACGCAGAAGCTACCTGAGAATATGTCTTGGTGAGTCTTTATACATATAAGTAAAATTTCATGACACTTCCAACTAATGCTCCATTTTATTCAAATTCCAGGAGCACTGAAACACCATTCGCCACAAATATCGTGTTTTTCCTGTGTGTTGCTATAACATAACCTCCTTTAACAAGGTGGTAGGAAGCATGCTTATAAGCAGGGCATTTGTGACTGCACATTTTCAATATTAGTGTGGAGACTTGAATCATGTTAAGGGCTATATGCTTTCTTATCTGGAATCTTCCATGAGTTACATTTTTTCCCTATGTATACATAAGTCACCGTCTCGAGTAAAGATATGTTGCAAAAGCTCAGATGGTTTGAAATTAGTAACTGTGGGCTTTACCATTGTTTTGTTTGTTTTGTTTGCCATCCATGACAGAATGCAAAAGCTGATTTCTATGACAGAAAACCTCCGTGAAAGAGATGACCATGTCATCTATCAGCAGAAAGACAAATTGTAATGTAGCTTGCATTTGAAACTTGATATTCAAAAGATGTAAATGTATAATATTTTCATCTTTTTCTTCTATAGATAAAAGCTTTCGTAATCTATCTTAGCAGTGATATATAACATATATTATCAAACCTCACTTTAAGAAACCTTAATTTAAAAACCTTTAAGTGTTTAAATTTGCAGAAAAACACTTGGGAATAGATTTTGTAATAAATAAAACTGTCTTCCCCTAATGAAGGAGGGGAAATTGGAGGGGGAGATGAACCATGAGAGACAACGGACTCTGAGAAACAAACTGAGGGTTCTAGATGGGAGGGGGGTGGGGGAATGGGTTAGCCTGGTGATGGGTATTAAAGAGGGCACGTTCTGCATGGAGCACTGGGTGTTATACGCAAACAATGAATCATGGCACACTACATCAAAAACTAATGATGTAATGTATGGTGATTAACATAACATAATAATAAAAATAAATAAATAAATAAACTGTCTTTACTATCAGTTGAAACTGTTTTACTGCACTGTTGAAAGGAAGATTTAAGTAAAAATGCTTTATGATCTCATGTCATTAATGGAGGGACAGCTGAAAATGAAAATAAGTGATGGTCACATTACAGCCTTGGAAATAAAAACATATCCAGAGGACTTACCTACGGTATCCGTGAAATTGTTGGGTGGCACTGAAACATATAATTGCATTGCAGGAGCAATTTGTAATTGCATTTTTACACCAAAGTTCGTTTCTACTTGAAGGTATGAGGAAGATGCTTGGAAGACATATACTTTGCCTGTTAAAATAATTATTTACATTAATAGTAATAATTAAAATATTGAACAGTTTTTGATTTATTAAAATGGTTTTATACTTTAATATCTGTTAAAAAACAGTTAATGTCCCTAAAAACTGAATAAATGAATGCATCTTACATCTATTTTAAAATGGTATTATTAAACTTACCTGAATCGTCATAACTTTGTTTTATGTATTCAATCCCATTATTTGTGACTGTTCCATTTCTGTTGAATACATATTTGTTACCTGAAATAGGCTAATATTTAAAACAATGGTTAGTTCATGTCAACTTGCAATATTAATCCATTTTAATGCAATATATGAACCTAAATTTTTGTGCCATAAAAATGTTTAATTTTATTGGATTAGTTTTAAATATCTAAAATACAGAATATTTTTTGAAACACTCCTCATATGTTGCTTCATTTTTTCTTATACCAATTCTTTGAGGAAGACTCTAAAGGAATCCTCATCCGCAATTTGTAGATGAGGAAACTGAGACCCAGGAAGGTGACTTACATTCCCAAAGGTCAAAAGGCTTCTAAGTACCAAAGGCCAGTTTCGGTGTCCTCCCTCCCCCTTTAGTTCTATTTCCATTTACAGTGTCAGTTCCAAATACATGAAATTCTAAACAAATGTAATTGCCTTCTTAAATGGTCCACAGAGTTTAATAATTTAATAAGCACATAGGTTGATCTATAATTAGCACATCAGTTGTGTGTATATGATAATTTTTATACACTTAAGGAGCCTTAGAACTATCCAGCTCTTCCAGAGACTTTATTAATTTTCTGTACAATCTTTTTATGATTTCTTTTTTTTATTTTATTATGTTATGTTAATCACCATACATTACATCATTAGTTTTTGATGTAGCGTTCCATGATTCATTGTTTGCGTATAACACCCAGTGCTCCATGCAATACGTGCCCTCTTTAATACCCATCACCAGGCTAACCCATGCTCCCACCCCCCTCCCCTCCAGAACCCTCAGTTTGTTTCTCAGAGTCCATTGTCTCTCATGGTTCATCTCCTCCTCCGATTCCCCCCCTTCATTCTTTCCTTCCTGCTATCTTCTTTTTTTTTAACATATAATGTATTATTTGTTTCAGAGATACAGGTCTGTGATTCAACAGTCTTACACAATTCACAGCGCTCACCATAGCACATACCCTCCCCAGTGTCTATCACCCAGCCACCCCATCCCTCCCACCCCCCCACCACTCCAGCAACCCTCAGTTTATTTCCTGAGATTAAGAATTCCTCATATCAGTGAGATTATGATTTCAATTCACACAGTAAAGCCTCTCTTCAGCCACAAAAATTCTGAATTTGTGAAGTAATTCATTCAATTTTGCTCTGGATAAACTTTAGGAAGCTGATTACTTACCGAATTTAAGAGGAGTGTAACACTGTTTAAGCACGTTCCTGACTGGCCACTTGGACATGGACGAAGTTCAACACTAATAGACCAATCTTTATGCTGTTAAAAAATGCATTTCATTGATATGTTAATTAAAATGTCATTGATTATATGCTATTACTGTGTGATTCATTTACAAGGCATGTTTGCATCTTAAACATGCACAGTTCCTACATATGATCAGTCTGCTCTGAAAATAAAACTTTGTTCAGTCCATGGTAAGTCTAGAATTGGCCAAAAGCTTTACAGAAGGTCCAAGTATCTTGCATAACTATATTTATATAGTCTGATTAGTGGATTTTCATAGTCATCATTTTTTTTCTTTTATCATTACTTTGTGCTGCATTGTAGAGAATTTACAATGTGCCGCACTATAGAGACTAGTAGGAATTAGAGGTAACATAGCTGGTTGATTCTCTGGACAATCCACAATGTCTATTTAAATCCAATGTGAGAGGTATTTAATTTGTAAAACCATAATATAAGCCATGCCAAACATTGACTTCCAGTTCTCAAGATCTAGAAATCTAATATTTAACAAGCAAATGTTCCGTGTATTTTGGCATATTTCCCTCTTGGTTTGCCCATCCCCTACCGTCACGGATTATGTGAAGAACATAAAAAGAAGGAAAGATCTGGAAAACTGTCTTTTAGTAGCAGTGACTACATTTTTTAGATTACTGAATATGACCCACATCTCTCAATTCAGCAGTCACAAATTCTGCTCATCTTGGTTTCTTACCAGGAAGATTAAACAAAACTGTATTTTCAGACTAGCTGAAGGCAAAGCTACAAGATGGAATCCCCCTTTTATTGAAATTCAGATTACTTAAAGTCTTAGCCCTGAAAAGAATTTAAAAGCAAGGATAGCCTCTATCATATTGGTGATATTGTATTATAAAAACTATAAATAAATGTAAAGGAATAATGATGAAGAAGGAAGATGTTTCATGGAACATAAAAGATCATTTCAACTGAAGCATTAGTGAACACATGCAAAGAAAAGTAGAAGAAGGAAATATTTTTCAGTGTATTTAGAAAGTTACTAGTGATGAAGGAAATGTTGGGGGTTTTTTTGTTTGTTTAGCAAGGAATTTCTAAGGAGTGCAGGTAATACTGATTGTCAATGGCAATATGTGACAGAAAACAGATACTGAAATATGTAACCAATCATTGAAGGGCTGTTTGCTATTTATTTTTTTTAAATAGTAACTTAAAGTGAAGACTCTGTTTTAAATTGGTTGAATAGCTCAGTGTGTGTGCATCAGTTTTCTCAAGTATTCCAGGCTATTACATACGTGGATGGCCAAGAAGTGACAGTTTCCAGGGTGGTGGTATTTAATACCATCAAAGGTGGTGATTGAATTTCCTTCTACCTTACATCTTCCAGGACATAATGCTTCAGTGCAAGACCACTTTGCATTTTGGCATGTGCTGTTAAAATGCAATGGTTATGTTAAAGGTCATCAGTTGTGTTTTCTCCATGAGGAAAATAAATATCCCAACATTAAAAATCAAAATTTAAATTAAGACATTTACTTAAGCTTTATTAGACCATCTTTTTTAAAAAACTTTTAAGTAATCTTTACACCCAACATGGGGCTCAAACTCACAGGCCCAAGATCAAGAGTTGCATGTCTATTGACTAACCAGCCAGGCACCCCTATTAGACCACCCTTATTCTCCACTCAACATCCCAACTCTGATCAAATGTCACATTGGTGGTGGCATCCTGGCATTTTAAAGGATTTTAATTCCATGGACTAAAATAATAGCTTCTGCCTGCATTAAATATATAAAAACTTTTAAACTGGATTTCAGAGGTTTTTTAAAATGGAATACATTTCACTATTAGTATTAAACACCTGCTACATGCCACATCGTAGACCCTCACTGTTCAATATGGTATAGAGACATATAGCTATAGATTACTTGAAATATGACTAGTCCAGATTGAGATCTGCTATAAATATAAAATACAACTTTTAAGACTTAATTTGAAAAACAGATTGTAAAATCTTTCATTAACTTTTTATACTATTTCATTTCTAGATGATAATACTGCACTTTGGATGTATAAAATACATGATTAAAATTAATTCCACCCCTATCTTTTTGCTTTTTAAAAACACATCAACTAAAAAATGTTAAATTATGTATGTGGGTCATATTTGTGGCTTATATGATATTTCTCTTGGATAGCACTGTCCTATATATTCAATAAATTATAGCTATTGTTATTCATAATTATTACTAATATATTATTGCCACACTAACAGGAACATTTCTCATTTATAAGGAACATACTATAGTATAAATAATAGATTAGCTTTCATTGAGTCAGATCTATTTCCCTACAAAGGCACGATACATTTTTAGAAAAATCCTTTGGAGTTCTGCAGTAATTTAGAGTTTCAGAGAAAAGTCATAAGGAAGAATGGGGAACTCTGATCAGTATATTGTTCCCGAACTCAAATAATCTACACTAATTTTGGCATATAAAAATCCACTCTTGTTGAATATATCTATAAACATCATATATAAAAATAAGAATATATATGTATATTTAAATATATGTAAATATATAAATAAAGATTAAATATATTTTCACCAATGTAGTCACATATAAAAATTATTTGAAAAGTAGTGGGCTGTTTCTGATTATACATTTTACTAAATATTCTTGGTAATTAGCATAATTATTATTTCATTGTTGTAACCATACTCTTGTATTATTCTTTGCTCCATATTTGCAACCACCAATTGGTTTACTCTTTGAAACCCTCAGTTAGTGAAAATCATTACCTTTTAAAGATACATAGAAAGCTCATACATTTTATTTAAAAAACACACTAGGGTGTCTGGGTGGCTCAGTCAATTAAGCGTCTGCCTTCGGTTCAGGTCATGATCCCAGGGTCCTGGGATCGAGCCCCGCATCAGGCTCCCTGCTCAGCGGGGAGCCTGCTTCTCCTCTCCCTCTGCCTGCCACTCTGCCTACTTGTGCTCTCTCTCTCTCTCTCTATCTAATAAATAAAATCTTTAAAAAAAAAATAAAAAACACACTAAACTTTCCCTAAAAAATAAGAAACAAACTATCTACACAGAAAATGCAGTGTTTATTTCTGAAAAGTTTATTTTAAGGGTGGACCTAGGAATTATTTCAAATTAGATGAAAATATTATTATTATTTCACTATTAACAAAATGTGGACAAAAAGCATGCACATACCACTGAGAACCACAAGGACCTCTTCGGACTTCCCCTGACTTATAGATCTTTCCATGTAAATTACAAGGACATTCGGTCTTTAATACACATTCCCCTTTTTCTCCAATATCATCCAACAGATAACCTAGAATAAATACATTGTACAAGAATTATATAAACATCAGTAAATTCTCAAGCAGTGAACTGTGAAATCACTCTTGAGCTAGTTCTTTCAAGTGTAAGCATACACTTAAAATGGTAAATTCCATTTAGCAATTACCCCTAGGTTGAGAACTGGTAAGAGTGTAATTTTCTGAGCCATGGAACATTCCTACAGAGCCCAATACAGGACTAGGGGATCATCTGTGGATACCAGGGCCCTGAGGTACTATAGAAATAGACATATACGTTAACTTTGTCTCTACTCCTCTTCTGCAGTTTGCTAGAAGGATGGATTATGAATAGGTGATTTCATTAAACATCTGGTTAGAAATAAGACCCACCATTCTTGAGTCACTGTTTTCAGTTGTTTTAGTGTAAACATTCTCACAGAGTGTATTACCTTCTGGGCAGACGCAGCCATTCACACATTCACTGTCTTGAAAAGGAGCCACATTAGAACAAGTTGCAGGATTTGAGGGACCGCATTCTTTGTAGATATGTTTTTCTGGGCATCTAGGTTTTGCTGGAGAAATACAGAAATATGTATACATGGGAATGAGAGGGAAATGAATGTGATAAATACATAATATTCTAATGGGGATCTTTTCAAATGGGATTCTTTGAGTCTAATTTTCAAGACATGAGTCAGTTTTTAAAATTATTCAGTACAACTAAATCGTGCCAATTTCTCATGCATTATTTTATGCTACAATATTTAATTTGTAGAAAAAATTAAAAACAAAGACAGAAATTAGGAATAAATGTATATTATATATGTAATAACATCTCATCTTACTTTGAAATTGATCTTCTACCTGTATTTTAACTTAAAAGGATTGAGCTAAGCCTAAATTGAAAGTACTTTTATATTTGTGTGAAATTCACATCTATGTTTTACTAATTTTTTGAAAGAAAATCATAGTACTAATCAACATACTTTTGATAACTTTTCCAGTTACTTTTTTTCAGTTTTTGCAGAATTTCTCATTTTTCCCAGTGACTCTTACAAATTATATACTATAAAGTTCCTAATTGAGATCTTTTCACAAAGCACTGCAACTTATGGCAAAACAGTCCTGTTTCCTCGTAAGTACCCATGAGAGATGAGACTCCATCCTATCTAAGATCCCGTTCAGGGCTTAAGGTCATTTAAGAACATTACTTTGAAATATAGCTCAATTTTAAAGTGCTATAGAAACTTCCTGGCTTGGAATCTGCAATAAAATTTAAAACTTACCACAAATCACATCAGAATCATCTCGCCAGGATTCATAGATGCCGGGACCATCTGAGGCACAGAGGCGGGACAATTCTGAATAAGTGTCACACGTAGAATTTTTGTCTCTATTTCCACAGTAGTCATTAATGCAGATCATTCTGTAGTCATTGGAAAAAGCGGCGACCTTTCTACATTTCTCAAAGTAAGTTCCAATAATTTTGTCACAGTACTACAAAATAAAGTGTGAAGTTTTATTAAAACATAAGAAAAAATGACAATCAAATAAATATTTAGGAAGAGATAAATTCAGAACTATTTGGTTTTGCATGATAACCTGTAGCTTTGGCAGGGAGAGTTGCCAAATGCTGGTTGAAATGGACAGTTTTGAAGTGTTATAGTTGGCATGGTGACTCCTAAAAGAATACTTCACCTCTGGCATTTTGGATTGCTATATAACGACTTCAGAAATGGTTGTACCTACACTTATCCAAAATTTCTCCAAAGGTGACATGAAATTTACAAGTTGAGAAAATGGAAGGGGTGAGAAAAAAGAGCTACTGTCAATGCCAGAGAGTGGGATGGTAAATGACTGATACCACAAAAGACAGAAGGGAAACTGGCCCTTCATCTCTTAGTCTTATTATATTTGGTGAGCAAACAGGCAGTAAAATAGAGTCACTGTGGGCTTTCTTGGTGGGGGCCATGTGAGTTGACTCTGGAAACAATGTATTTGTTCCCACCTTGGTTAAGGAGGTAAACACATCATTGAACCCACAAAAGTTCAAATTTCAACATATGTTAACTACCACATAGCTGTTCATATGTTTCTCACAGAGAAATATAAAACCACTGTCAAGCAAATGCACAATTTGTAACAATTAAGCCCTAAGACAACTGATAACATTCTCCAAGTGAGGTATAAGATTAAGTGAAATAAAATCTTCAAAGATTGCTTTTTTATCTATTATTTTTTGCATATCTTTATCACTAGATTACAGGTTTCTTTAGGGCAAAAAATAGAATTTTGTACCCTCTTGGCTTAACAGTGTCTTGCACATAGTAGGTCCTTACTAAATATGCATTAGCTTTAACATAAATTTATATATTCACTGAGCTAATATTTTTGAGCCACCAGGAGTAAGTTCTCACACGCTATACAACTACCACAATAGCTAAAACATAATTCTTGTCAACATAGAAGGCATAATTTTACAGGGAATATATGGAAAAGAAACAAGGGAAATTTTTATAGATGGTCTCTTATCATAAGAAGCAAGAAGTAGCATAGGGTAACAGGAAAGAGAAAGCAATTCTAACTGTGAAAACCAAGAAGGGTTTCACAAAGAGGATAGCAGATGATATATAATGTCATGGCTTAATTTGTTTTGTTGGAAGATGACAGGATGGTTATAAATGCAACATCCATTGTCAGTAAAACCGAAAGTCTTTTCTGTCCATACTATCCATACATCTTGATCTTGAGAATTTTGTTCTAGATTGAAACAAGAATATGTAAACATTTATTCACTCATCAAATAAATGCAACCTATCAAATTCAACATAACAGAACTACACAAGTGTAGAAAGTTCAGAGTGGGCTATTTTCAAGTGTCCTAGTCAAAATAATTAATTATACATAACTCTTTCAAAAAGGAAGTAAAGCATACAGGGGCTGATGATTCAGATTGGCTCTCTGGGGCAAAAGTACAGGAGGGCAGAAAGTAGTTCTTAGGGACACAGTATATGGATTTCCAAAGTGTAAGAGTCAGTCAGTATCCACCAACAGATTTTTTTTTTTTAAAGATTTTATTTATTTATTTGAGAGAGAGAGTGAGAGAGAGAGAGAGCACAAGAGGGGGGAGCGGGAGAGGGAGAAGCAGACTCCCTGCTGAGCAGGTAGCCCGATGCGGGACTCAATCCTGGGACTCCAGGATCATGACCTGAGCCGAAGGCAGTCGCTTAACCAACTGAGCCACCCAGGCGCCCTCCACCAACAGATTTAATGGAGAGGTGAAGTGTGTCAGTTTACAGACAAATTAAAACGTTATGCAAAAAAATCAGAATTGTTACAGTAATACATAGTAAATATCATAGAGTTTTAAGAAAAACTCTTATTTTAGTATCTACAGCTAAACTAAAGCTGAGAAACAGACTACAGAGACACTGGAGAGGAAGCAGTTGCACAGTTCTGAGAATCAGGCATGGGTGCTTAGAAGAGGATGTTGGCTATCTAAATTGAAACTAAGGAGAACAATGCTGAAATTTGCTACTAGGTGAAATATAAATCTCTCACCTCTATGCCATCTTCACAGACTTCATAGCTTTTACTAAAAGCTTTGGGACAATCACCAGGAATTTTACTATTGGCAATGTGTTCATTGATATTGTCTCCTTAAGAAGAAAACAATGCTTAGTTCAAGATATTCACTAGGCACATACATGTTATTTTCAAGCTAAATATAACTAAATTGACAACATATTTTTTTATTTTAACAAGTTCTTCTTCTTTAGACAAATGCGAATTATTGTTAGATTTATTCAAATATAAGCAATCATTTTATAATTTTCTTTCAGGAAGCAATTTTCTTAGATATAATGACTGAAATCTTACCTGGAGTGCTGTTGAAGTTACCACAGAGACCACAAGTTGGATATTGCTTGTGAAGAGCAAGCTTTAAAAAAAAATCACATGTACATGTTTATAAAATATTAAAAATACCTCAAGACAAAATTTATCCAAACCAAATGACGGTGTCTGTTCATATTCAATTCTACCTAAGCTGGTTACTTAGGCATGTACTATAGAGCCTCTTTCAGAGGACCTGGAACTAGAAGTTGGAAGGATCCTGACTCTACCTCTTCCTAACTGTGTGCCTTTGGATGGATAGCTTGTAGTAGCCTGAATTTCCTGAGTTCCATCACCTGTAAAATAAGATTAATAATAGTATGTACTTCAAGGTATTTTAAATTTTAAATAAGATAATGCTTAGTACAGTGCATAATATAGAGATTTTTCAATAAATCTTAGCTCTTATTTTCCTTATAATGTAATGTTTTTATAACTGAAAGCAAAGATGAAAAAGCACAGGAATGTAAGAAAATCAGAGCCAGACTTACTGAGAGCTTATTTTTGTCCCACATCAAAGACAGGATTCCTCTACGGCTTTTCAGGACATAATGTTCTCCATATTTTTTAATGTGTATCAATTTATTGTCATATGGTATCTGTACTCTGAAAAGTATAAAATACAAATACATATAATGGTAAGAATAGTATTATAACATGTTTTTTAAAAAATAATCCATGTTCTATATTTAGTATCATAAATATAATACTGGCTAATAAATATTAAAGCTTTCTTTTTCCTCTCATTTCAGAAGGGGAGACAATGGTTTTGTTTTTCCAATTTTTGAAAGACTTTTAAAGAACAATGAATAAATCCTTGGGGCTTTAGAGAAATAAGAAAGAAGAAACTGGTTCAGAGTAAGGAATAAATGATCAAATAATTTGAAATGTTCATAAGTAGAATATCATGCCTCAACTTCTTATCCTGGAAAACATTCAAATATGGCATCCCTTCCAAATATGAATTGCTACTTCTAAAAATAATGGCTTAAGTTTCAATCTATTGAAAAATCCCATATTTATATTTAATTATAAACATACAAGTGAAAATTGAAATATTCTATTAGCAGATTTGTTGAATATGTATGTTGCCCCAAATCTAGATACTCAAAATAGTCAAACAACAGAACTACTCTTTTTCTCCCCACCTTGTTATAGGAATAAATATAGTATCTTACAATCCCACACATAACAAAATCTTCTATCAGACTCCTATCCAACAAATTATTATAAATATCAGTATGAGAACCAAAATAGGAAAAGAGTACCATCTTTTCCCTATTCAACCTTTTTTCTTTTTGCTCTGGTTACTTTAAGTGCTTCTATAGCATTTATCCATAACACTGTGGCATTTACCTTTCTTCATTAACTAGAATGCGATCACCAAAAATAGAGACCTCATTATTGTCGATTTTAACTGCTATTTTTTCAAAGTCACTATTACTCCTTCGTTTGATCTCAATATTGAAATCTCCTCCAGATTCAACGCAATGATGGCAGAAAGTGTATGCGCAGGAGGACTCAAAGGAAAAGATGCGGCCATTGAAAGCTTTGTATGTTCCTTTGCCCCAAGTAGTAGCTTCACCTACAAAAGATTTAGAGTAGAGTATTCATAATTATTTAGAACTATTAATGCAGCATCAAGTTCTGCTTTTTTTAAGTGTTTATGTACCAAGAGAAAACATCACTGAAAGGTTCTGTTCTCACAGCCACCCCCTTAAATCAGTATTTTTCTTTCTCACATACATGCAGCAAAAGCACACCAGAAGTAGTACCTGAATCCTTGGGAAGACACAAGGTGCCTATTCTGGCTCAGATAAAACATGAAGAAGAAAAACATCTTTTTTCCTATGGAAAAGGGAATTGTCTCTACTATGGGAAGGTAGATACGGAGGGAGCTGTGATCTGTTTGCCTACTTGCTTTGCTTTTCGTAGAGATAATCTTTCTAATGTTGCACAAGGGGATTACCATTTATATCAAATAAGTGTAAAGAATATTATTTCTTTATGTACATGCATCTGTACATGTGCATGTGTGTGCATATCCGTTCATGTGCATGTGTGTGTATATCCGTTCATGTGCATGTGTGTGCATATCCGTTCATGTGCATGTGTGTGCATTTCCGTTCATGTGCATGTGTGTGCATATCCATTCATGTGCATGTGTGTGCATATCCGTTCATGTGCATGTGTGTGCATATTGTGTCTATGTGTCGTGTGTATATGTGTGTGCACGTGCGTGTGTGTATGTGTACCTTTGAGGAAAAATATTACAAATGTGATGTCATTCAAAAATGCAATGATCAAACAGATAGATGATGGGTAAATGTTTAAAACTAGTTTCAAATTTTGGTTACTTTGTAACCCTATTAGGTACTGGCTGGCTTGGACATAAAAATATAGATAGGAATCAGAGTCATTTTTACTTACCAATAATTGGGCTTACTTCTGAGTATTTCGGAATTGCTTCTGGAACATTGGATCCTTTTGCTATTTAACACAATGCATACATTACTTAAATTTCAAGACATACATTGATTTTAAATATACAGGATTTGAACTTCTACATGGGAACTTAGAAGCTGATTCTGAAGGCCATCAATGAGTTTCTTGATCCTGAATATATAATTTGATTTTGTGAGAACTGTGATTTACCAAGTTCATATACACGATTATCTCTTAAATACATATTTTTTTCTTGAACAATTAGCCATAGTATTTTCAGAAATCATTATGAGCTTATTCATTTTGGGTCATGTACAATTACTGACATATGCTGCATCCCCTACAGAACTATATTTTGAACTTCAAAAATAGAACTTTGCTAGCATAATTTTATTGGAAGCCATTAGCTAAACAGGTCCAAGGTAGATTTTATTAAATCAGTCTACTATATAATACTAATAATTCAATTATCTATATATGAAGAGAACTCATTTCTCCTGATCCAAGAGGAAAATTCATATCCCCTGATACTTTTCCATGATTTTCTATTTCTAATGCATTGACCCTTTTATGTGACCAAGTAAATTTATATGAAATCTTAGAGTGAGGTCTAAAATCAAGCAGAATAGAAGAGCAACAACAATAACAAAAATCAATATTTTGATGGAATCTTCAAATGTTTTTTTTATAACACCACTTATTGTGTATCTTGGGACCACTTGTCTTTACTACAGGCTGTCTTTTCTCAGGTCAAGTGGAAGTAGACTGAACTCTTTATTTATAAAGTCATTTTAAAAATAATATATCTAAAATGATAAAGGAGAAGTTGCATTATGTTTTATTTAGGTTCCCATAAAGTATAACTTAATCTATCTTGTTAATGAAGTTGTTTAAAATATCCAGTTGGTTATCTAAACCTTATTACTCAAAGAGAAGCATTTAGAAGCTCAATTCAACATGGAAAAGACATAACAATATCATATGCTAGTAAATCAATAATCCACAGAACATTTAAATTTCAAAATCATGTATACATGCACACCACACACACAGATACACACATATGCATCATATATAGAGATTTTAAACACTGAAAGTCATACATCCAACTACCTGGAGTACTGGGTGGTCCAGAGGCACTCTTGTCGGTGGAGCTTGTGACACCTGTTTTAATACAAAATAGTTAAGCTATTTATTTATTTCTTAAATGCGTACATTTTACTTGCTAAAATATGAGAAAAAATCTGACGGATAAACCATGGATCCAAGTTCAGCAATGCTAATGCTAGCAGACTTAGAACAATGTAAAGCTGTATATGAAAAAAAAAAATATTATCAACTCAACAACCTGTGGGAGAAACGAAATTACATGCCTCACCACCAAATGAACTGACACCAAATTAATTCATTCCAGATCAATTGCCTTAAAATGTATTCAGGAAAAGAGAAAGGTTTGCATAAACAGAGTTCAGGGTCTCCTATCTTCAGTTTCAACCACACTTACTCCCACTTTGAATTGCTTTACATTTGGGAAATCCAGGTACCACTTCAAGATGTCAATCGAACAAAGGAGTCTGCACTCACAAAAACTGCAAGTATGAAAACCTAGTTGAGCTTTTGTCTGAATACATCTAATGTCAAGAGATAATAATGTCAACAGCCAGAACTTGCCATTTCAAAGCCACTAGATTCACTGCTATTAGATATACTACCAGAAAGAACACTAATTAATAAAAGTCTGCCTTATTTAAAAAACTAAAGCAGACAAAAGCTGGCAATCAAATAGCAGAAAAATCTCAAACTGGTAACCACTCCACAACAGAAAGATGAGAGGCAACTACTTCTTAATACATTTCTCAGGAACACCTTGTAAATTTGAATACCTGAGCTAATGGCAGCAGATCTGGGGTTTAGATATTCAGGGTCTCTTAAACCATTTGTACCAACTATGTTTAAACAAAATCGGTGGCATAAATAATGAGTGATTTCAAATTTATCAGTTCCATTGCAGTGTTGACCTCAAAACTGATGTCCAAAGATTAAGAACAACCCAAAATAGAATTATTATTTCTGTATGACCAAGCCTTTTCTGAACAGACTCACTGATAGTCAATCCTGACTGAGGTCAACCATTACTGCACTATCTCTATTGCTAATTAGACTTTACCTTTTAAAAATGCATCAATCCTAAAGTTAAGTTCTAAAGGTGAATCCTGAATATTTTTCAGATCACTCACATCATTAAAAGTGAATCTACTATCCACAGTTCTGTGGTCATCTAGTCCAGTGGCTCCCAAGACTTTCCAATACGGCTAACAGCATCAATATAGTTCCCATACCATAATAAGTATTATTTTAACAATGTGTACCACAAATTCCTAAACTATTCAATCTAATGTTTCCATTAAGGAGAAATATTAAATCTTATGAGATTTTCAAAAGGGAGGGAACTTGTTTACTCTTATCAGAAATAAACCTGCAAAAAAATTTAAACTACCACAACCAGATCCAGAATACAAAGCTCAAACCCAACAAATTATCTGCTACTCTAACCACCTCTTCAACTTCTGCAACTCCAAATCAGTTTTGCATAAAGGCAACAAAAACAATTCCACATCAGTATAATCACAGCCACAAAACTTGTTCCACATTCTCTGCCAAAAAAATATTAAATGACTTTTCCTTGATCACATCTACATACAGTTTATCATTTCAGAATTTTGGCTTGCTTTTTGTATCATTATTAATGTTTGTGATTTTTGTTGTTATTTTATAATGCATTTTAGAATCCTGACTTTTTTTTTTTTTTAAGATTTTATTATTTATTTGACAGAGAGAGACATAGCGAGAGAGGGAACACAAGCAGGGGGAGTGGGAGAGGGAGAAGCAGGCTTCCCACCGAGCAGGGAGCCCGATGCGGGGCTCAATGCCAGGACCCTGGGACCATGACCTGAGCCGAAGGCAGACACTTAAAGACTGAGCCACCCAGGCGCCCCTAGAATCCTGACTTTCTAATCATCAGACATAAATCTCAATTCTCAAGGCATGGGAACCAGATCCAGTAACATCCTCTCCAGTATCACAGGTACCTGTACCACTAATGCCAGATTCACCAAATTCATTTGGTCCATAAGCACCACCACCAAGTCCAGCTGCACCCTTCCTTCCTCCACCACTTCCAGAACCAGAAGACCAAGTGTTTTCTCCTAATGGAAAATCAAAATGTGATTAAGAGAAATAAAGGAGGAAGAAATTAATTTGGATTTCTTGGGAATAGAGTCCAGGTTAAGATGCCTGAGCCACTGACATCAGATCCAGGACTCAAGTATCCAGCCCCCAAGAATCCACTGTCTCTCTCTCCATTCACACCAATTCCACTGATTCCAAATCCCTGCTGATCAGATGACTCCAAATTTAATCCTGACTCTTCAGAGATACCAACCAGAATATCCATCCCCATTTCTTGCACTTGGGTCACCTGATGAATACAAAATGATGGTCACGAGAATTATTTTTAAGGCGTAGCATGGTTCAGAATTTTTCTAGGCACAGACATTAATCATCAATACCTAGAGCCCTGGAGCTAGAGCCTCTGGGACCACCTACTCCATTTCCATCAAAGGTTTTACCACTATGTCCATTGGATTTGAACCAGAATCTCCAAAACTGATTTGAGTTTCACCCTTCCTTTCTCCATTTTCAAAATTAGAAAACCAAGTCCTTCCCTCTAATGGAAAATTTAAATGTTATTTTTAAAAATTATTTTAAAAAAACTTAAATCCATTTCAATTTCACCAAGAGTCCAGGTTAGTAGAATGCCTGAGTTATTGGGCATTGGACCTGAGATTCATGAATCCAGGGACAATATAAATGCTGCTGCTCATTCCATCAATCCCCTGCCTCCAAATTCCTTTTTATCAAATGCCCCAGCACCAAATCCTGAATTTTCAAAAAATTTTTAAAGATTTTATTTATTTGTTTAAGAGGGAGAGAGAGAGAGAGAGAGGGAGAAGCAGGTTTCCCGCTGAGCAGAGAGCCTGATGTGGGACTCAATCCCAGGACCCTGAGATCATGACCTGAGCCGAAGGCACACACTTAACTGACTGAGCCACCCAGGCACCTCTGAATTTTCAAAATTACCACCAGCATGCTCACCACCACTTCTTGCACTGGTACTTCTACCAGAATATTAAAAGTGTGTCAATAGGACATATTCAATAAATTTTATAACTGAGAAATTTTTTAAGCAAAAAATTAACTAGCAACATCCATACCACTAAAATTAGATTCTATAGTACCTTTTATTACATTTTCACTAAGGCCAATGTCATCAAATCGATTTGAACCAGAATCTCCAAAATCAAATTTAGCTTTACGTTTCCTTTCTCCATATCTCAAATCAAGTGATGAGGACTTTTCCACTAACAGAGAAATAAAAATGTTAACACAATAACAGATGAAAGGCTGAAATCAATTTAGATTTCACCTGAGCAGAGTCCAAAATTAGACTACCTGAGCCACTGGCATCAGATTCCCTGCTGCTCTTATCACTCCGATCAGATCCACTGCTTTCAAATCCCTTTTGACCAAATTTCTCAAAACCATATCTCAAATTTTCTGATATGCCATCAACAAAATTATCCCCAATTCTTGCACTGGTGGTGCCTGCAGAATGTAAAATGATTGTCATCAGAACATATTTCAATAAATTTTATGATTCAAATATTTTTTATGCACAGAAATTAAACATCAACACCTAAACCACTGGAACTAAATTCACTAGTACATTTTATTCCATTATCACCATTGTCACCACAGTGATTTGAACCAGAATCTACAAAATCAAAATCAGTTCCAGACATCTTTCCTTCAAGTCCAAAATCAAAAGACCCAGGCCTTCCCACTAACAGAAGATTCAAAATATTATCAAATAAAATAATGAATATTTGAAATCCAATTGGATTTCTCAGGAACAGAGCCTAAGTGGAATACCTGAACTACCAGCATCAGATCCAAGGCCTTTGAATCCAGCCCGGGCAGATCTACTGCCACTCATTTTAGTCCCTCCAATTTCATTGATTCCAAATCCCTGTTGACCAGAAACCCCTACATTGGTTTCTGATTTTCCAGGGCTGTCACCAACAAATGTATTCCGATTTCTCAAACCAGAATCACCTGCAGAATATAAAGTGATGTCACAGAGTGTATTGAAAACATTTCATGATTCAGAAATTTTTATGCAGAAGAATGAGATATCAATACCTAGATTATTGGGAATGGGTCCTTCAGAACTACCCATTTGATTTCCTTCAATTTTTATTTTGCCATTAATGCCACTGCCACCAAATGAACTCGAACCAGAAGCTCCAAAACCAAATGCAGCATTGCCCTTCTGTTTTCCAAGTTCCCAACCAAAAGATCCAGTTCCAACTGACAGAAAAATTTAAATGTTATTAAAAATTAATCTTAATTAATAAGTTCATTGTTAAATATTAAAGAAATATATTTTAACCAATTAATTACTTTAATTAATTTCAAATTTTCTGTAATGAGTCTTAGTTGGAATACCTGAGCTATGGGCATCAAATCCGAAACCCACTGATTCACCCCTGGCAGATCCTCTGCTGCTCATTTCACTCTGGTCAGCTCTACCAATGCCCAATCCCTTTTGATCAGATGCCCCCAAACCAAATCCCAAATTTCCAGAGACACTGCTACTAAATCCAGCCCTACTCCTTGGGTTGGTATTATCTGCTAAAATTAAAAAAAAAAAAAAAAAGATTGTTACCAGGTAATAATTAAATACAACTTACAGCTCTACTTTTTATGCACAAAACCTAAAGAGTAATAACTAGATCACTGGAACTTGATTTTCCAATGTTCTCTATTTCATTTTCACCAAAGTCTTTTTGTTCAAGACCACTGATACCGATTCCACATGAGCCAGAATTACCAAGACCAAATTCAAATTCACCCTTCTTTCTACCACCAAATCCAAAATCAAAAGGCAAATGTAAAATTCAACTGTTATCAAGAGCAAAAAAACAAAGGATGGAAATGATTAATTATTTGTATTTTTTCTTTACAGGGTCTGGATTAGAATTCCTGAGCCACTGATATGAAAGCCAAAGCCCATGGATTTACCAACAAACTCCTTTCTGTTCTTCCTCTTTCCACCAACGTCCACATCTTTTAAGATAAATTGCTCTGACACAAAAATAGCAAGATTTGCATACTTTATTGACCCTAACTTCTTTCACTGACTTTAATTTCCAAATATAAAATGCTATTTAGGGGGGCGGAGCAAGATGGCGGAGTAGGAGACCTGGATTTCGTCTCCTCTCAGGAATTCAGCTGGATAGGGATCAAACCATTCTGAACACCTACAAACTCAACAGGAGATCGAAGAAAAGAAGAGCAACAACTCTCTGAACAGAAAAGCGACCACTTTCTGGAAGGTAGGACGTGCGGAGAAGTGAATCCGAGGCAATATTCGGGAGGATAGACGACGGGGGAGGGGCCTCCGTCGGCCGCTTCTGGCAAGTGATAGAGCCACGGAGCACAAAATCGGAACTTTTAGAAGTCTGCTCCGCTGAGGGACGTCACTCTGGTGGCGAAGTGGGGGGTGGAACCCTCGCGGGACAGTGTGGTCTCAGGACCCTCAGGGTCACAGAAAGACCGGGGGTGCCTGAGTGCGGCAGAGCTCCCAGGTATCAGAGCAGGGAAGCCGGCTGCAGAGATGGAGCCGAGGAGCGGGCTCTCAGCTCGGGGTTGTCATAGACCGTGATCCGCGGCACAGTCGGGCCACTGCTCCTCCAGCAGGGACCCAACAAGCGGCAGATCCGGAGAGACTCCCCTTCCTCTCCCGGGAGGAGCGGCACGGGAGCACACCGCAGGGATCTGCTGGGTTTGGAGACTCCACCCGGGGTCGGGTGCCAGATAGAAAGGCGCGGTCACAAGCCGGGTGAGCGCGGAGTGTGGCCGGAGACCGGGGAGACGGGAGTGACTGACTGCTTTTCTCTGGGGGCTCGCTGAGGAGCGGGACCCCGAGTTCTCTGCTCCTCCGGGGCGGAGACTGGGAGGTCGCCATTTTCACTCTCTGCCTCCAAAGCTGTATGGAAAGCTTGCAGGGAACAAAAGCTCCGGAGAGCAAACCCGAGCAGATAACTTAGCCTGGACCGGCAAGGGCGGGGCAATTCTGCCTCCGGCAAAGACATTTGGGAACCACGGCAACAGGCCCCTCCCCCAGAAGATCAGCGAGAGCACCCAGCCAAGACCACGTTTACCGATCAATGAGAACGGCAGAACTCCAGCGCTAGGGGAATACAGCACATAGAATTCATGGCTTTTTTACCATGATTCTGTAGTCTTTCAAAGTTAATTATTTTTTTTAACTGTCTTTTTTTCTTTTTTCTTTTTTTTCTTTTTTTTTGAATTTTTCTTTTTCCCTTTTTCAACCAACATCTTATCAATCCCTTTTTTAAAAAAAAACATTTTTATTTTTCATTTTTAAAGTCATATTCTATCCCTTCATAGTAGTTACCCGTATTTTTGGCATATATATATATAAGTTGTTCTCTCTTTAAAATTTTGAGATAGTTTCTTCTAACAGATCAAAACATACTCTAAATCTCTAGTGTATGGTTTTTTTCTACTCCCCTGCCTGATCACATTCTCTCCCTTTTTTCTTTCTTTTTTTTTTTTTTAAATCTTCTTCTTTCTTTTTTCAAACAACTTATCAAATCCTTTTATAAAATTTTTTATAATTTCCATCTTTACAGTCATATTCCATCCCTTCATCATATCAACCCTTATTTTTGTACATATATAAGTTTTTCTTTCTTTAAAATTTTGGGAGGGACTTTCTTTTAACAGACCAAAATACACCCAAAATCTAGTGTGTGACACTGATCTATAAACCAGCCTGATCATATTTGATCACATTCTGTTTTTGTTTTGTTTTGTTTTGTTCTGCTTTTGTTTTTATCTTTATCTTTTTCTTTTTTCTGTTTTTCTTTCTTTTTCTTTTTTCTCTCTTTCCCTTTCTTTTCCCACTGCTTCAGGTCTTTTCTGATTTGTTTAGAGTATATTTTCTGGGGATGTTGTTACCCTGCTAGCATTTTGTTCTCTCATTAATCTATTCTCCTCTGCACAAAATGACAAGACGGAAAAAATCACCTCAACAAAAAGAACAAGAGGTAGTACCGACTGCCAGGGACCTACTCAATACGGACATTAGTACAATGTCAGATCTAGAGTTCAGAATCATCACTTTAAAGATACTAGCTGGGCTTGAAAAAAGCATGGAAGTTATTAGAGAAACCCTTTCTGGAGAAGTAAAAGAACTAAAATCTAACCAAGTAGAAATCAAAAAGGCTATTAATAAGGTGCAATCAAATATGGGGGCGCTAACTGCTAGGATAAATGAGGCAGAAGAAAGAATCAGTGAGATAGAAGACCAAATGATGGAAAATAAAGAAGCTGAGAAAAAGAGAGATAAACAACTACTGGATCACGAGGGCAGAATTCGAGAGATAAACGATACCATAAGACGAAACAACATTAGAATAATTGGGATCCCAGAAGAAGAAGAAAGAGAGAGAGGGGCAGAAGGTATAATGGAGCAAATTATAGCAGAGAACTTCCCTACTTTGGGGAAGGAAACAGGCATCAAAATCCAGGAAGCACAGAGAACCCCTCTCAAAATCAATAAAAATAGGTCAACACCCCGACATCTAATAGTAAAACTTACGAGTCTCAGAGACAAAGAGAAAATCCTGAAAGCAGCTCGGGAGAAGAGATATGTAACCTACAATGGTAGAAACATTAGATTGGCAACAAACTTACCACAGAGACCTGGCAGGCCAGAAAGGACTGGCAGGACATATTCAGAGCACTAAATGAGAAAAATATGCAGCCAAGAATACTATATCCAGCTAGGCTGTCATTGAAAATTGAAGGAGAGATAAAAAGCTTCCAGGACAAAGAAAAACTAAAGGAATTTGCAAACACAAAACCAGCCCTACAAGAAATATTGAAAGGGGTCCTCTAAGCAAAGAGAGAGCCTAAAAGCAACATAGACCAGAAAGGAACACAAACAATATACAGTAACAGTCACTTTACAGGCAATACAATGGCACTGAATTCCTATCTTTCAATAGTTACCCTGAATGTAAATGGGCTAAATGCCCCAATCAAAAGACACAGGCTATCAGATTGGATTAAAAAACAAGACCCATCGATATGCTGTCTGCAAGAGACTCATTTTAGACCCAAAGACACCCCCAGATTTAAAGTGAGGGGGTGGAAAACCATTTAACATGCTAATGGACACCAAAAGAAAGCTGGGGTGGCAATCCTTATATCAGACAAATTAGATTTTAAACCAAAGACTGTAATAAGAGATGAGGAAGGACACTATATCATACTTAAAGGGTCTATCCAACAAGAAGATCTAACAATTGTAAATATCTATGCCCCTAACATGGGAGCAGCCAATTATATAAGGCAATTAATAACAAAAGCAAAGAAACACATTGACAACAATACAATAACAGTGGGGGACTTTAACACCCCCCTCACTGAAATGGACAGATCGTCTAAGCAAAAGATCAACAAGGAAATAAAGACTTTAAATGACACACTGGACCAAATGGACTTCACAGACATATTCAGAACATTCCATCCCAAAGCAACGGAATACACATTCTTCTCTAGTGCCCATGGAACATTCTCCAGAATAGATCACATCCTAGGTCATAAATCAGGTCTCAACCAGTACCAGAAGATTGGGATCATCCCCTGCCTATTTTCAGACCACAATGCTTTGAAACTAGAACTCAATCACAAGAGGAAAGTCGGAAAGAACTCAAATACATGGAGGCTAAAGAGCATCCTACTGAAGAATGAATGGGTCAACCAGGAAATTAAAGAAGAATTAAAAAAATTCATGGAAACCAATGAAAATGAAAACACAACTATTCAAAATCTTTGGGATACAGCAAAGGCAGTCCTAAGAGGAAAGTATATAGCAATACAAGCCTTTCTCAAGAAACAAGAAAGGTCTCAAGTACACAACCTAACCCTACACATAAAGGAGCTGGAGAAAGAACAGCGAACAAAGCCTAAACCCAGCAGGAGAAGAGAAATAATAAAGATCAGAGCAGAAATCAATGAAATAGAAACCAAAAGAACAGTAGAACAGATCAACAAAACTAGGAGCTGGTTCTTTGAAAGAATTAACAAGATTGATAAGCCCCTGGCCAGACTTATCAAAAAGAAAAGAGAAATGACCCAAATCAACAAAATCATGAATGAAAGAGGAGAGATCACAACCAACACCAAAGAAATACAAACAATTATAAGAACATATTATGAGCAACTCTGTGCCAGCAAATTAGATAACCTGGAAGAAATGGATGCATTCCTAGAGATGTATCAACTACCAAAACTGAACCAGGAAGAAATAGAAAACCTGAACAGACCTATAACCACTAAGGAAATTGAAGCAGTCATCAAAAATCTCCCAAAACACAAAAGCCCAGGGCCAGATGGCTTCCCAGGGGAATTCTACCAAACATTTAAAGAAGAATTAACACCTATTCTTCTGAAACTGTTCCAAAAAATAGAAATGGAAGGAAAACTTCCAAACTCATTTTATGAGGCCAGCATTACCTTGATCCCAAAACCAGACAAAGACCCCATCAAAAAGGAGAATTACAGACCAATATCCCTGATGAACATGGATGCAAAAATTCTCACCAAAATACTAGCCAATAGGATCCAACAGTACATTAAAAGGATTATTCACCACGACCAAGTTGGATTTATCCCTGGGCTGCAAGGTTGGTTCAACATCCGCAAATCAATCAACGTGATACAATACATTAACAAAAGAAAGAACGAGAATCATATGATCCTCTCAATAGATGCAGAAAAAGCATTTGACAAAGTGCAGCATCCTTTCTTGATCAAAACTCTTCAGAGTATAGGGATAGAGGGTACATACCTCAATATCATAAAAGCCATCTATGAAAAACCTACAGCAAATATCATTCTCAATGGGGAAAAACTGAGAGCTTTCCCCCTGAGGTCAGGAACGCGGCAGGGATGTCCACTATCACCACTGCTATTCAACATAGTATTGGAAGTCCTAGCCACAGCAATCAGATAACAAAAAGAAATCAAAGGCATCCAAATTGGCAAAGAAGAAGTCAAACTCTCACTCTTTGCAGATGATATGATACTTTATGTGGAAAATCCCAAAGACTCCACCCCAAAACTGCTAGAACTTATACAGGAATTCAGTAAAGTGGCAGGATATAAAATCAATGCACAGAAGTCAGTGGCATTCCTATACACCAACAACAAGTCAGAAGAAAGAGGAAATTAAGGAGTCGATCCCATTTACAATTGCACCCAAAACCATAAGATACCTAGGAATAAATCTAACTAAAGAGGCAAAGGATCTGTACTCAGAAAACTATAAAATACTCATGAAAGAAATTGAGGAAGACACAAAGAAATGGAAAAACGTTCCATGCTCATGGATTGGAAGAACAAATATTGTGAAGATGTCAATCCTACCAAGAGCAATCTACACATTCAATGCAATCCCCATCAAAATACCATCCACTTTTTTCAAAGAAATGGAGCAAATAATCCTAAAATTTGTATGGAACCAGAAAAGACCCCGAATAGCCAGAGGAATGTTGAAAAAGAAAAGCAAAGCTGGCGGCATCACAATTCCGGACTTCCAGCTCTACTACAAAGCTGTCATCATCAAGACAGTATGGTACTGGCACAAAAACAGACACATAGATCAATGGAACAGAATAGAGAGCCCAGAAATGGACCCTCAACTATATGGTCAACTAATCTTTGACAAAGCAGGAAAGAATGTCCAATGGAAAAAAGACAGTCTCTTCAACAAATGGTGTTGGGAAAATTGGACAGCCACATGCAGAAGAATGAAACTGGACCATTTCCTTACACCACACACAAAAATAGACTCCAAATGGTTGAAAGACCTCAATGTGAGACAGGAGTCCATCAAAATCCTAAAGGAGAACACAGGCAGCAACCTCTTCGACCTCAGCCGCAGCAACTTCTTCCTAGAAACATCGCCAAAGGCAAGGGAAGCAAGGGCAAAAATGAACTATTGGGACTTCATCAAGATAAAAAGCTTTTGCACAGCAAAGGAAACAGTCAACAAAACCAAAAGACAGCTGACAGAATGGGAGAAGATATTTGCAAATGACATATCAGATAAAGGGCTAGTATCCAAAATCTATAAAGAACTCATCAAACTCAACACCAAAAGAACAAAGAATCCAATCAAGAAATGGGCAGAAGACATGAACAGACATTTTTCCAAAGAAGACATCCAAATGGCCAACAGACACATGAAAAAGTGTTCAATATCGCTCGGCATCAGGGAAATCCAAATCAAAACCTCAATGAGATACCACCTCACACCAGTCAGAATGGCTAAAATTAACAAGTCAGGAAATGACAGATGTTGGCGGGGATGCGGAGAAAGGGGAACTCTCCTACACTGTTGGTGGGAATGCAAGCTGGTGCAGCCACTCTGGAAAACAGTATGGAGGTTCCTCAAAAAGTTGAAAATAGAGCTACCATATGATCCAGCAATTGCACT
>NW_022589752.1:12155629-12549182 GCF_004348235.1 Phoca vitulina | reverse complement strand
TAGCAGGAAGGGAAGAATGAAGGGGGGGAATTGGAGGGGGAGAAGAACCATGAGAGATGATGGACTCTGAAAAACAAACTGAGGGTTCTAGAGGGGAGGGGGGTGGGAGGATGGGTTAGCCTGGTGATGGGTATTGAGGAGGGCACGTTCTGCATGGAGCACTGGGTGTTATGCACAAACAATGAATCATGGAACACTATATCTAAAACTAATGATGTAATGTATGGGGATTAACATACCAATAAAAAAATTTAAAAAAATAAAAAAAATAAATAAAATGCTATTTACCACACTTTTATAAATTTGTTTTTTTCTGGCATTCTTCTTCAAGAAAACTAGTTGAAATATGAGTAATGAAACTTAAAAAATTAACACCACAAAAGTATGGAAACATGAGACCCAAATTCTCCTGTTCCTTAAGCCAAAACTTGGGAACAAGAGAGTTTAAGTGGCTTTCCCAAAGTCCACAGAAGGTTGGCAGGAAAGACTGGGGATAGAAACTGGGTCTCTTCCTTACAGGTCCAAACTCCTTCACAATTAAATCTAATTGCCTCTTCACTAAAATGTTTAAATTGATGATTTCTGTTGAAAACAACACAGATCCTTTAAGAATCAAACATGGTTTAAAAATCATTTCCACGAGTTTCTCTAACACTAAATCAGGTCAAAACACCACCTTCCCTGCTTTGCTAATTGATTGATTTTTTTTTCTGTCAAAAGCAGAAACTAAGAAACAACTTAGAATACCTGTTTCACTGGCAGCAGAATTAGAGCCAGCCAATCCATTTACCGCATTCACATCAAATCCACTTTGGCCAGCTGGACCCCTACCAATGTCATTTCGATCTGAAGCAGTGCCACCAAATTTAATACCACCAGATATACTGTTGGCAAACCACTTGCTAACCTGGTTTTCTCTGCCATACAAAAACAATCACTATCAGAAAAAAAGTTGCATTCATTCATAATGTATAAGAAATTAATCTATACACATTGCTTGAACTAGGCCTACATTTTCATTTCAAAAATATTCCCCCTCCCCTCCACTCCATATATAATTCCATACAGTGTAACAGGGGTGTGCATGGTAACCAATTTACCATGAAGTTTGAGAATTCCTTTAGAAAACTAAAGCACTGGGGCCATTTAAGATAAATTTCACTGTGTTCTTTAGAACATGAGCATACAATTAACAACTCAGTATTGTAAACAAAAGCAAGTGTATCTGCATTAACTTATTAGTCATACTGTGTTTGTCAGCCCCCAAATAGATGACTGGATAAACAAGAAACTTGTGTCCTTCCTAAAGATAATTTCAACTGCACCCCTATACCCCAAACTGTTTCTCCCTTTTCAGTTATCATCACTTGGATTCAAATATTAAATTTCAATATAAAATATTGAAGTTATTTTCGTCATTGGATCTCCTTCTTTTCTATTTTTGTACAGGCATGAACTATAGAGATTTTGGGGACCAGGCAAGTAAAGTAAAACTTGGCCAATTGGGAGAAGTATGTAGAACCAGAGAGAACATCCCTCATCTAAAGAAAGTTGATTTTTTTTTTCAAACAAAACCAAATAGCAGACCACAAACTGTTTAGAAACCCTGTTTTATAATATTACTCATAAAACTGAGCATGCAATTTAAAGACAGAATCCCAGTATAGAAAATAAATTGTGGTTGGAGATAAAAACGTGAGTAGAGAAACCTTGCACCAAATTTGGGGCCAGGAAGTATTTTAATTAAATATCATAAAAATGATTGATCATTATAATATTAGCACCAAGAAGAAAGATAGCATACGAAAACTAAAATGATCAGGAAAAAAAATGTAACTTAATGTAAACATCTTTGCCAAAATTCTCTAAAGACAGAATTCTCTAAAGTCAGTCTCATTGGCCCTGGAATTAGTGCCTTTCTATTCCCCCCCTATTACTGTTAAGGCCATGTGCTGCAAATGATGCAAAGATTACCAGCTTATCCCAAATGAAATAAAGCACTTGTTTCCTAGATAAGTTTTTTTCTCTAACAGTACCTGCTGGAGTGTCTTTTAACTCTAAACTATCAGTATCTCGATGTTTCCTCGACCCATCTTCAGCCCCTCCTGGAGCATTAAATCCAGTGTTAAGGAGTGAGCCAACAAGAGATTTCTTTCTTCTGTTTGGGTCACCAAAGTTCAGACTACTGAACAAAAAGCCACCTAATGTGAATAACGGAAGATCATATTTGAAAACAGTATTGCTAGCACAAAAAGGTGATTCGATTGTGACACTTAGAAAGCCATGTTATTCCCTGTTATTCTGGCAGCCCTTGGAACATCATACACTGCTTATTGCCTTCATTGCCATATCCGTAACTTTTTGTCACAATCCTAAGACTTCAAGAAAGAGAGATGAATAGAGCTACGAAGATTTCACTGCCGTGTACTAGAAACGCTTCTTATAGTCAGGGCAGAAACCTCCCCAGCTGCTTCCTCTCCATTGCTAAGCCCTGAGTTCCAGTGTCCAATCTCCCACTATCAAAATATTCTGCTGTGTTGAATCCACACTGTCCTTGGCTTAGTAATAGCTGATAAAGTTAAGATAACATGCCTGCTTGTCTTTTCTGTTTTCCTGCAAAGAAAAAAACAATGAGAACATTTATTCATAAGTTGTAGCATTTACTTCTTTCAAGTCTCAGCTTAAATGTCATCTCAATGAGGCATACTCTGACAACTTAAAACTGCTATCCCCATTCTAATACTCCCAATAATCATTATATTACTCTAATTTATTCCAGAGATTTTATCACCTTGTAATATACCATGTTTACTACTTATGTTTATTACTTACTGACTGTCCGCTTCTTCTAGATTTTAAGCCCCATAAACTCAAGGGCTTTTTTTGCCTGTTTTATTCACTGAGGTATCCCAGGTATCTAGATATTAGATTTTAATATCTAACTATCTTAGTTTGATGCCAAAGCAGAGAGAAATGAGGCAGTATTCAGTAGTGGGAAATCTACAGGTTTTTGGGTCAAACCCATCTGGACTCCCAGACCTACCATCAGAATGGCCTTTGACAATGCCTCTCTGAAGACTCAGGCAAGAGGGATTCCCACTCAGAACCACTCAAGTCTCACTCTGGCCTTCCTCATGCCATGGCTTTCCTCAGAGGGCAAAGAATAAAGGCAGAGCAATGTGCCATCTTCCCTCCCCCCACTGTGGACCATACTGAGTCCCCAAAGTCCCATGGTCCCACGTCTGCTCTCAGGACCTTCATAAGCATCCTTCCCAAGACCATTTCCCCAAGGTTAGACCACATTGAAGCAATGAGAAGCCCTAGGCTGGGGGGATAATCAAGGGGTGCTTCTTTGCAGGAGTAGTAGATGATGCTGAGACATGCAGGCAAATGTATTTCTGTATGTGTGGAACAAAGCCAGGGACGGAAAGAGCGGGGGATGGTGGGGACAGGGACATTGGCAAGGGCACTGCACACCCTGTTCTCACATTGAATTCCAGTGATTTGAAAATCTGCATTAGAATCAGGCCTTCTAGGTGGTCACAAATATGATTTTGTCAAGTTGGAAGAAAAAGAAATTATTTTAAATTTTATTCCTTTATTTATAGATGTGCTATTCTTGCTCCCGGTTATGCCCCTGGATATATTTAATACTTCTGAACTAAAGTTTCTTTATCTATTAACTGGAGACTACATAACAAATGATAATAAAACATTATCCACTTTATAATGTGGTTATCAATGAAATGAAAGAATCAAATAAGATAAAAGCATCTAGCACAGCGTCTGGCACATACTAAGTGTTCAGTAAGGAAGGACAGTATCTTTCAATATATTTTATTTTCCTCACCCAACTTGTCACATGAAACTTATGCAGAATCTTTTTATTTCATCTATTTACTTCATAAGTATTCACTATACTTATACCTCTCCTGAGTTCAACCCCACAGATATATTATCAGATCTTTCATTTTGTTAGACCAATGTCTCCTCTAAATTTATTCATTCTGTTGTGGAAATGAATAGTCTGGTATCTTGGTCAGTGTGCCATGTTTGTTTCTACTAATTAAATTATCCCTTTTTTAATATATAAAACTTACTCAGAAATACATTGCCATTAGGGTCACGAGCAGTAATGGTTGGATGTGTTTTGTAGGTACCACATCTTAGACGCGTAACAGTACCTTACATGCCTTATCTCTTCAATCCTCACAATCCCCCAAAAGGTTGGTACTATTATGATTCCTCACTTGTAGATGAGGAAATGGATATTTAAAAGAGACTGAATCACTTGCCTAAGATTACATGGTAAAATTTGCCAAGAAATCATTTTTTTCTTATGCAAAATGTATATCTCATTTAAAGATCGATTGTTTATAAAATGCTTAAAGATAAATAAAATGTTTACTTCAGATCACAGACTTCAGACCACAGGATGAATTAGAAAAGAGAAATAGACATAATTCGGCTCCTCCACCTTCACGCTATAGAGAAAAACTGCTGGATGAGAGAGTTGAATATAGATGGGCTACCTGGAAGGGGAGATTTTAAAGGTAATGGCAACAAACAAGTTACATTGTCTGAAATCAGTAAAATGGAAAAATATCAAAAAATATAAAGTCCTATTGTTGTTTATGGATCCTTTTCTCAAATATGTGAATTTTTGTCTCATTAAAGAATAAAGATTGTGGGGGATACCATTGTTCTGGATTTTGACCAGTTTTATGTTGGCTGGTTGAGTGGTTGGTTGAGGCTTCCTTGCTTGGCATTTTTATTCATCCAATGCAACTCTAGCCTTAGAGATCCTCAAGTCCCTCCTAAGTAATACCCAGACCTGGGATGTTCCCTGAGAGACACAGGAAAAAACTCAATTGTTCATAATTTCAGAAGATTTTCAGAGAACTATAGAATTCTAAGCGTTTCCTTGCCTCACTCAAACTTCTCAAATGAGGACTTTTAGGAGAATGCTCAAGACTCATATGACTCAATTTATTCTAATTAACAATCAGATTTTGTACTCTTGGAAGGAAAGAAGCTCTTGCTCTATCATTATAGTAAAACCTAATGAGTCCCATCCATAGTTATGAGGAAGTGAAAATTTTGCTGTCTTCATGAGACAACTAACCTGCTGCTTATTCTCAGTTTGTGTTTACCTCAAAGAAAACATCTTCCAATTATATTTTATTGTATTTCAGTTGTAGAAAGACACAGAGATCTAAAATATCACATAAGAAAAACATATAAAAGTAATCTTGGGCTATTTTGATTGTTATATGCATTAGACCAAATCAAATTGAATCTATATTGATAATAGCAAAAATCCTTTTCTTAGATTTAAGAAAAATTCCATGAAAGCAGTCTTGATTTGCTGTGGCTTATTTTTCATTTTGGTGGATAGAGAAACAAAATAATCGATAATATTCAGTGTTACTCAATTTTCTGAGGGAATCTGTAATAAAACTAATAGGACCAGGATCAATTTTAATTAAAACAGATCTCTAAGAAATTAATCCTATAATAAAAAATACTTATTTAAGGAAAGTAAATCCTTAAATCTGTATCTACATTTCTCTTACAGGTTTAAAAATTTTAGAAAAGCAAGTAACCACAGCAATTTTTTATTTCAAATGTTACTACCTTTATAAATGCTGATTAAATTTGTAAATATCTGGCCCAGAATATTCAAAAACACACTATAATATGTTTGCTTATAATAAGGAATGTTTCATTTTAAATGTTGTAATGTTATTTCCAGGGGAGATATGCCTTCTCTCCAAATAAAAGCACTCTCACTTTATTGTTGTTTAGTATAAAAATAATTTACCTGATGTACTTCCAGCTATTTTTCCATCTGAAGAAAAAAAGGGAGAATTGCTGTCATTAGTAGCTTATCTGACAGATTTGCCAACAGAAAGTGAATTTTGATTACAGCCATTTCTTATCCTTGAGAGGTGTTCCCATAGAGCTATGCTCATTGAATTCAATACTCAGGCATGAATATGGTTAATTATCCATTGACCATGGTATACTTATACCTCTTCAGAACACCCCCATAAAAGAGAAAGGCTCCATTGGTCTTCCAACCCGTTTAAACTACAGCCTAGGTGCAGGAATTAGAACACAGCAAAAAACAGTAATTCTTGGATGACTGAAAAGGTGCAAAGCATTGATTCCTATTCTGTTGGTAAAATGCAGAAGTTTTAGTTAAAAGATCTTTTTTAAAAATACTGGATGAAACTAACTACTTAATTTGAATGAAATGGCTACAATTTCTATTGTACCGCTAGATACAAAATTCATGTACATGCTACATACAAATGATTTAAGTGTTATTATTGTTTATCAAGGTGAATTTTCTTCATATTTAAGTGAATAGCATGTATATCTGCAAGATGTCAAATTATAGTAAGAATAGCTGAGTCAAAAACACACTAAGAATGAGTAATTTATAACAAATGACAATTTACATATAAGCACATGTATTGTTATATTTAAAAATATAAACATATTTTATCAAATATATAAAAGCATTGGTTTCCCAGAAAATTTTCTTAAGAATTTTGTGAAATGAAACATTTAACAATGGCAATAGAATTTTGCATAAAATTACATGTTGATTACATATTCAAGAACCCTCCAAAAAAAAAAAAAAAAACCATTTTGGGTAACATTTTTGATTTGGTACTTAATGGATTGTAAATTTTTTTTAATGCTTCTCCATGCTCTATAATCTTCACAAATTTCCTAAACCCAAACTGACTACATCATTCAAATAAAAAGTCAAAGCATATGGTCTGATACTAAGATAAACTTTCAGAAATTGGACTGTCCTGAAAAATCTAGGACTTATGGTTGCCAAATCTATTCCAGAAACATAGACATAGATTAAGTGAAACAGGAAACAGAGCCAGTTAAAAGATAAAGAGTTTCCATGTGTTCTGACAAACTGTTACCAAAACCAAGTTACACGTAATTACACATACAAATACATATACACATATTTAGCCAAAGGCTAAGAAGAAATAGTTTGGAGACACTTCATATAAATGCTTCTAAAGAAAACTATACGATAACATTCTCTGTATAGGTTAAAAACCTGGAAAATTCTAATTATTTATTTATTTTTTTTTTTTAAAGATTTTATTTATTTATTTGAGACAGAGAGAATGAGAGAGAGAGAGAGCACATGAGAGGGGGGAGGGGCAGAGGGAGAAGCAGACCCCCTGCCGAGCAGGGAGCCCGATGCGGGACTCGATCCCGGGACTCCAGGATCATGACCTGAGCCGAAGGCAGTCGCTTAACCAACTGAGCCACCCAGGCGCCCTGGAAAATTCTAATTATTTAAAACGTAGTTTGCAGTCAAAGTCATTCCCAAATCCTCTTACAACAAATAGGGAAAAAAATCCCTCAGGGCCCCACTTTAGGCACACAATCTTACAACAAATACTAGACTGAAAGCAATAAATAAAAATTGGTCACTGGGTGCAAAAATACAGATATAATAATCCTATCAGGATATAGAGTTAAAGGTTTAATAGAAATGAAAAGACAGAAAGGAAAATCAAAAGCAGAAACACAGAAACCATCTTTAGGGTAAGGCTCAACTATCTTCCACACAGCATTAGATCCCAAGGGCACCATCGCCTGATATGTGATAATTGGCATTCATTTTTGTGTCCCTGAAAAAGATTAGACTATGTTCACAAGTCCCTTGTCTTCTTGGGTAAAAATATAAGAGTATCTGTGGTTCATTTCAGGAGTTTTACTTTGGAAAGGATTTGGTTATTTTCATATAGAAAATTCTTGTATGCAGAAAAAATCATATCTATAACCCCAAATTATATCATTAATTCAAAACAAGTATGACTTGAGTGTCTGTTCCATTGCAGCCACTGTTCTCAGCATTGTGAATACAGAACAGTATAGATCAAAATCCTATCCTTGAGGTGTTTACAATCATATGGGATACATGAGTAAGGAGTCATAGTAGTTTATTCCCAAATCAAGTGTGTATAAAACACATCAATTTTCTGTATTCCATGTTGGCAAGAATGTAAATTGGTCCAGCTATCATAGCAAATTGTATGGAGGTTTTTCAAAAAATAAAAATAGAATTAGCATGACCCACAAATTCCACTTCTGGGTATATATCCAAAAGGATATGAAATCACTATCTCAAAGAGTATTTCCACTTTCATGTTCATTCCAGCATTATTCACAATAGCCAAGACATGGAAACAACCTAAATGTCCATCAACAGATGAATGACTGAAGAAAGTGTGGCACATATACACATGGGATACTATCCAACCGTAATAAAAGAAAATTCTGCCATTTGGGACAATATGGATGGACCTTGAAGGCATTATGCTAAGAGAAATAAGTCAGACAGAGAAAGACAAATATCGTATAATCTAATTTGTATGTGGAATCTAAAAACATCAAACTCATAGAAACAAAGTAAAATGGTGTTTGCCGGGGGTTGGAGGTTGGGGTAAATGGGGAGATGTTGACCAAAAGGCACAAACTTCTAGTTGAATAAGTTCTGGGGATCTAATGTATAGCACTGTGACTATAGTTAATAATATTGTATTGTATATTTGACAGGTGCTAAGAGAATATGTCTTAAAAATTCTCACCACACACACACACACACACACACACACACACACAAAGGTGAATATGTGCAATGATAGAGGTGTTGAATAACCATATTGTGGTAATCATTTTACAACATAAACATATATCAAATCATGTCGTATCTCTTAAACTTACACAATGTTATATGTCAATTATATCTCAATAAACCTGGAAAAAAAAAATTCCTGTGTTCCAAAAGAAGCAGGCTCAGAATACATCTTAATATCCCAAAGTAAAGATTAATTTCTGGAAGATACAGACCTGAGTTCTTTTTGTATAATAGGGCTTCCCCATCTATAAAAAAGGGAAAAAAAGTAATAACAATTAAGTCATTTTATATTTCTCTATAGTATGTTTTTTAAAACAATGAAAATAACATTCTGCCTGTTTCCATTCTTTTAAATTAAATCCAAGGAATCTAATTTTTATATCTAAAAAGTATGATTTTCAATATTAATTTACTAATTTGAGAGCTTTCTTATATAGGTCTAGGTAATGCATTTACCTATCAACAAACTCAAAATCAAAGTTTTCAATGTCAACTCATTATTGAAAAATATATGGCCAAATAAATTAAATCCACAAATTTATATTAGCCAGTACTTTATATCTTTTTCATACTATCAAAACCTTTTACAGCTGTCAATCTGAAGTATATTTTCTGATTGAAATTTCACCTGGTTTTATTTTCCCCTAAACATTTCTGGTTAGTGTATTCATAAGCAGTGAATTAGACAAAAGACAAAAATGAAGAAAGAAAGAAAGAAAAAGAAAGAAAGAAAGAAAAAGAAAAAGAGAAAGAGAGAAGGAAGGAAGGAAAGAAAGAAAGAAAAAAGAGAAAGAGAGAAGGAAGGAAGGAAGAAAGAAAAAAGAAAGGAAGGAAGGAAGAAAGGAAGAAAGAAAAAAAGCAAACAAGCGGGTGGGAGGAAGGGAGGGCAGGAGGTAGAAAGAAAGGCAACAAATTGTATAGATGTTACCCCACTGAGAAGATAGAATAATGTGGGAAAAAATAATACTTGATTATACATATCTATTTCATGCCAGATCTATATCTCATATTACTGAAGTTTTCCCCCAATTAGCCAGGGTATTGTTTTTTTTATTTTTCTTTCTTTTTTGTACAGTTATGGTTGCTTAAACAGTAAAATTTTTTCTTCTGATTGATTACAGGAAGGGCTCCTAAATATCTGCTTTCACCAGCTTCCAGTCCCCAAGGCTTTACCATTCTATAACCTACAGGAAATGAAGTGAATCTGTATTTGGAACTTAGAGCTCATTGACTAAGGAAGAAATATTCATTTCAACTAAGGCACCTGGAATTTCTGCAGAGCATTTTTCCAGATAGATTTCTTATTTCTCAACATAGCCTTATTAATGCATATAATACCTGCATTTTGTCAAAAAAAATCACCAATCTATGGAAATCCTATTGAAATATTCAAAATCATTTTTAGAGCAATCAGGGATATTTAAGAATTTACTTTAGAAATACTCTCCAATTCTCTAGTGAACTTAATATACTTTACTAAATACTTCTAAAACATTTTGCTGTGATAGGATATCATTTAATAAATACTTTGAAAATAATGTGTTTTGTGTACTGTTATTTAAGAAATAAACACATTTATGCAAAGTAGAAGCAAAGAATATAACAAAGTATTATTTAAAATTATGAAAGTCAGTATTACTTGAAGTAATCATTTTCTAATGGTCTATCAGATGATTTCTCGGGTAGCTGGATTAAGGATAGAAATCTTTTCTCTTAATCACAACAAATAATCATAGTCCTCCACATTCTGGCTTCTCATAGAAAAGTAAAATGTACTCTACTCCCAAATTTAGAAAATAGATTTTAAATTTAGGAATAGAATGAATCTCCTCCCTTTTGCTGACCTTTCCCCTTATGTTTAGACATTACTGTTTTTCTGCCATTTTCAGAAATAGAACTAAGCAAGTAATACATTTGTTTCTTAAGATATTTTCCCATTTTGCTCAATTATTAATTAACAAAATTAATGATGTGTTCCCTTTCAATTAATTTTAGAAATTAACTAACTGACTTCATGAAATATCCAGGAAAGTTGTTAGCTTAAGAAATGTTTTCTCTACAAAAAAAATTTTTTGTGATAAACCAGTCTTTTAATTGGCAATACTTTCATGATTTGTGAAAATTGCAATTACCAGTGTGGGTCTTTAGTCTAAATGCAGTTTTAAGTTCAAGATAGAGTCATTAGAAGATAAACTGTGATAAAAATAGACAACAAAAATGATACTATGTGCATCTTGAATAATGTGTTCATTAATAATTCCTTAAGATAGGTTTATGAAAGCTGAATAGGATGAAAATCTAGGTTTCTTAGTATCCTAGTATCCTTACTTATTAGCCTACTGAGATATAGGAAAGTTTTCCGATGGAGAAAAACATTTAAAGTAGAGAACACCAAACATTTAAGCAAACATATACACATGTCCATCAAATTTGAAATGATTCTTTAAATTAGTACCTTACCTTTGCAGAAGGTGCAAAGGGCCACAACCAAATACAAAAAGATCAGTTTCATGGTGGTGATTTGGGACCTAGAAATGGGGACCAGTCATCCTGGAGAACGATCCGTGAGGGACCCTTTCACAAGAGTTTTTATACCCACTCTTACCACTGTTTCTCATCATGGGCTAGGTGTGGCAATGATAGAGCAAAGATAAATATCATAGCATGCCAAAGATGAAATCCGCTTCAAGTCAGTTTAGGGTCTTATTTGTGCCATCTTCTATCTTGGATCAAGTCCAGCTC
Organism: Phoca vitulina; assembly: GCF_004348235.1. Taxonomy (NCBI): domain Eukaryota; kingdom Metazoa; phylum Chordata; class Mammalia; order Carnivora; family Phocidae; genus Phoca; species Phoca vitulina. The sequence continues at coordinate 12,537,751 of NW_022589752.1, read as the reverse complement.
ACACCAAACCCAGACCATACCCTCTTGCCATCCTGTGCAAACAGGAAAGGCAGGAACTAAAAGCCTCAGGATTAAAAACCAAATACGCCAATAATATACATTTGTCTGTACCCTATTAATCATTGCAGAAGTTTTAATACCTCAAGAAACTCAAATAGTGTGATTAAATATTGTAATATTGTCTCACCCTTAACAACAAAATGTACTTTAAACATTAACCTACCTTGAAACAAAGAACTCTTTACTTATCAATATATTAATGGGTATTTCTTTACAAAAGCAAATAATTATCACATAGGCATACACATAAGTATAGCTGTAGATATACTAAGACATACAATGCCCTATAGTCACTGTAATAGCTCTATTACTCACAAGTACACATGATATTCCAATGATATACATGCTTACCATGAACTTTATAATCAGATATATAACTAGAAGACATGAAAATGAGAACATCAGGAAAAGAATGCTTTAGAACAAAAATAAAATTAAATAGAAAATATCACCCATCGGGCTCCTGGGTGGCTCAGTTGGCTAAGCGACTGCCTTCAGCTCAGGTCATGACCCCAGAGTCCCACATCAGGCTCCCCCTGCTCTGTGGGGAGCCTGCTTCTCCCTTTCCCTCTGCCTGCCACTCCCCCTGCTTGTGCTCTCTCTCGCTCTCTCTATATCTCTGTCAAATGAATAAATAAAATCTTTAAAAAAAATACCACCCATGAATTATACATGTAGATATTCTGGGGTAGGGAGAGGAAGTTCAAGTCATGGTCTAAGAGGAGAAGGTCTGGTGTGTGCTGAGCAGGGTAGACATGATTGGCCATGAAAGGTGAACCTGAAAACTAGAAGGGCCAACTCCACAGTTTGATGATGCAACTGCTTCTTATCTGCTCTCAATCACCATCAAGGAAAGGCTTCAGTGCACTTGTGGTGAACATAGCATAATATATAAATTTGTCAAATCACTAAGTTGTACACCTGAAACTAATGTAACATTGCATGCCAACTATACTCAAATAAAATTAACAAGAGAAGAAAAGGTGTCCATAGCCAAAGGGAAAATAGTCCTCAGTCTATCTCTAGAAAAGCAAAAAAATCCCATGAAAAAGGGAAAACTATGGATAAGCATCCCTTTCCTTCCCTTTTATCCACTCATCCTCAACTAGTCTGTAGGAAATAAATGATACCAGCCTTGTCAGAGGGCCTTACCAATACATGGTGAATGCTTTCATTCATGCGCTTCCTGTCCCCATGAAATCTCCTTAGTCTGTTTGTTCATTCCTTAAATCATCTTGAAGGAGAACAGAATTTATCAGGTTTAAATATTTTAAATGCTTTTTCCTGTTTAAGGTAATGCATTCACTGAAGGCCATGCATTTTTTTATCTGACATCAGTGAAAGTGTCAGAGTTTTCCTGGTGGGGCAGGGATTTGGAGAGTGGGCAAACAATAGACACAGGAGTGCTGGGGAGAGAGCTCACTCCAAGAAGAGAGAAGGAGGTAACAGAGATTGGAGGGGGTAAGATTGACTTCACTAACTTTGTAGTTTTTCCAAAACCCAGATCTGATTGTTTCAGTACTTTGCAAATAAAGACTATGTATTGAGGATTTTTCTCCAACACAGAAAAAAAAATGTAGTTAAGGAGGAATATTGCCCTTTGAGACATATGACTCATATGAACATGGCCATTTACAATGTTCTTTTGTTTTTTTAATCATGCATGACTTCATTGTGAAGGAGATTTGGTCTTGAAGAGCCCATTTTTCAGATTATAATTATGACATGATTATTCTGCTATGTGTCAAGAGTGGACCTAGATATGTAGACCAGAATGAAACAAAGTTACCTTGAGGCTTTGGGGGAACTAAGAATACATGCAAGATGGGAAATTTTCCATAAGTAAGGATCAGGTGAAATGCTATGGAAGCTTGAAGGAAGGTGGCACTCTTTTAGCTTGTGAGAATCAGGGAAAATTTCATGGAGAGGGTAGTTTAAGGGCTGAACCTGAGAAAAGAAAGTTGATAAAACCTGGACATGCAGAATCAGGGATGGAGTCCAAATGGAAAATGCATTATGAAAAAGTCAAATGCAATTTCAAGCATCTAATGTATTACCACCCACTTCTCTTTCTAGATCACTTGTTCCAGTAGTACGATTCCAAGAATTTACTGTATCCACTGGGACTTACAATCCATGGATCTGCTACATTTCATTCACCCTCACTCCCCTCGACAATTCAGCTACTCTCTTACTTGGTTTAAATTGTATGGTTATCATTATTCCTTTGCATGAACCCTTAATTCCTTTTCTCTATTAAATCTATGATCCCTGTTGGGCCCTGAAGACAGTCAGGCAATTATATTTCCTAATGTATTGCTTTCACACTCTTCATGTTTTCTTTTCTCTTCTCCAATATCCAATGCTTTCTTTCCATCTTCCCTCTCAGTCAATGACCTTACTTACCTTACTTACTTACCCAATTTTATTGAGAAAATATAAGCTATCAAAAGAGAAACTCTATAAGCTCCCATCCACAAATATATCCATCTACTGGTATCTGTACCCTTTGCTCTGCCTGCCTTCTTATTAATACACAAGAACTCTCTTGTGCTACCATCTAAGGTCAATGTTCCCATTTGTATACTGGATTCCATCCAAGAACATTAATGTCAGTAATTTGCTCACCTGTGTCCATATCACCAAGGTTTCTTTCCTCTTTTGGATTAATCCCAACAGTATAAATACATGCTGTTATTTGTTCTTCCTAAGAAAAATAAATGTAAACAAAAAAGTAACTTTATGATTCTGAATTGTATGTCAATAAAGCTGTTACTAAAAAAAAAAAAAAAAGATGTTGAACTCACTTCCTTCCTGCTCTCTTCCCATTTCTCTGCTCCCCTAATGGTTAAACTTCACAAGAGTTCCTTGTGTTCACTGACTCAAGTCCTGACTTCTCATTATCTCATGAACTTACTCAACCTCCACTAAGTTCTCTCCAACACTGCACAAAATCAAGAACACAAGTGATCTTATGTGAATCCAATGGTCAGCTGTCAGTCCTCATTTTACTGACCTCTCAACAACATTTGACACATAGTTGATCAACTCTTCCTTCTTAGTACACTTTGACTTCTGCAGTTTCCAGGTTTTTCCTGTTTCATGTGCTGCTCCCTCTTATTCTTCTCTGCTGAATCCTCATCTCCAGCACCTCTTAACATGAGGGCCTGGACACTCAATTTTGGATCTCTTCTTTTTCTCTAGACACTTCACTCCCTTGGTGATTGTACCCAAGTTCTATGGATTTACATACCATTCAGATACTCATGAATTCCAGGTTAATATATCCAGCCCTGGACTATTCCCCTGCCTCCAAGCTTATTTTCCACATCTTCACCTGTATGTCTAATAGGCAACTAAACTCAATGTGCCCAAAATGAAACTCTAAACCCACTCCTTCCACAAATGTGGTGTTCCCAGTATTTTTTTTTTTTATATCAGTTAATGGTAAATCTGTCTGGGTTACCTCACCCCCAAAATTTATAGCCATTCTTGAATTTTCCTTTCTTTCACCATCCCTCCTCCATGCACATTCTCCATCAGAAGATCCTGTTGATTCTCAATTTAAAATAAATCCAGAGTGAAACCTCTTTTCACCACCTCCTCTCCCATCACCCTGGCTCCCCTCATTCAGGACACAATTACCTCTGACCCCGACTACCACAGTGGACTTCTAGCTAGTCTCCCTTTTTATAATCTCAGAACATCAGCCAGAATGGTCCTGTGCAAACTGACACTTAAGATGCATTTTTCTACTCAAAACACTGCAGGACCCCCACCCCCTCATTTCACCAAATAAAACCATATCTTTGAGGAAGAGTAAGATGGCAGAGGATTAGGAGACCTAAATTTCGTCTGGTACCAGGAATTCAGCTAGATAGGTAGCGAGCCATTCCAAACACCTACGAACTCAAAAGGAGATCGAAGAAAAGAATAGCAGCAACTCTCTGAACAGAAAAGTGACCACTTTCTGGAGGGTAGGACGTGCGGAGAAGTGAATCCCAGGCGATATTCAGGAGGATAGACGGAGGGGGAGGGGGCCTCCGGCTGCCGCTTCTGGCAAGTGATAGAGCCGCGGAGCACAAAATCGGAACTTGTAGAAGTTGGTTCCGCTGAGGGACGTCGCTCCAGTGGCTAAGCGGGGGGTGGAACCCTCGCAGGACAGTGTGGTCTCAGGACCCTTGGGGTCACAGAAAGACCGGGGCTACCTGAGTGCGGCAGAGCTCCCAGGTATCGGAGCGGGGAAGCCGGCTGCAGAGACGGAGCCGAGGCGCGGGCTCTCAGCTCGGGGTTGCCATAACTGTGATCCATGGCACAGTCGGGCCACTGCTCCTCCAGCAGGGACCCAACAAGCAGCAGATCTGGGGAGACTCCCCTTCCCCCCACCCCAGGAGCAGCACAGGAGCACACCACAGGGATCTGCTGGGTTTGGAGACTCCACACAGGGTCGTGAGCCAGAGACAGAAATGCTTGGTCACAGGCCAGGTGAGCACGGAGTGTGGCCGGAGACCGGGGAGACGGGAGTGACTGACTGCTTTTCTCTGGGGGCGCACTGAGGAGCGGGCCCGAGTTCTCGGCTCCTCCGGGGCAGAGATTGGGAGGCCGCCATTTTCACTCTCCTCCTCCAAACCTGTACGGAAAGCTTGCAGGGAACAAAAACTCCCGAGAGCAAACCCGAGCAGGTAACAGCCTGGACCGAGCAAGGGCGGGGCAATTCCGCCTCTGGCAAAGACATTTGGGAACCACAGCAACAGGCCCCTCCCCCAGAAGATCAGCAAGAACAGCCAGCCAAGACCAAGTTTACCGATCAATGAGAACGGCAGAACTCCAGCACTAACAGAATATAGCACATAGAATTCATGGCTTCCCCCCCCCCCAAGATTCTTTAGTCTTTCAAAGTTAATTTTTTTAATTTTCTTTTTTTTCCTTTTTCTATTTTTTTTTGAATTTTTCTTTTTCCCTTTTTCAACCAACATCTTATCTTATAAATCCCTTTTTTAAAAATCATTTTATTTTTCATTTTTAAAGTCATATTCTATCCCTTCATTGTAGCTAACCTTATTTTTTGTATATATATAAGTGGTTCTCTCTTTAAAATTTTGGGATAGAGTTTCCTCTAAGAGACCAAAATATACCCTAAATCTCTAGTGTATGGCTTTATTCTAATCTCCTGCCTGATCACATTCTCTCCCTTTTTGTTGTTGTTGTTGTTTTTATTTCTCTTCTTTCTTTTTTCAACCAACTTCTTATCAATTCCTTTTATAAAATCTTTTATAATTTTCATCTTTACAGTCATATTCCATCCCTTCATCATATTTACCCTTATTTTTGTACATATATAAGTTTTTCTTTCTTTAAAATTTTGGGAGGCAGTTTCTTCTAACAAACCAAAATACACCCAAAATCTAGTGTGTGGCTCTGATCTATTCATCAGCCAGATCATATTTGATTATATTCTTTTTTCTTTCTTTCTTTCTTTCCCTTTCTTTTCCCCCTAGTTTCAGGTCTCTTCTGATTTGTTTAGTATGTATTTTTCTGGGGTCATTGTTACCCTGTTAGCATTTTGATCTCACACTCATCTATTCTCCTCTGGACAAAATGACAAGATGGAAAACTCATCTCAAAAAAGAGAACAAGAGGCAGAACTAACTACCAGGGGCCTAATCAGTATGGATATAAATAAGATGTCAGAACTAGAGTTCAGAATGATGATTATAAAGATACTAGCTAGGCCTGAAAAAAGCATGGAAGTTACCAGAGAATCTCTTTCTGGAGAAATAAAACAACTAAAATCTAACCAAGTCAAAATCAAAAAGGCTATTAATGAGGTGCAATAAAAAATGGAGGCTCTAACTGCTAGGATAAATGAGGCAGAAGAAAGAATCAGTGAGATAGAAGACCAAATGATGGAGAATAAAGAAGCTGAGAAAAGGAGAGACAAACAGCTACAGGATCACGAGGGCAGAATTTGAGAGATAAGTGATACCATAACACGAAACAATATTAGAATAATTGGGATCCCAGAAGAAGAAGGGGGGGGCAGAAGGTATATTAGAGTAAATTATAGCAGAAAACTTCCCTAATTTGGGGAAGGAAACAGGCAGCAAAATCCAGGAGGCACAGAGAACCCCCCTCAAAATCCATAAAAATAGGTCAACACCCTGAAATCTAATAGTAAAACTTACTAGTCCAGAGACAAAGAGAAAATCCTGAAAGCAGCTCTGGACAAGAGATCTGTAACCTACAATGTAGAAACATTAGACTGGCAGCAGACCTATCCACAGAGACCTGGCAGGCCAGAAAGGACTGGCATGATATATTCAGAGCACTAAATGAGAAAAATATGCAGCCAAGAATACTGTATCCAGCTAGGCTGTCATTGAAAATAGGAGAGATAAAAAACTTCCAGGACAAACAAAAACTAAAAGAATTTGCAAACACCAAACCAGCCCTATAAGAAACATTGAAAGGGGTCCTCTAAACAAAGAGAGAGCCTAAAAGTAACATAGACAAGAAAGGAATAGAGACAATATACAGTAACAGTCACCTTACAGACAATACAATGGCACTAAATTCATATCTTTCAATAGTTAACCTGAATGCAAATGGCCTAAATGCCCCAATCAAAACACAGGGTATCAGATTGGATAAAAAAACAAGACCCATTGATATGCTGTCTGCAAGAGACTCATTTTAGACCCAAAGACACTTCCAGATTGAAAGTGATGGGGTGGAAAACAATTTACCATGCTAATGGACATCAAAAGAAAGCTGGGGTGGCAATCCTTATATCAGACAAATTAGATTTTAAACCAAAAACTATAATAAGATATGAGGAAGGACACTATACCATACTTAAAAGGTCTATCCAACAAGAAGATCTAATAACTGTAAATATCTATGACCCTAACATGGGAGCAGCCAATTATATAAGCCAATTAATAACAAAATTAAAGAAACACATCGACAACAACACAATAATAGTAGGGGACTTTAACACCCCCCTCAATGAAATGGACAGATCATCTAAGGAAATAAAGACTTTAAATGACACACTGGACCAAATGGACGTCACAGATATATTCAGAACATTCCATCCCAAAGCAACAGAATACACATTCTTCTCTAGTGCCCATGGAACATTCTCCAGAATAGATCACATCCTAGGTCATAAATCAGGTTTCAAACGGTACCAAAAGATTGGGATCATTCCCTGCATATTTTCAGGGAATGCTTTGAAACTAGAACTCAATGACAAGAGGAAAGTTGGAAAGAACTCAAATACATGGAGGCTAAAGAGCATCCTACTAAAGAATGAATGGGTCAACCAGGAAATTAAAGAAGAATTTTAAAAAATTCATGGAAACCAATGAAAATGAAAACACAACTGTTCAAAATCTTTGGAATGCAGCAAAGGCAGTCCTAAGAGGAAAGTATATAACAATATAAACCTCTCTCAAGAAACAAGAAAGGTCTCAAATACACAACCTCGCCCTCCACCTAAAGGAGCTGGAGAAAGAACAGCAAAGAAAGCCTAAACCCAGCAGGAGAAGAGAAATAATAAAGATCAGAGCAGAAATCAATGAAATAGAAACCAAAAGAACAGTAGAACAGATCAACAAAACTAGGAGCTGGTTCTTTGAAAGAATTAACAAGATTGATAAACCCCTGGCCAGACATATCAAAAAGAAAAGAGAAATGACCCAAATAAATAAAATCATGAACGGAAGAGGAGAGATCACAACCAACACCAAAGAAATACAAACAATTATAAGAACATATTATGAGCAACTATATGCCAGCAAATTAGATAATCTAGAAGAAATGGATGCATTCCTAGAGATGTATCAGCTACCAAAACTGAACCAGGAAGAAGTAGAAAACCTGAACAGACCTATAACCACTAAGGAAATTGAAGCAGTAATCAAAAATCTCCCAACAAACAAGAGCCCAGGGCCAGATGGCTTCCCAGGGGAATTCTACCAAACATTTCAAGAAGAATTAATACCTATTCTTCTGAAACTGCTCCAAAAAATAGAAATGGAAGGAAAACTTCCAAACTCATTTTATGAGGCCAGCATTACCTTGATCCCAAAACCAGACAAAGACCCCATCAAAAAGGAGAACTACAGACCAATATCCCTGATGAACATGGATGCAAAAATTATCAGCAAAATACTAGCCAATAGGATCCAACAGTACATTAAAAGGATTATTCACCACGACCAAGTGGGATTCATTCCTGGGCTACAAGGTTGGTTCAACATCCACAAATCAATCAATGTGATACAATATATTAATAAAAGAAAGAACAAGAACCATATGATCCTCTCAATAGATGCAGAAAAAGCATTTGACAAAGTACAGCATCCTTTCTTGATTAAAACCCTTCAGAGTGTAGGGATAGAGGGTACATACTTCAATATCATAAAAGGCACCTATGAAAAACCCACAGCGAATATCATTCTCAATGGGGAAAAACTGAGAGCTTTCCCCCTAAGGTCAGGAACACGGCAGGGATGTCCACTATCACCACTTCTATACAACATAGTACTAGAAGTCCTAGTCTCAGCAATCAGACAACAAAAAGAAATAAAAGGCATCTGAATCAGCAAAGAAGTCAAACTCTCACTCTTTGCAGATGATATGATACTTTATGTGGAAAACCCAAAAGACTCCACCCAAAAACTGCTAGAACTCACACAGGAATTCAGTAAAGTGGCAGGATATAAAATCAATGCACAGAAATCAGTGGCATTCCTATACACAAACAACAAGACAGAAGAAAGAGAAATTAAGGAGTCGATCCCATTTACAATTGCACCCAAGACCATAAGATACCTAGGAATAAATCTAACCAAAGAGGCAAAGAATCTGTACTCAGAAAACTATAGAATACTCATGAAAGAAATTGAGGAAGACACAAAGAAATGGAAAAAGGTTCCATGCTCAAGGATTGGAAGAACAAATATTGTGAAGATGTCAATCCTACCTAGAGCAATCTATACATTTAATGCAATCCCTATCAAAATACCATCCACTTTTTTCAAAGAAATGGAGCAAATAATCCTAAAATTTGTATGGAACCAGAAAAGATCCCGAATAGCTAGAGGAATGTTGAAAAAGAAAAGCAAAGCTGGCGGCATCACAATTCCGGACTTCAAGCACTATTATAAAGCTGTAATCATCAAGACAGTATGGTCCTGGCACAAAAACAGACACATAGATCAATGGAACAGAATAGAGAGCCCAGAAATGGACCCTCAACTCTATGGTCAACTAATCTTTGACCAAGCAGGAATGAATGTCCAATAGAAAAAAGACAGTCTCTTCAACAAATGGTGTTGGGAAAATTGGACAGCCACACACAGAAGAATGAAACTGGACCATTTCCTTACACCACACACAAAAATAGACTCAAAATGGATGAAAAACCTAAATGTGAGACCGGAGTCCATCAAAATCCTAAAGGAGAACACAGGCAGCAACCTCTTTGACCTCAGCTGCAGCAACTTCTTCCTAGAAACATCGCCAAAGGCAAGGGAAGCAAGGGCAAAAATGAACTATTGAGACTTCATCAAGATAAAAAGCTTTTGCACAGCAAAGGAAACAGTCAGCAAAACCAAAAGACAACTGACAGAATGGGAGAAGATATTTGCAAATGACATATCAGATAAAGGGCTAGTATCCAAAATCTATAAAGAACTTATCAAACTCAACACCCAAAGAACAAATGATCTGATCAAGAAATGGGCAGAAGACATGAACAGACATTTCTGCAAAGAAGACATCCAAATGGCCAACAGACACATGAAAAAGTGTTCCACATTACTTGGCATCAGGGAAATCCAAATCAAAACCTCAGTGAGATACCACCTCACACCAGTCAGAATGGCTAAAATTAACAAGTCAGGAAATGACAGATGTTGGTGAGGATGTAGAGAAAGGGGAATCCTCCTACACTGTTGGTGGGAATGCAAGCTGGTGCAGCCACTCTGGAAAATAGTATGGAGGTTTCTCAAAAAGTTGAAAATAGAGATACCCTATGACCCAGCAATTACACTACTGGGTATTTACCCCAAAAATACAAATGTAGTGATTCAAAGGGGTACATGCACCCCAAAATTTATAGCAGCAATGTCCACAATAGGCAAACTATGGAAAGAGCCAAGATGTCCATCAACAGACGAATGCATAAAGAAGATGTGGTATATATATACAATGGAATATTATGCAGCCATAAAAAAAAAACCATGAAATCTTACCATTTACAACGATGTGGTTGGAACTAGAGAGTATTAGGCTAAGTGAAATAAGTCAATCAGAGAAAGACAAGTATCATATGATCTCACTAATATGAGGAATTCTTAATCTCAGGAAACAAACTGAGGTTTGCTGGAGTGGTGGGGGGGTGGGAGAGTTGGGGTGGCTGGGTGATGGACATTGGGGAGGGTATGTGCTAATGTGAGCACTGTGAATTGTGTAAGAGTGATAAATCACAGACCTGTACCTCTGAAACAAATAATACATTATATGTTAAAAAAAAAAAAAAGAAGAAGATAGTAGGAAGGGAAAAATGAAGGAGGGGAAATCGGAGAGGGAGACAAACCATGAGAGACTATGGACTCTGAGAAACAGAGTTTTAGAGGGGAAGAGGTTAGGGGGATGGGTTAGCCTGGTGATGGGTATTAAGGAGGGCACGTATTGAATGGAGCACTGGGTGTTATACACAAACAATGAATCATGGAACAGTACATCAAAAACTAATGATGTAATGTATGGTGACTAATATAACATAATAAAATAAAATGTAAAAAATTAAAAAATTAAAAAACCAAAAACAAACAAACAAAAAAACCCCAAAAAAACAGTGTCTTTAATATGGTCTACAAGGCCCTCTTCCATCAGCCCCAACTCTGATTTCACCTCTTTCCTGCTCGCCCTCACTCTCTGCTCCAGCCTCAGAGGCCTCCCTGCTGTCACTGTTCCTCACCATACAATCCTACCTCAGAGCTTCTGCATTTGCTGTTTCTGCTCCCTGGGATACTCTCTCCTCAGGTATCCACAGAATGTGCTCTTTCACCATTAAAACTTGCATTTTAATGACATTTTGCAAATAGCTAATATCTACTTCCACGTGCTATAATTATTTTTCCTCCAAAATGACCTTTTTCAGGGTTGTGATTAGACTTTACCCTTAGTGATTCTGAGCCTATACATATGTAAGGGATTTAAAATATGGACAGTTTGCATGTGTTTTAAACAGATGTCCAAAAAGATAGTTACATAATATAATTCTTTGGCACGATCAATATTTTATACTATTAAACTAAATATTTTAATTTCAAAATAAATTAGAAGCCTTTTAAATTTTTTCTAAGTCATTTATACTTTTATGCAATTGCTAATTCTTTCCCCAGATATCAATACCTCACCTCATTCAGGTCTTTGCCCAAAAACCACCTTCACATGGACACCTTCCTTGAATAAATTACAAACCTCATCTCACAGCACTCCTTCCCTCTATTCTTTTCTGCTTTATTTTTCTCCATAGCTTTTACCACCATCTAATGTATATTTTTTACTTAATCTGTTTAATACGTTTAATTATGTCTGTCTTTAGTACTAGAATTTAAATTCAATTAAGGCAGGGATCTCTATGTGTTTTGTTCACTACTGAGTCCCAGTGACTATAAAGGAGTCTGGCACATGCTAGATGCTCAATAAATATTGAATAAATGATTTAATGAATAATTTTGCCATGCTCAAAAATAAAGATTACATTAAATAATAATGGCAATAATAATAATGATAAATAAGTTTTAGTATTAAAGCTATTTATATTAAGAGATTTAATTCAATATAATATAGCATGCACTGAGTTAGACACACTATAATAAAACTGGGGAAATATTGATGGTTAAGAAAAGGTTCCCACCACTTGAAACTTCTAGTCCAGATTCATCCTCGATTATTATAAGGGTAAAATGCTGTACCAGCAGTGTTAATGGTTTTGTTTGATTTCACCAGCTCAGTTGACTGGTAGTAAAAATAGTCAAAAGTCCTAGATCTTTTTCACTATAATGTCAATAACTACAGATGAAATTGGCTTTACAGTTATTAGAAAGTGGAGGAGAGACAGTAAAGTATCCTCCAGACTGAGAAGATACTTTAAGACCCCAAATTGGAAGTGAGCAACTCCAGTACATTTACAGAGTCAGTCAGGGTAACTTACTGAAGGTGGTCGGGGGCGGGAACCAGGCAATCCAGGCGTTGGGCACCTATCCTCCGACCAGTTTGGACCTTAATCTATAGTTTTCATAGAACAAGGGGGATTGTGGTGTGATCAAAGGGTAGTTATCGAAAATGGGACCTTCTGTGCACAGGCATCTCTACTGGTTATCTACTGGTGCCATCTGTGTGCCTCTTTAGGGACGATCAGAACAAGCCTTTCTACATTCTGGTCAGGCCCCTCCAAGGGGCCTGAAACACATAATGTTTTAAGGAGGTCATTGCGTGGGCATGAACAAGATCGAGGGCCAAAGATGGAGTCAGTTTTGTTAGCACTCCCACAACAGTGGTGCTTAAAGTCAAGATGACAATAAAATGCCAATATACTGCATTTATGTCTGTTGCCTTGCCATGAGGTTTTTTTTTTTTTTTTTAATTTTCATGAAGAACTAGGTAACTCGGAGGGGGGAAAGATGGTGGAGGTGTAGGGGACCCTATTTCAATTGGTCCCTGGAATTGAGCTGGACATCTACCAGACCGCTCTGAGCACCCATGAAACCAGCCTGAGATGTAAGAAGATCTGGATCTCTACAAACAGAATATTGCAGGCAGTTGGTTTTGAGGTAGGAAGCAGGGAGCCGTAATTCCACGGGCAGATATCAGAGGATAAACAACAGCAGGAGGGTGCCTGGCCATGGGGATCCTACACCGCCAGTGAGTGACAGCCTCGCGTGCTGCAGACGGGGCACAGACTCGCAGACCGGTAGTGGTGGGGAAAGGACTTTAGGGCAGCCCCCAGGGCGGAAACCAGAGTGGCGGGGTCTCGCCTGGGAACTGCAGCCCCCGGGAGAGAAACCCGGAGCCGCAGGGGTTGCGCGTGCGACCTGGGGGCGGCTGGCGGTTTTAGAAGCACAAAGGGCAGAGATGTGCCCCAACCTAGAGGCAGGAGTGGGAGCGCTGCGGAGGGGCGCACAACCCAGGCCAGTGCAGTTTATAGCAGCATGGACAGAAACGGAGACAGGGTGGCCTGGAGAGCTCACTGAAGAACAGACTGAGGTCTCTCTGCTTTGAGGCAGAGGGTTGGAAAGGGTCTCTTCTGCTCTGACTCGAGGAAGAGACACGGAAAGCTGCCAGGGAAAGCCGCCAGAGAACAAAAGCCCCAAAAACTGATTCCCACTGAGCCCATCCCCCACCACAGGGGGTCAGGGCAACTCCAGCTGAACAGGGTTGCCTGAGTAACAGTGCGGCAGGCCCCTCCCACAGAAGATAGGCTGGGAAAACAAGAGGCCAGCAACCTTAAGGTCCCAAGAAAACAGGTGCACCTTGCTTGGGTTCTGGTCAATAATTTGGACTCTATACATTCCCTCAAACACCCATCAACAGAATGACTAGGAGGAGGAGCCCCCAAAATAAAAAAGACTCAGAGATTATGACTTATGCTGCAGATTTACAAATGGATGCAGATATAACCAAGATGTCGGAGATGGAATTCAGGTTAGCAATTGTGAAGACAATGGCTAGAATGGAGAAATCAATTAATGGCAACATAGAGTCTCTAAGGGCAGAAGTAAAAGGTGAATTGGCAGAACTTAAAACTGCTATCAATGAGATCCAATCCAATCTAGATAATCTAACAGCTAGGGTAACTGAGGCAGAAGAGCGAATAAGCGACTTGGAAGACAATATAATAGATAAAAAGGGAAAAGAGGAGGCCAGGGAAAAACAACTCAGAATCCATGAAAATAGAATCAGAGAAATAAGTGACACCATGAGGCGTTCCAATGTCAGAATAATTGGAATCCCGGAGGGAGTGGAGAGAGAGAGAGGACTAGAAGATGTATTTGAGCAAACTGTAGCTGAGAACTTCCCTAATATGGGGAATGAAACAAACATTCGAGTCCTAGAGGCAGAGAGAACCCCTCCCAAGATCAAGGAAAACAGGCCAACACCCCGGCATGTAATAGTAAAACTTGCAAATCTTAGAACCAAGGAAACCATCTTAAGGGCAGTTAGGGGGAAGAGATTCCTTATGTACAGAGGGAGGAACATCAGAATAATGTCAGACCTATCCACAGAGACCTGGCAAGCCAGAAAGGCCTGGCAAGACATATTAAGGGTACTAAATGAGAAGAACATGCAGCCAAGAATACTTTATCTGGCAAGGCTTTCATTTAGAATGGATGGAGAGATGCAGAGCTTCCATGACCGGCAGAAACTGAAATAATATGTGACCACTAAGCCAGCCCTGCAAGAAATATTAAGGGGGGTTCTATAAAAGGAGAAAGACCCCAAGAATGATATACAACAGAAATTTACAGGGACAATCTATAAAAACAACATCTTCACAGGCAATATGATGACAATTAATTCATATCTTTCATTAATCACTCTCAACGTGAATGGCCTAAACGCTCCCATAAAATGGCACAGGGTTGCAGATTGGATAAAAAGACAGGACCCAACCATATGCTGTCTACAAGAGACTCGTTTTGAACCTAAAGATACATTCAGACTGAAAGTGAAGGGATGGAGATCCATCTTCCATGCCAGCGGACCTCAAAAGAAAGCTGGGGTAGCAATTCCTATATCAGACAAATTAGATTTTAAACTAAAGTCTGTAATAAGAGACACAGAAGGACACTATATCATTCTTAAAGGGTCTATCCAACAAGAAGATCTAACAATTGTAAATATCTATGCCCCCAACATGGGAGCAGCCATCTACATAAACCAACTGTTAACCAAAATAAAGAGGCATATTGATAACAATATGTTAATTGTAGGAAACCTCAATACTCCACTCTCAGCAATGGACAGATCATCTAAGCAGAGAATCAACAAGGAAACAAGAGCTTTGAATGATACATTGAACCAGATGGACCTCATAGATATTTACAGAACATTCCACCCTAAAACAACAGAATACTCATTCTTCTCGAGCGCAAATGGAACTTTCTCCAGAACAGACCATATACTGGCTCACAAATCAGGTCTCAACCGATATCAAAAGATTGAGATTATTCCCTGCATATTCTCAGACCACAATGCTCTAAAACTGGAAATCAATCACAAGAAAAAAATTGGCAGAAATTCAAACACTTGGAAGCTAAAGACCACTCTGCTCAAGAATGTTTGGGTCAACCAGGAAATCAAAGAAGAAAAACAATTCATGGAAATCAATGAGAACGAAAACACATCGGTCCAAAACCTATGGGATACTGCAAAGGTGGTCCTAAGGGGGAAATACATAGCCATCCAAGCCTCACTCAAAAAAATAGAAAAATCCCAAATTCACCAACTAACTCTACACCTTAAAGAACTAGAGAAAAAGCAACAAATGATGCCTAAGCCACGCATTAGAAGAGAAATAATTAAAATTAGAGCAGAAATCAATGAATTAGAAACCAGAAACAGTAGATCAGATCAACGAAACTAGAAGTTGGTTCTTTGAAAGAATTAATAAGATCGATAAACCACTGGCCAGACCTATCCAAAAGAAAAGAGAAAGGACCCAAATTAATAAAATTATGAATGAAAGGGGAGAGATCACGACTAACACCAAGGAAATAGAAACAATTATTAGACATTATTATCAACAACTATATGCCAATAAACTGAGCAATCTGGATGAAATGGAGGCCTTCCTGAAACCTATAAGCTGCCAAGACTGAAACAGGAAGAAATTGACAACCTGAATAGGCCAATAACCAGTAACGAGATTGAAGCAGTGATCAAAAACCTCCCAAAAAACAAGAGTCCAGGGCCTGATGGATTCCCTGGGGAATTCTACCAAACATTCAAAGAAGAAATAATACCTATTCTACTGAAGCTGTTTCAAAAAATAGAAACAGAAGGAAAACTTCCAGACTCATTCTATGAGGCCAGCATTACCTTAATCCCCAAACCAGGCAAAGACCCCATCAAAAAGGAGAATTTCAGACCGATATCCCTGATGAATATGGATTCTAAAATCCTCAACAAAATCCTAGCTAATAGGATCCAACAATACATTAAAAGGATCATCCACCACGACCAAGTGAGATTTATCCCTGGGATGCAAGGGTGGTTCAACATTCGCAAATCAATCAATGTGATAGAACACATTAATAAGAGGAGGGAGAAGAACCATATGGTCCTCTCAATTGATGCAGAAAAAGCATTTGACAAAATACAACATCCTTTCCTGATTAAAACTCTCCAGAGTATAGGGATAGAGGGAACATTCCTCAAGTTCATAAAATCCATCTATGAAAAACCCACAGTGAATATCATCCTCAATGGGGAAAAGCTGAGAGCCTTTCCCTTAAGATCGGGAACACGTCAAGGATGCCCACTCTCACCACTATTGTTCAACATAGTACTAGAAGTCCTAGCAACAGCAATCAGACCACAAAAAGAAATAAAAGGTATTCAAATTGGCAAAGAAGAAGTCAAACTCTCCTTTTCACAGACGACATGATACTTTATGTGGAAAACCCAAAAGACTCCACCCCCAAATTACTAGAACTCATATAGCAATTCAGTAATGTGGCAGGATACAAAATCAATGCACAGAAAACAGTTGCTTTCTTATACACTAACAACGCAACTGTAGAAAGAGAAATTAGAGAAACGATTCCATTTACAATAGCACCACAAACCATAAGATACCTCGGAATAAACCTAACCAAAGAGGTAAAGGATCTATACTCTAGGAACTACAAAACACTCATGAAAGAAATTGAAGAAGACACAAAAAGACGGAAAAATATTCCATGCTCATGGATCGGAAGAATAAACATTGTTAAAATGTCTATGCTACCCAGAGCAATCTATACCTTCAATGACATCCTGATCAAAATTCCAATGACATTTTTCAAAGTGCTGGAACAAACAATCCTAAAATTTGTATGGAATCAGAAAAGACCCTGAATTGCCAAGGAAATGTTGAAAAAGAAAAACAGCTGGGGGCATCACATTGCCCGATTTCAAGCTATATTACAAAGCTGTGATCACCAAGACAGCATGGTACTGGCACAAAAACAGACATATAGACCAATGGAACAGAATAGAGAACCCAGATATGTACCCTCAACTCTATGGTCAAATAATCTTTGACAAAGCAGGAAAAAACATGCAATGGAAAAAAGACAGTCTCTTCAATAAATGGTGCTGGGAAAATTGGACAGCCACATGGAGAAGAATGAAACTCGACCATTCTCTAACACCATTCACAAAGATAGACTCAAAGTGGATGAAAGACCTCAATGTGGGACAGGAATCCATCAAAATCCTAAAAGAGAGCAAATAATCAAGTCAAAAAGTGGGCAGAAGATATGAAAAGACACTTCTCTGAAGAAGACATACAAATGGCTAACAGACACATGAAAAAATGTTCATCATCATTAGCCATCAGGGAAATTCAAATCAAAACCACATTGAAATACCACCTTACACCAGTTAGAATGGCAAAAATGGACAGGGAAAGAAACAACAAATGTTGGAGAGGTTGTGGAGAAAGGGGAACCCTCTTACACTATTGGTGGGAATGCAAGTTGGTACAGCCACTTTGGAAAACAGTGTGGAGGTTCCTCAAAAATTTAAAAATAGAGCTACCCTATGACCCAGCAATTGCACTCCTAGGTATTTACCCCAAAGACACAGATGTAGTGAAAAGAAGGGCCATATGCATCCCAATGTTCATAGCAGCAATGTCCGCAATAACCAAACTGTGGAAAGAGCCGAGATGCCCCTCAACAGATGAATGGATAAAGAAGATGTGGTCCATATATACAATGGAATATTACTCAGCCATCAGAAAGGATGAATACCCAACTTTTACATCAACATGGATGGGACTGGAGGAGATTATGCTAAGTGAAATAAGTCAAGCAGAGAAAGTCAATTATCATCTGGTTTCACTTATTTGTGGAACATAAGGAATAGCATGGAGGACATTAGGAGAAGGAAGGGGAAAATGGGGGGGTGGGGAATTGGAGGTAGAGATGAACCATGAGAGACTATGGACTCTGCAAAACAAACAGGGTTTTAGAGGGGAGGAAGGAGGGGGATTGGTTAGCCTGGTGATGGGTATTAAGGAGGGCACATACTGCATGGAGCACTGGGTGTTATACGAAAACAATGGATCGTGGATCACCACATCACAAACCAATGATGTATTGTATGGTGACTAACATAACATAATAAAATTTAAAAAAAAAAAAAAAAGAAGTAGGTAACTCAATGATTATTATATGAAAGCTACAAACCACATTTGCTTGATTCTTGTGCCCTTATACTTCTCAAGCCACTCCTTTAAAGATTTCACTGCATGTTATTCTTTTTTACCTTCTAAAATTTCAAAGTATCCATGATCAATATCACTATAAGAGAAAAGTTTTAAAAAGAATTAAAACTACTGACTTAGCAGATGTTAAAGAGGGTTCTTAAAAAAAATTAATTTTTCCGGGAGGCAGACTCAGTTTTGTTCTGGAATTTTTTTTTTTTAAAGATTTTATTTATTTATTTGAGAGAGAGAATGAGATAGAGCATGAGAGGGTGGAGGGTCAGAGGGAGAAGCAGACTCCCTGCTGAGCAGGGAGCCCGATGTGTTCTGGAATTTTTTTACTAGGTAGCTTGTTTTTACAAGGAAATTAAACACTTTAACTCTTTTGTAACAGTATATCAATCAGATAAAGCCATCTAATAATATTAAAACATAGACTGCATAACAACTGTACATAGTGTAAAAACACACCCATCAAAAAGAACAATAGTCAAATGTTTCCTTCTTGATTTAAAAGAATGTGGCTTAAGTGTCCGTACATTTTATACTGTCAGAGGAAAAGTCAACAGTTGAAAGAACAATAGCATCAGTATGGGCAAGACAGTTTATTGTTTTTAAAGAACATTTGTACCAGAAGCAAATACAGAAAATGTTAAATAATATTTATTTGGATTATGGGACAAGAAGTTCCTTACTTTCATATATATTATGATCTGAAATTATATTGGAAAGTTGAATGTCTGGAAATTGGAAAATTTTTATTATATGGGAAGTTTCACACCAAGAAAAATAAAAATGTAATTAAATTATTGAATAAATATTACTTAGCCTGATATAATTATTTAACTTGATATAATTATTTAACATATATAATACTTAACATTAGATATAAATAATATTTTTTCATGGTAAATTACTACCTCCTATTTAACATCTCAAAATTCTTTATCATAGTAGTTGTAGGTAGAAGAAACTGGTAATATTAAAACAGATTTTCAAATAGTGATTTTATAATAAAGAAATTTTGTCAGAGTTCTGAGCAGGATATCATAGTGGCATTGATACTTACAGCTATATTGTCAGCTTTCCTGAATAAAATTTTAAGAATTTGAACACTGGCCTTCTCTTGATAAGGTCTGTAGTAAGCCATATTCCTGACAGAAGTTTTATCTGTGTCTTCTCTCTGCATTACTATCACTGAAATGGCTTCTTGTGCTCAATCTAAAGCCATATTTTAAACATCACCCTATCATTTGTCTTGCACAATTATGCTACGGTTATATCAATTCCTTCTTTCGAGCTTTCTTCTACATTTTAACATTCCCTGATGTATTTTCATTCTCACTGCGTCTTCTAGTTACATATAGTCCTCTACCCACTTCAGTTAGGGTTTCATTCTATAAACTGTTCTCTAAACAGTCACCACATAACGGCTTCATCACCACACTTATTTGCTTGATTCAATCCAGATGGCTTCTCATGGACTATTCTGCCACTTTCAATTCCACTGATTATCTCCTTTAAACTATCTCCATCTCAGTCTCTCCCTTTCTATTACTTCTGAATATGGATGTTTTCTGGAGGCTTTTTCCCCCAATATGTTCTCTGCCATCTCATACTCTCCCCCATTTTGAAATGATGGTGTTATGGGCTGAATTGTGTCCCCTCAAAAATTCGTATGTTGAAGTCCTAACCCACAGTACCAAAATGTAACCATATTTGGAAATAGGGTCTTTAAAGAGGTAATTAAAATAAAATGAGGTCATTGAAGTAGACCCTAACTACTGGTGTTCTCATAAGAAGAGGAAATTTGAACACAGACTCCTACACAGGAACGATGGTCAAAAGATAACGGGGAGAAGATGAATGACCATTGCAAGCCAAGGAGAGAGGCCCATACAGCTTCTTTCACAGCCCTTGGAAGCAACCCACTTGCTAACACCTCGATCTTGGATTTCTAGCCTCCAGAACTGTGAGAAAATTGACCTTTCATGTTTAGCCATCCAATCTTTGATACATTACTGTAACAGCCCTTAACAAACTAATACAAATGACCTCTCAGCAATTGCAGATCTACCTCTAACCCCATGGTCTCTTCTGAGTCTTGGATCAGCATTCACAAATGTCTACTGAACATTTCCATCTCTGTGTTTTACAAGAAGCTAAAATAAACATGTCAAGCACTAAATAATCATCTGCACCAAACCTGCTCCTCTTCTCTACTTCCCAGTAGGTTTTCAATACTCGACAATTTAAGCTTAAAATTTCAGAATTATTTTGCAGATATAGTCTTGTGATTTTAAAATTGAATGATTTTAAACTTGATGTTAAAATCTTGCCATTTGTGAGAAGATGGATGGAATTTAAGGACATTATGTTAAGTGAAATAAGTCAGAGAAAGACAAATATCGTATAATCTTACTTGTATGTGGAATCTAAAAAACCAGAAAAAAAATGAACAAAACACAACAATAACAAAACAAGCTCATAGATACAGAGAACAGATTGGTGGTTGCTAAAGGCAGGGCGTGGGGTAGGTGAAATGGGTGAAGAAGGTCAAAAGGTACAAATTCCAGTTATAAAATAAATAAGTCCTGCACTATATGGTGACTAAAGTTAACAATACTGCATTGCATATTTGAAAGTTGCTGAGAGAATAGATCTTAAACATCCTCATCACAAGAAGAAAAAAATTTTAGCTATGTATGGAGACATATGTTAACTAGACTTACTGTGGTGATTATTTCACAATATATATAAATATCAAATCATTATGTTGTACACCTGAAACTAATATAATGTTATATATCAAGTATAGTTCAATAAATAAATAATAAATAATGAAAACCTTAAAGTATAACCAAAGAATATCTTTAAAAAATTCTGACAATCAAAAAATGACCCCAAAGACTTGTGCCAAAAAATAAAGGATATCATGTATAAAATATAAACAGATTCACTTTTTAATGTAACATATCATTTACTTTAAAAATAAACTGAATGAGGCATTATGTAGTGATGTTAACTGGAAACAGTGATTTATTTCATTATTGATGAAACATTTATACCCTATTAAACCTACTAACACTTGCCAGGCTAGGAAAAAATAAAAGCTAAACCTGAGGGGATAAGAATTACAGAAGTTTAAAAAATATTTTCAGAAGAATTTTACGTCATTCAGTGGAAGTAAATTAGTGTGTTCCATTATTTATTGAGATATAACATACATGAATAAATACATAAACAGATGCATAATTTAAAGAATCATTATAAATCAAAAACCCATCTAACTGCCAACTAGGTCAAGAGATAGAAAGTTTTCCAAAATCCCAGAATCCCCCACCTGCTTGCTTTTCAATCATAATTCCTTCCTTTTTTTATAGAGATATTGACTGTTCTGGCATTTGTAATCATCATTTCTTTATTTGCTTTGTAGGTTTCCCACCTATCTATGAATCCTTAAACAATAGGGCAGTTCTTTTCCACTTTATATGAGTGGAAGCATTCTGTGTTTTGTTATTTTGTTTTGCTTCTCTCACTCGTATTATGTTTGTGAGAATCATCCAGGTCTTATTTGATGTTCTGCCTTTGTGTTTTAGTGTGTCTGTGTAGAGATGACTTTTAGTTTATCCTGATTTAGATTCTCAAGACATTGTGTATATATAGATGGGTATCTTTCATCAGTTCTAGCTATTTCTTAGCCTTTATTTCATCAAACATACCTCTCCCCATATTCTCTCTCCTGACATTCCAATCAGATACATGTGAGACCTTCTTACTCCATCCTACAAGATTCTTGCTACTCCATTTATATTTTCCATCTATTTTTCTACCCAGGCTGCATTTTAGAAAATTTATTTTGACTTATCTTCCAGTTTACCAACTTTTTGTTCATCAGTGTCTAACATGTTATTAAACCCATCCATGACACACTTTTAATTATAATTATTGTAATTTTCCTGTTCAGAGTTCCACTTGATTCTTTTTCAGATCTCCTCAGTCATACTTACAGCTTCCTGCACCCTGAAAATATTTTCAAGTTTGTTTTTATCTCAGATCTTATGTTTCACTATTCTCATAATTAGACTTTTAGCTGGTCTCCTTCTGTTCTGATATGACCCTGAATCTTCTCTCTCATGTTGTCTTCTTTTCTTGTAGGCTTTATTTGGACTGTACACTGCTTATTGTCTTTAAAAATTTATTTACATCATTTGACTGATAGAATAAGGGTACACTCCTTCAGTGAAAATGTCAGTTTTCTTCTTCCAGGTACCTAAATACTACCAGTGGAACTACTTTCGATAACAAATCTGATGTTTTTTGGAAACACTTAATATAAATTTGGTCTACAACTCTACTATGACTTCAGAGTTACAATGTCTCAGATTCTTTTATCACCACCTAACTATGGCTCAGCATCAACGCAATTTTACTTGGAGGGAGGGGCTGTAAAAGTGTGAGGTGAGTGGGGTCTGGTTTACCTTTATTCTGAGTTTACTTCTTTGGGTTACAGCTTTATTTGAGGAGTGAATCTTTAATTAGACTCCCCATGTTTGGTAGATCCTCATTTATGTCTTCAGTTCCACATACTACATAAGTCCTTCAAAACTTCATCCCAATTTTACTGGAATCAACAAATACATTCAAAGCAATTGGTTATTTACATAGGTATTTATTGCTTTAGAAATACATTGGAATTTTACTTATCTCCCATAGATGCTGCTCAACACCACCCAGAACTGAAGAACACATTCCCCCATTTGCTGGGAAGGTTGTCAACTTGTCTTACAGTCCTTTCCTACAGATGCCTCTGCTGAAAGTGTTATCATGCCCAAGTTCACTTTGCCCTTTCCAGATATCCCACATCCAATGATCTATGGTCTATGTGGGTATAAAGTCCTGGGTCCCTCACCTCAACTTAGACGACACTGAAGGGCTATAGCAGCTTCAAAGTTCTCCATGAGGTTAACAAAAGTCTGGTCACATGTGTGGCACCACTCAACTTCTCCTTCTGCCCCATCCTGCCCCATTCTTTTCTATCCCCCCAACCCATGTATGGATCTAAGAAGCACTTTTTGATAAACTTCCTGCACACTGATTTCTATATCAGAGTCAGCTTGCCAAACTGTGACTCCTTTTTGCAATTGATTTTTTCTTTTTTTTCTTTTTTTTCCCCTTTCTTTTTAATTTAAATTCAATTAGCCAAAGCATAGTACATCATTGATTATCTTAATTACATTCTGGTGAGGAATAAACTTGTATGATTTCAGCCCTTTAAAATTAAATGATTAAATTAATGACTTGTGAACCAGCTTATGGTAAGCTTCTATAAATGTTTGTTGTGTGGTTGAAAAAGAAACACATATGATAAAGATACTGGTTGCAATATTCTTTTTATCTCCATCATGTCAAAATTGTTCATTGTGCTATTCAAACCTCTGTCCTCACCAATTTGTTCTTCTGTCTAATTGCTCTATCAAGTAAAGAGAAAGGATATTAAAATTTCTCACTCTTATATGTCAAATTATTCTTTGCAGTTTTGCTAACTTTTGCTTTATGTATTTGAGATTATGTGATTATATAAATTCAAATGCATATTTTGCATATATATTTAAAAGTTACATCTTCATAATGAATTAAACATTTTGCATTATGAAGTGATCCTCTTTACTTCTAGCAATGATATCTGCCTTAATGTCTAGTTTGTCTACTACTAATATAGCTGTCTTGGCTTCATTTTGGTTACTATTTGTGTGTGTCTGTATTTCTATTATTTTATGTTCAACATTTATGTATTTTTAAAACTTAGTTGTATCTCATAGTTTACAGATGGATTTTTATTTTTTATCAAATCTGAAAATCTTTTCTTAATTGGATCATTAAGTTTATTTACATTTAACGTAAAAACTGATATATTTGATTTTATACCTATGGTATATTTTTTTTTTATTTGTCTCATTTTTTCTATGTTTTTATTTCACTCATTTCTTGCCTTCATTTGGATTGAAAAATATTTTATAATTTCTTTTTTCTCCTCAACTACTTTAGAATTTATACACTCCGTACTTTTTCTTTTAGTGGTTACTCTAGAAATGACAATACATATATATTTATCAAAATCTAAATGTGTTTGCCCTCTTCCTAGCTAATTAAAGGACTTTAAAACTTTTTCATTTAATCAATAGTTTGAATGATTTTGTTTTTAATAATATTCATGATGTGAATTTGGATTGTAGCTCCAGAAGGGTGAACTTACGGGCAATCTCAGGACCATGCTGTCCCAGTGGGAGAGGATGGGGCAGTTCTACTCCCGCTTCTCACTTATACTAAGATGTATCCCTTCAGTGCCCCTGCCTAATGGAAACAGCTGTGTATTTGACTCCCAAGCATGAGGTGTGTTGGGATATGTCCTATGCCCTCCAATCCACTCAAAGCTGAGGAGAAAAAGCTCAGGTTCACTAGGATCAGCCAATGCTCACAGCAGGGGGAAAAGGGCAGCTTTGATGCTCTGCTTACATCACTGTGTTCTCACCCTCACTTTGACTTTGGCCTGATAATTCCATACCATCTTATCAGATCTTTCTTTTTATCTAAACTTTTTAGTTTTCAGCAGCTGGACTTCTCCAAATCATTGCTGGAAATGAAACCAAGGCCCATTTGTTTTCATATTATTTTGGTTAACACAAAATCAGTTTCTCCTAGGTCTCACTGAATAAAGGCTGAACAAATATTTAAAGTGTTAGTTTGATGGGATACCAAGTTACTCAGCCAGTAATACCTGTGATACACAATCCAGAGACCATAGTCTGTCACTCACGTAACTCAGCAGAATGAATAATCAGCAGAATATTGGCTCCATCTACTAGCTGCAAACTTTAAAATTCACCTTCCTTCTATCAACAAATATAAAGCAACTAAAAGTTCTTTTAGGTTTGGGGATAAATAGGATCTGAGAAGAATATGCTCCTCACAGCTATATGTGATAGTATTTTTTCATCTTTTTACATATGAGCACACTGACACAAAAAGAGATTGGGCAGGCCAGCTGGTATAACCATGAGCCCAGAGCCCACATTCCTCACTTCTAGTTTCTTTGACTTTGATGCACAAAAGGAAAAACAGTTAATTCTTCTGTCTATATAGACTTACAAAGGAAACTTTCCCATAGGTTTCTGACACACAGGCCTTCAACTAATGATTAAAGATTTAGGTTGAGTACTTCTTCACTTTTTCCATAATGTGCAATTATGTTATAAAAATCTTCAATGTAGTATGTCTATACAATGGAATACTACTCAGCCATCAAAAAATGAAATCTTGCCATTTGCAATGACATGGATGGAACAAAGCAAAATAATTCAGAGAAAAATAATTATCATATGATCTCACTGATATGTGGAATTTAAGAAACAAGACAGAGGTTCATAGGAGAAATGAGGAAAACATAAAACAAGACAAAACAAGAGAGAAAGACAAATCATAAGAGATTCTTAATCATAGGAAACAAACTGAGGGTTACTGGAAGGGAGTGGGTGGGGGATGGGGTCACTGGGTGATAGACATTAAGGAGGGCATGAGCACTGGGTGTTATATAAGACTGATGAATCACTGACCTCTACCTCTGAAACTAATAATACACGATGTTAATTAATTTAAGTTTTAAAAAAAAATTTTTTTAAATCTCCTTCAGTCAATGTTTCAGATTATGTCAATTTTCTTTCTTCCTATTTATATTACCTTGAAAATATAAAAATTATTTGAAGAAACAATTGAATAATTTATATTATGATATTAAAAATAAGTCTATACCTGGAAAACCACTTTCTTTAATATAAAGTGAATAACCCAAAAAGAGTTGTAAAAAGTAAAATGTCAGTAGTCAACGGATAAAGGACTACTTATTTCTCTGTAATTGACACATACTAATTATCTTTATGGAACACCAAAATGTATAAAATAATTGAGAGCATTTAATGAAAATGTAATTGAGTTGACTTAAGAGCTTAACATAATAGTTCATTTAGAATATTACTAGATATTGCTACCACTTATGTTTACTTTTGAAATAAGTACGTATCAATGAAGACATTCTATTTTATGTAGCTAAACTTATATTTATATAAAATCCCTCTTGCTAAATAAAGATACTCCCAGATTTACTCAAGCATGCTTGACACATAAAACTGAAATGATCTCATTTATTTTATAATTCCCTACTGCAACAAGAAAGAACTTCCTAGAAATTATCAGAAATTCATAGAAGGTTTCAAATGCCAAAGTTAATTTTCCGAATGTAATTACATGCCACAGCCATTGTGCCCATCAGTAATGTAGCTCAGACATAGTAGATATGAAACAGATAAATAGCAAACCTCATATTGTAGGAAGGGAGGGGAGCAGAAAGAGGTTACTGTAATGCAGAAAAATTACATGGAAAAAGCAACTCTGTGCTAAGGCAGAATTTTCATCAGATGATCCTCATCCTCAATGTTGCTCTATTCTCCCACCACTACACATTACCCCACCCCCCAACCCGGAAACAACAACAAAAAGTCAGAGCAATCTTATTCCCCTTTGCTACACAAAGCATAACCCGGCAGCTGCAGACAATTCACTGAAGCAGAGAAAATCATAAATGTTATCAAATGATCAACATACTAGCAAATTAACTGTTTGTAGTAAAATCAAAGATAGAGGTGCACTTAATGTGTTTATTTTAGTAATTGCAGACAAAACAAAACAAAACACCTCATACAGTTCTTTGCAACTCCACTTTCATTTTGATACCCGGAAATCTCCTTGCTGTTACAAGCCAACATGGAACATAGACCAGTGAATTTACAAGCTCTTTTTACATTTATTTTTAGGCATACTTTGTTTATCCCAAATTGTAGTGTCTCATCAAAGAAATCCACATCCCTAACATATTAGTAAACTTATACTCTTTCTAAAAACATAACTTTAGTCAGAATAGCTATGTTATTATTGATCTGTCTGCAGCAAAGACTTTTTTGATGCAATCCTGTGACAAATATGTATGTATCTGGTGATTGACAGCAGAAATCCATCTAAACAAAGTTTATGGTCAAAGAATACCCTTACCTACAAGCAGCTTCTATCTATGGTTGCCTTATTACTCTGATAGATACCCCATCTGCACTATACCATGCATAACAGGAAACCAAAACAATGCCAACATGAGAGAATAAGCTTGCAAATTGGACTCCCACTGTAGTAAATTATATAGTATACACCCTTTTTTTCAAGTTTTTATTTAAATTCTAGTTAGTGAACGTATATGGTAACATTGGTTTCAGGTGTAGAATTCAGTGATTCATCACTTATATATAAAGCCCAATGCTCATCACAAGTGCCCTCCTTAATACCCATTGCCCATCTAGTCCATCACTGACCCACCTCCTTCCATCAACCCTGTTAACAAACATCTATCATTTGGTCTGTACGGTATTTTTCCTACTTCTTGAAAGTTGATGGCATTTAGGAAACCTTAATATTGAATCAAAAGATGCAAGAAATGAATATCTAGAATTATTTCAATGCTGAAGGATTTTAATCCATTACCAGACGATATTGAGGTTGAAGCGATGACATGAAAGTATAATGGTACTATATAACTATATTGTCCCCTTGCCACATTCTTTTAACTTTGTCTATACTTTCTTTGCTGAATTCATAAATGGTTCTTTATTTAGGCTAGTGATTCAATGGTTATTGAGAAATTTGCCTTTGTACTAGATTTTAAAAAATAAAATAGTCATAAATATAAAAAACAGAGTCTCTTATGGTTTGCTTCCCTCTCTCTTTTTTCCTTCCCCTATGTTCATCTGTTTTGTTCCTTAAATTCCACATATGAGTGAAATCCTATGGTATTTGTCTTTCTCTGACTGACTTATTTCACTCTACCTAATACACTCTAGCACCATCCACATCATTGCAAATGGCCAGATATCATTCTTTTTGGTGGCTGAGTAATATTCCATTATATATATTCCACATACGAATGAAATCACATGGTATTTGTCTTTGACTGACTTATTTCACTTAGCATAATACACTCTAGCTCCATCCATGTGATTGCAAATGGCAAGATTTCATTCTTTTTAATGCCTGAGTAATATTCCATTCTGTGTGTGTGCGTGCGTGTGTGTGTGTGTGTGTGTAATCACTTCTTTTTTATCCATTCAGTAGTCAATGGACATTTGGGCTCTCTCCATAGTTTGACTATTGTTGATAATGCTGTCATAGACATTGGGGTGCCTATATCCCTTTGAATCTGTATTTTTATATTCTTTGGGTAAATACCTAGTAGTGCAATTACTGGATCATAGAGTAGTTCTATTTTTAACATTTTGAGGAACCTCCTACTGTTCTCCAGAGTGGCTGCACCAGTTTGCATTCCCACTAACAGTGCAAGAGTTCCCTTTTTCTGCATCCTCATCAACACCTGTTGTTTCTTGTTAATTTTAGCCATCTTGACAAGTGTGAGAGGGTATTTCATCATGGTTTTGATTTGTATTTCCCCGATGATGAGTGATGTTGAGCATCTTTTCATGTGTCTATTTGACATCTGGATGTCTTTCTTAGAAAAGTGTCTATTCATGTCCTATGCCCATTTCTTAACTGGGTTATTTGGTTTTTGGATGTTGATTTTGATAAGTTCTTTGTAGATTTTGGATACTAACCCTTTATCAGACATGTCATTTACAAATATCTGCTCCCATTCCACAGGCTGCCTTTTAGTTTTGTTGATCAGTTCTTTTGCAGAAGCTTTTTATCTTGCTGAAATCCCAATAGTTCATTTTTGCTTTTGTTTCCCTTGCCTCTGGAGACATGTCTACTAAGAAGTTGCTATGGCCGAGGTCAAAGAGGTTTCCGCCTGTGTTCTCCTCTAGGATTTTGATGGTATCCTGTCTCACATTAAGGTCTTTTATCCATTTTGAATTTTATTTTTGTGTATGGTATAAGAAAGTAGTCCAGTTTCATTCTTCTGCATGTTGCTGTCCAGTTTTCCCAGCACCATTTGTTGAAGAGACTGTCTCTTTTCCAATGGATATTCTTTACTGCATTGTGGAAGATTAGTTAACCATATAGTTGTGAGTCCATATGGTTCTCTTCTGGGTTCTCTTCTGTTCCATTGATCTCTGTGTCTGTTTTGTGCCTGTACCATACTATCTGGATGACTACAGCTTTGTAACAGAGCTTGAAATCCAGAATTGTGATGCCTCCAGTTTTGTTTTTCTTTTTCAGAATTGCTTTGGCTATTCAGGGTCTTTTGTGGTTCCATACAAATTTTAGGATTGTTTGTTATAGCTCTGTGAAAAATACTGGTGGCATTTTCATGGGGATTACCTTAAATGTGTAGATTGCTTTGGGTAGTATAGACATTTTAACAATGTTTGTTCTTTCAACCCATGAGCATGGAATGCTTTTCCATTTCTTTGTGTCCTCTTCAATTTCTTTCATAAGTGTTCTATAGTTTTCGAAGTATAGATCTTTTACTGCTTTAGTTAGATTTATTCCTAGGTATCTTATTGTTTTTTGTGCACTTGCAAATGGGATTGATTCCTTGATTTCTTTTTCTGCTGCTTTGTTATTAGTGTATAGAAATAGAACAGATTTCTGCACATTGAATTTATATACTATGACTTTGCTGAATTCATGTATGAATTTTAGCAATTTTTTTGGTGTAGTCTTTCAGGTTCCTACACAGAATATCATGTCTGCAATAGTGAAAGTTTGACTTATTTGCCAATTTGTATGCCCTTTATTTCCTTTTGCTGTCTGATTGCTGAGGCTATGACTTCCAGTACTATGTTGAACAAGAGTGGTGAGAGTGGACATCCCTGTTGTGTTCCTGACCTTAGGGAAAAGCTCTCAATTTTTCCCTATTAAGAATGATACTTGCTGTGGGTTTTTTGCATATGGCTTTTATGATATTGAGGTACGTTCCTTCTATCCCTACAGTGTGGAGAGTTTTTATCAAGAAAGGATGCTGTATTTTGTCAAATGCTTTTTCTGCATCTATTAAGAGGATCATATGGTTCTTGTCCTTTCTTTTATTAATGTGGTGCATCACATTGATTGATTTGTGGATGTTAAACCACCCTTGCAGCCCAGTAATAAATCCCACTTGGTTGTGGTGAATAATCCTTTTAATGTACTGTTGGATCTGATTAGCTAGTATCTTGGTGACAATTTCTGCATCCACTTTCACGAGGGATATTGGTCTGTAATTCTCCTTTTTAGTGATGTCTTTGTCTGGTTTGGGGACCAAGGAAATACTGGCCTCATGGAACGAGTTTGGAAGTTTTCCTTCCATTTCTAATTTTTGGAACAGTATCAGAAGAATAGGTATTAATTCTTCTTTAAATGTTTGGTAGAATTCTGCTCTGAGGCCATCCAGCCATGGACTCCTATTTGCTGGGAGATTATTGATTACTGATTCAATTTCTTTGCTGATTATGGATCTGTTCAAATTTTCCATTTCTTCTTGTTCCAGTTTTGGTAGTTTGTAAGTTTCTAGGAGTCTATCCATTTCTTCCAGTTTGCCCAGTTGGTTGGCATATAATTTTTCATAGTATTCTCTTATAATTGTTTGTATTTCTGTGGTGTTGGTTGTGATCTCTCCTCTATCCTTTGTGATTTTATCTATTTGGGTTCTTTCCCTTTTCTTTTTAATAAGTCTGGCTTGGTTTTATCAATTTTATTAATTCTTTCAAAGAACCAGCTCTGAGTTTCCTTAATCCATTCTACTGGGGGTTTTGTTTCTATATCATTTATTTCTGCTCTAATCTTTATTATTTCCCTTCTTCTACTGGCTTTAGGCTTTATTTGCTCTTCCTTTTCTAGCTCCTTCAGGTCTAAGGTTAGGTTGTGTATTTGAGACTTTTCTTGCATCTTGTGGTAGGCCTGTACTACAATATACTTCCCTCTTAGAACTGCCTTTGCTGCATCCCAAAGTTTTCGGGCTGTCATGCTTTCATTTTCATTTGCTTCCATGTATTTTTTTAATTCTTCTTTAATTTCGTGGTTAACCCATTCATTCTTTAATAAGATGTTCTTTAATCTCCTTGTATTTGATGTCTTTCCAAGTTTTTTCATGTGTTTGACTTCCAGTTTCATAGTGTTGTGACCTGAAAATGTGCATGGTATGATCTTGATCTTTTTGTACTCGTACAGGGCTGATTTGTGACCCAGTGTGTGATCTAGTCTGGAAAATGTTCCATGTGCACTCAAGAATAATGTGTACTCTGCTGCTTTAGGATGAAATGTTCTGAATATATCTGTTAAGTCCATCTGGTTCAGAGTGTTATTCAAAGCCATTGTTTCTTTGTTGATTTTCTGCTTAGATGATCTGTCCATGGCTGTAAGTGGGGTGTTGAAGTTCCCCTACTATTACTGTACTATCATCAATGAGTTTATGCTTATTAATTGATTTATATATTTGGATGATGCCAAGTTGGGGGCATAAGTATTTATAATTGTTAGATCTTCTTGATGGATAAGATATAATCTCTTCTACCAGTTTTCCAGACTGCCCTTGTTACAATCTTTGTTTTAAAATCTAGTTTGTCTGATATAAGTACGGCTACTCCAGCTTCTTTTGACTTCCATTAACATGATAGATAGTTCTCTATCCCCTCACTTTCAATCTGCAGGTGTCTTTAGGTCTAAAATGAGTTTCTTGTAGGCAACATATAGATGGATCTTGTCATTTTTTTAATCCATTCTGATATCCTATGTCTTTTGATTAACACATTTAGTCCATTTACATTCAGAGTGATTATTGAGAAATATGAATTTAGTGCCATTGTGTTACCTGTAGAGTTGGTGTTCCTGGTAATATTCTCTGGTTCTTTTTAGTCTTTGTTACTTTTGATCTTTTTTTTCTCCACTCAAAGAAGTTTACAGCTATAATTTGTTCAAATAAACCTTCTGCCCCTTTATTTCTCTCTTCATCTTCTGAAAATCCTATGAATGAATGTTACTACATCTTACTAAGCTGCTGAGTTCTCTAAGTCTACCTTCATGGCCCATTACCTTTCTTTTCCTCTTTTTGGCTTCATTATTTTCCATAATTTTATCTTCTATATCACTGATTTGCTCCTCCATTTCATCCATCCTCATTTTTATGGACTGCATTTGTGTTTGCATCTTGGTTATAGCATTTTTCGTTTTGGCCTGACTACATTTTACTTCTTTTATCTCTGTAGTAAGGGATTCTCTAGTGTCTTCTATGCTTTTTTCAAGCCCAGCTAGATCCTTATAATCATTGTTTTAAATTCTATTTCAGACATCTTACTTATATGTATATTGATTAAATCCCTGGCTGTGAGTACAACCTTGTGTTCTTTCTTTTGAGATGAATTTCTCCATCTCATCATTTTGTCCAAAAAGAAAAGAGAAAAAAGAACAAAAACAAAAATGCAAAAAACAAAACAAAAACACAAAAACAAAGCAAAAAACAAAGAAAAAGAAAAAGACAAACAACAACAACAACAAAAACCCAGGAAAAACAAAAACATAAAAAAAGAAAACCAAACCAAAAAACAAACAAACAAAAAAAAAACCAAACTGAATCCTGGGTGTGTTTTGGTCTGTTAAAAGAATCTAGATCCCAAAATAAAAAATAAAATAAAATAAAAAGTAAAAAATAAAATGAAATGAAAGTAGACAAAAATTAAAAATATATATGTAAAGTATATATATAAAAATTTTAAAAGAAAAAATTTTTAAAAGGAAATTGGAAAATAAAAGAAAATAAATGAAAAAATAAGAAAAATAAAAGAAATAAAGAATAAAAGTAAAAACGAAGCTCGATCCTATTTCCCTTAGAGCTAAAGACTTTGCAGCACTCTATGATCAATAAACTTGGTGCAAGCCAGTTGTTTGTGCAGGTCTCCTGAGGGGGAGGGGAGGGCCTGCTGTGCTGATTCTCTTGTTTCAGGGGAAATGTGCCTCCAGGGGGCGCCTGGGTGGCCAAGTCGGTTAAATGTCTGCCTTCGGCTCAGGTCATGATTCCCAGGATTCTGGGATGGAGCCGGGCATCAGGCTCTCCGCTCAGCGGGGAGTCGTCTTCTCCCTCTCCCTCTGCCTACAGCTCTGCCTACTTGTGCTCCCTCTCTCTCTCTCTCTGTCTGTCTGTCAAATAAATTAATAAAATATTTTTTAAAAAAAGAAAAGAAATGTGCCTCCAGGGCACAGGGGGCAAGGCTTGGCGTACACAGTTCTGGCTTCCACTAAGTGGCACTGTTTTGCTCTCTGAAGGCTTTCATCACTGATGGGTGGGATGAAAATGGCTGCACTTACTGGGCGGCTGGGTGGCTTAGTTGATTAAGCGTCTGCCTTCGGCTTAGGTCATGATCCCAGTGTCCTGGGGTCAAGCCCCGCATCGGCCTCCCTGCTCAGCGGGGATCCTGCTTCTCCGTCTCGCTCTGCCTCTCCCATACGCTTGTTCTCTCTCTCAATAAAATCTTTTGAAAAGGAAAGAGAAAAAAGAAAAGAAAAAAGAAAAAACAAAGAAAAGAAAATGGCTGCACCCTGTTCTCTAGCCCGGGAGCTGAAAGTTCACAACCCCTACTCTTCAGTGAGCCCTCACAGAAAACAATCACCTTATCTGTTTCACCGGTTTCCATCTGACCCCTGCATTCACGCTATTCGTGTCTGGAGCATTTTGGTGTTTCAAAACCCCAAATTTCAGAGATGGCCAGGGCGCAGACCCACACTGTTCCTCCAGGGGTGGGTCCCCCCACACTTGCTGGCCTGTCCCAGGAAAGCGGTCCCATAACTGCACAGCGGTTTGCAGTTTATAGCAGAAAGGCTGCGCCAAGACCCGAGGCTCTCTGCTGGCTTCCTGGCTCCTATGCCCGAGAACAGCGCAGCACCTTGGCGCCACCTGTTCTTCCCGCGGCCCAGGGGATCCTCAGACCCCCCTGTCACTCCTGGGATTCTGCCCCTTTTCACCACCTGTGCACCTTAATCCAGGAACGTCCCCCAGAGTAGCAAATCTATAAATTCAGATTTTGTACTCCGCAGCTTGTAATACTGCTTACCTTCATAAGCAGCCTCCCTCCCCACGGTTGCATCCACAGCCATGTCTCCCCCAAGTGAACTTCCGCACCTCCTACCATCCAAAAGGTGGTTGCTTTTCTACTTGTAGACTTGCAGTTTCTGTTCTCTCAGACCTCCAATTGATTTCTTGGGTATTCAGAATGATTTGATAACTATCTACCTGTGTCGGAAAGACCAGACAAGCTCAGGGTCTTCCCACTCCTCCGCCATCCCAACTCTTCCCCCTAGTGATTCAACACGTTCCTACAACACCCAGTGCTCACAAGTGTACTCCTTAATCCCCATCACCTGTTACCCATTCCCGCCACCCACCTCCCCCGCTGCCTGTAACCATCTGTTTGTTCTCTATAGTTCAAAGTCTGTTTCTTGGTTTTTCTCTCTCCTTATTTCCGCATATGATCATTTGTTTTGTCCCGTAATACTTCTAACACAGCATTTATCCGCTGGTTTGTATTTTCAGAAATAAATGGGGATAATAATAACCTCCTCTCAGTCGTGTTCAGATTAGTCATAGTGACACAAATAAGGTACTCCATGAAGTCTAGCTGTCTAGGCCCTATTGCCATGGGACAGTGGAATCTCTGGAGGCCAAGCAGTATCCCCCCATGACCCATCCCTCTCCCTACTCTTTGTCTTAGGCTGAGAATCCCCCTAGCAGAGACTTCCCAGTGAGCCTGTAAACCAAGGGAAGGGAGAGGTCCAGCACAAAGGGAGAGCTATGTTTCTGCTCACACTTACAGCGCATTCAGACTGCAGACTTGGCTCCCAACCGAAAGTGAAGGTGCCAAGAATACTCCAAATACCTTGAGGAATTGGATGAACCAAGTACCTGTGTACTTTTAAACAGCCAGATTCTGAATTGTTATTGGCAACAATGGTCCCAAGGCTGGGAAACTGGCCAGATGGAGAATGAGAATTTCAATTTCTCATGAGTTGGCAAAGTTTAAGATTTTACTATATTGCTGATGAGTGTCTATGAAAAGCAGAAGCATTAAGTTTCCCAAGTTAGGTGTTGAGCTACATACAGTGATAGATTACATAAAGATGCAAAGTCCCAGGAGGTTTAGACATTATCTACTCTCAGTATCTTCAATTTAGAAAAGTTCTCAAAATTTTTTTGTTATTTTTGCTGTTTCATCAATTTATGTCACAGTCTTGATGAAAAATAAGATGAATTTTACTTAAAGTAGTTCACACATAATCCATAGTGCTTGCCAGAATTAGATCTGGGGGCTACCTTTTTTTTTTTTTAATCTTTTTAAAGATTGTATTTATTTATTTGTCAGAGAGAGTACAGGCAGGGGAAGAGTCAGGTAGGGCAGGCAGAGGGAGAAGCAGGCTCCCCGCTGAGCAAGGAGGCTGACGTGGGACTCCATCCCAGGACCCTGGGATCATGACCTGAGCCGAAGGCAGATGCTTAACCAACTGAGCCACCCAGGTGTCCCAACCGGGGCTCCCTTTTTAAATTTAAACTTCCTCTCCAAAATATTTTCTATTAATATAAATGCTTATGCTTTTATAAAGATTAGTAGCTTATTTGGGGGTTCTAGTCAGAAAAAACTTAAAATAACTGTCAATTTTTTAATAAATTGTTCTAAAGTCATTTTTTTCTGTACTCAAGAGTGAATAATCCTACTTAAGAAAATTTTTATGAAAACTTGAAAATGAAATAGATCAGGCCTATCAGGTTTTATCCTGGGATCCTGGAATCTATGTGTACTATAGAAAACTGAATAAATCCTCAAGAGAAAACTTTAGTTAGCATTTTCTATGCATCTCATACACACATTAATGCAAAACTTCATATTAGATTATAGGCCTATACGTGAAAAATAAAACATCACAAAGTTTTAAAATTCTTAAACATGCTTTAAAAATGTTTATTATTCCATTTAGATACAATGTTCATTTTACATATTTCTTCATAATTACCTTTGTAAAAAATTGCAATAAATACAAAGTAACAATGAGAAATATCACAGGAACAAACTCCTCCATTTTTTTAAAAATCATCCTATAACACAACATCAGTCAGTTCTGAGAATATTAAATGGACTGGTTATCCTATCACAGGGAATTGTTTGAAATTATGAATATTGGCCAGGGCCAATGAATTTACCAGAAATGTTTTTCCTTAAAACAGAAACAGCACTCAAATTGTTTCCTAGATACTTGGCCCTGATATTCCTACTGTGGGAAGATATTTAAACAATTTAGGTATAATTTAGGAGACTAGGTTAGCAAGTATTTTTACCCATCATAGCCTGACGCTCCTTCCTTCTTCAGCAAACTAAAGTGTTAACATACTTGCGCCCATGGTCCTAATGGGAGTTGTGGAATCCTGTAATTCTGGAAATGTGGTTTTTTTCCTGAGTGATGCAGGATGTGCAGTCACAAATTTAGGAAGAAGATGGGGAGAAGTGTTAGAGCAGAGATTAGGAATGAGTAACCAGAGGTCTGGCTTACCACTGAGAATCCAAATTAAAACATAAAAAATATCACTTGAAGACTGAACATTGTATTTACACCAATTATACAAATTTCAGGGTATCCACATTCAAAGATAGAATTGCAAAATAGGAAAAGAGAAAGTGACTGTGTCTTTCCTGGCTATGACAACAATATGCTACATTTTCCCATCAGCACTTTTCATGACATTTTCTTCCAGATGGAAGGAGGTTGCATGAAATGCATTGTTTGAATCACCAATGAAGAGAATGCACATCCCAATGAAGGGCTTTATTAGTGAAAATTCATTGACGGTTTACAAACCTATGTGATAGCTGCATTTAAAAGCAATCTAAGAAGGAATGTATTACATGTGAAATGGGTCTAACAGTTTGATTCTATTTTGCAGAATACCTAGAAAGTAATCAAACAACAGTCTTGTTTAAGCGCAGAATTTTAAATAATGTTTACTTTCCTTACGGATAACAGCAACAAAATTAGTCACTTTGTAAATTTTAGTATGACTCCTGCAATTATGTACTTTTTAGATTTCCTTTCATTACTTAATCCACAAAATTAATTAGGATGTGTAGGAAATATAATGTTGTATTTTAAATAGTTCTTCAAAACATATTTTCACTGATAATTATTTTTACACATATTTATATTTAAAATAAAATATATAAAAATTCCCTCATATACACATGAGCTATTTCAAAAAGTGGAAGAACCCTTTTCATATGTAAACATTTTTAAAGAAATATTAACAAGAGAATAATCTTCCCATCCAAAGACAAAGATCTCCAATATCTCTCTTATTCAACAGATATTCTTCTCATTTTTTCAGCTAATTCTTTTCTCACTTCAATATGTTTTTCTAAATTTTGCACTTCATGTGGAAGATTGATGTCCCAAACAGACAAACAAGATTGTATCTCTACAAAAGAAAAAAAATGAAACCATGTTTCAAAGATCGTCCATAAGGCATTTTTATTTTATTTCAATTTTGTCCATTTATATTTAGTTGTCTTGTACAAATATATATATAAATACAGCTAAAAATAATGCACTAAATTACTGCTATTTATAAGAAACTCCATTTGGAAAATGTTTAAAATATCTTACAGGAACTACTACATTTCAAAAAGAGTATGGACCTTTAATAATCTAACATTTCATTTTTTGAAAGAAATCATTTTTTCAAACACTGTTCAAAATCAGACCTAATATGGATATTGGTAAGTTGTAAGGAAAAATATCCACATTTAGCTTAAATGTGGGCTAGTTCTCATTTTATAGTGGTTGGTATCTCTACTTCATTTCAAAAAATTACTTAACACTGCTAAATCACTGAAACTTAATTTTGAAGATTTATGTTTAAATTATTTACACTCTAAAGAAGCTACCAATTAAAACTGCTTGAAGTATTATAGCATATGTTATATTTATTATAAATGTATAAAACACATAACATGTTATAATCATCAATGTCATTGCAATGTGTTTGGAATACAGTATCTTATTAAACATTACCTTTTTGGTATTGTGTACTTTCGGCACTTTTCCGGATATACCCCAAAACCAGCATGACATTTTTAAGGCTTCCTTTAAAAAAATATGAGTCTTCTGTTAAAACAATATATTAAGTTGGACTTTAAAAAGTCCTTGGAACTTACTTTATAATTCTACTTTTTAGGAGACACTTCAATTATATTGAATAAAAACTCTCCAAGACAAGCAATTATTTAATGTTCAAAAATTTGTGATCTACTCCTTGCTATAATTCCTATGAATTGTGTCAATCTGAGAAAACAATTTAACCTTTGAAAAACGGGTTTAATGTTTATACAGCCCAAGTTATAATATTAAATGAGATCATGTGCATGAAGGTGATTTGCCACTAGTCAAATGTGAAGCACTTGGATAAAGAATTGGATGGATGTATATACTGAGAGTCTGTCACCGAGCCATACTTTCTTCTCAAGTCATTCGCTGAGAGGCCCTAGAGAGGTCCTAGCAGTAAAGGGGTAAACAAACACATGCAAACTCAACCCACATGGAGTTTACATTCTAGTGAGGAAATTGACATTAATTAAAAAAATCCATGACCAGGACCAATGCTATGCAAGAGAGATGTTATGAGAGCCCCCAAGAAAGAAGTTTGACCTCATCATTATTGACTTCTCAGGGGTTTTGATATATAAGCTGCCATTTTGAAGAAAGAGTTAACTTAGTCTATCTTCCTGGCTTAGTTAATTACATTAATTTAAATAAGCCAAGAATGAAACAGCACATGAAAAACCTTGTGGCCATATGAAGCACGGTATTTCAGAGGGACTGAACAATATTCTAGAGCAGAAAGCGCTGGGAAGAATGTGGTAACGGGCAGAAGCTAGGAAGGTGAGGTGAAGCCACATTGTGCCTGCCACACCTTGTAGATTCTGTTTAAATTTATCTTTATTTTAAAAATCAATTAAACCCACTGAAATCCCACATAATGTCAATAAGGAACAACCACTTGGGTCCTAAAGTACATACGAATTAAATCAGAGGTTGGAACAACCTTGGTAGAATAAAACTAGAGAGACAACCCACTAGACACCTACTGCTCTGCTTGCGTGGACACGTATCCTGATAGCTAACTAGGCACTCACAGCATCTAATCTCACTCCTTCTGTGCAACTCCAACATCCATTCACAAAAACTGGGTGAGAGTAAGGAGAAACACTTGTCATTGCTTAATATATTCCTGTAAAAGGAATTTACTATTTTCTTCACCTGTCAAACACATTATGATGTATTTGCTCAAGTTATATAAACTCTAGTTTCACAGAACTTAATCCCATTATGTTATTTTCATGATCAACTTTGCATATATGCTAATACTGTACTCTAAGCCAAATAATTAGTTAAAAGAAGACAATGGAATGTATTTATGTAGAAAACATATTTCACATGCTGTCATGATTTCTTCATATTTAAATAGAAAAATAAGAGCAAGAAAAGATGAAGTTTGCGTAAAACATCATGATTGTCAATACTTGCACATTGTAGAGTTCAGCATATATTGCTACAAGAATATAAATTTGCTTATAGGATGAAAAACCAAACTGAACAAGGGTGGGAAGCTTAAACTGATCAAAATAAACATTTGCTTTAATATCTTTGGTTAAAATTTAAAAATAATCAACATTATCTATTTCCTCGTTTTGCCTTAGGTATAAAAAGTAAGATGCAAATTTAGTGCTCAGCCGCAATAATCTGCTTCTCTATGGGACTGAGAGCATCTACTCTCTCTGTTTTTTTAATGACCCCATTCCAAATGTCTTCCACTCCTGTTTCATTCTGTGACCAAGACACTTGAAATGACATTGGAAAGTGAGAGAAAAATTGAAAATAAAAGCATATTTTTATAATCTCAGACAATATGAGAAAAGATCTAAAGGAGAGAAACTTACCTAACTGTGCTGTCATCATGACTCTGACAGAGTCACAAAAATTGTGAATTATACGTATAATTCGACGAGTTGAAAGATCAAGGAGTAAAATATGGCCTCCTCCAGTTCCTATCCAGAGAGCAGTGTTCTTCTGGAGGCAGAGGGTTTTCACTCTCCCAGAATAAGATAGTTTGTGTTTTGATTCTGCATTTACTTTGACCATTTCCTCCCTAAAACCATAAAGTATGCATTAATAGTTTTATCAACAACTAAGAGATAAAATAGATGTATATCTACATATAAATAATATATACAGCATCTTAAACTATGAATACATGAGAATATACATTATATATCATTAAAATCCTACAAAACTGGTTTTGTTAAATACAGAATGCCGAAGTAGCTTCTCTACTTGAAACAAATTATCAAAGATAACACAACCATAGCCCCTTCACTTCAATAAATTCTGAAGTACATAAAATGGATATAATTTTTATAAATAACAAGCCTATGTAATTCAGTAAAAAAAAGAATAAATTTGCCCAATATAAATAGAAAAAGTTACTTTCAAAAGCTTTCCATGAAGTCTAAAATTTACAAAGGAAAATTAAATTGTAGTCATTTGTCTGTATAAGATATCAATACCAACCACTAAATTCTTCCCTGAGCCAGTGAATAATTCATGACAAAAATGAGGTGTCAAGAAATAAAAGAACTCTAATACTTCTAGAACTTCAGGAAGTAAGGGAGTCTTTACCACCCAGAACTCCCAGCACTTCAGAATATAAATCGCCTTACCATCCAGAGAAAAATGAAAAGATTCTAGGAGAGTAAACTTTGAAGTCTCATTTTATAGACATAGGGCATAATCTAAGTGTTTTCCAGAGTATAAAAAATCTACATAGTAAAAACAAAACAAAAGAAAAATTATAAAGTGGCTAGCAAATAAGGCTGGCAGTGGTCCTGTTTCCCAGCAGCAGCAGCACACAAAAGATGTGTTTGATTTGAAGTCTGAGATTTGTGTCTGACATGCTGGATCAGACTAAGAACTGGCTGTCAGTCTGGTGTCTTGACCCTTCGTCCTTAGGGACTTAGTGCACTGGCCAGTCCAGTAGGTTATCCCCCATTTTTAAAATTGTTTTGTGACTTGAGAGCAAAGTATCCTTGGACCTATAGGATAAAATAAGTAGTAAACTTTGAGGGCTGCCTGGATGGCTCAGTTGGTTAAGCATCCAACTCTTGGTTTCCGCTCAGGTTATGATCTCAGGGTCATAGGATTGAGCCCCATGTCGGGCTCTGCACTCAGCGAGGCATCTACTTGGGATTCTCTCCCTCTGCCCCTCACCCCATTCCCACTCTCTCTCTCCCTCTAAAATAAATAAATAAAATCTTTTTTAAAAAAGTAGGAAACATCGATACTGTAACATCACTAGATGTACCATCAGCAATGAATCCAGTATGATCACTTTCAATAATGTACTATTTTTGCATTAGAGAATATTCTTTGTAATACCTTGAAGAAACCATATACATTATGTTCCTTTTTTTTCCAAAATGAAATTTGCTAGATACCAAGAGATTGTGCTAAAAAGCAATAACAATTTTGTTTCTGAGTTTTTGTTTGTTTAGTTTTCTAGTTAGAGGTAGAAACAAAGTACTATTAGTCATACTGCCTTTCTCTGTGAAATCTGAAATGTAAAGACAGCTCTTACAAGCATAAAATAAAGAACCAATGACATTGTACCTACAGTCAACAATATGTTATACACCTAAAAATTTGTTAAGAGGATCAGTGTCACATTATATTCTTTCCACAATAAAATACAATTAAAAAAACAATTAATTTACTTTAAAAAGTGCACACAGTCTATCAGTTCAAAGAGTTTTTCAGTTTTCTTATCCCGTACTTCCACAAATGGGCTATTTTTCTTAGCAACGTAGAGAGCCGTATCTACCACCACCGCTATGATGTTGGAATCACTGAAAGCTGCATAAGAAAACCTAGAGGGAAAGAAAGAATGTCACTACTATTCATTTCTTGCACACAGATTGGCTACCATAGGCCCTATCTTCATGGCAAACTCCTACTAGTTAGTCCTTGAGGCTTAACTTAAAAGTCAGCTCCTCTGGAATTCATCCCTGACCTATCAAAATACACCAGTCATTCCCTTTCCCGCACTGGTACTAGCTGTAATACTTTAGAGCTTATGAAATGTAAAATTGCATTTATTAATTAGTACGTCCCTGACACTAGACTGTAAATGTGATTTCTTAAGGGCAAGGACCATGTATTTTCTATATAACTGCAATCCAGTGAAGAGTCACCAAGTACCTATCTATCTAGTGATAGACGGGTGAGTATCTATCTAGCAAAATGCCTGGTTAACAAAGTAGGCAGTTTGTGAAGTGGATGGACAGAAGAATGGATGGATGAGGAATGAACTAACAGAAGGAATGAACAACCACAAAAAAGTTAAAATGGTTAAAGTTGCAATGCAATCAGATAAATGACATGAAAATGTCACAGGGTGTAAAAAAATCTTTAGTTTGTCCTAGGGTAGGAAGACTTTTTTCCTCCATCTTTCTTGTCCTGGCGAAGGAGGCAAAAACACGTGTTGCCAGACAGCCACTACATTTTAGGCAATTCCTCCCTGAGTTTTGCTGTATTTAACAGAAGACAGCCAAACTAGTCCAAATATTCCATAGTTTTAGAATTTATAAAATATTTTTGTGTGTTATCCTGTTTGATCCTCAGTAAAAATCTTATAAAATATTACAAATCTCAATGTCTGTAATTGCAAAAAGCTTACAAGTGCTAAATAACTTGCTCGAGGCCACATGACTGGCATGGTACGGAAGGAGGACTCTATGCAAGTCTTTGGAGGCCCATGGCTCCAGAGGCCCCATCATCTTTTACTTCCTGTCATGCCTCTGTCAGTGTGCACCGAGGAATAAGGAGGGCAGTGAGGATGAAGCAGCATCTAATTAGCGATGTGGTATCTGCTTAGCCAGTGAGAGACCAAGGCAACAGGAGATGCTTTTTGAGAAGACAGTAAATATTTCCATGTGTCTATGAAACTGGGTCCTAATCTCTTTTGGGAGGTGAGCAGCTTTGAAAGCTTCATGTTTATGGGTGATCTCTCTGGGAAAGTGTTGATACTCCAAATCTTACATGGAAATGTAGGGGATCGATACCCATGATCTCATAACATGCTCTATGAAATTAAAAGAAGAAAACCTGGGGGCCCTTCTTTTTAAATATTTTCAGGCTTGTTTAGGTTGGTTAAAAGTGGAAATTCCAGAATGAGAATAAGTTTATCCAAACATGTACCACACACTAGGAAACAAA
Source organism: Phoca vitulina (assembly GCF_004348235.1). NCBI lineage: Eukaryota > Metazoa > Chordata > Mammalia > Carnivora > Phocidae > Phoca > Phoca vitulina. The sequence continues at coordinate 12,493,866 of NW_022589752.1, read as the reverse complement.
TCTGTGAACATGACAGAAAACAAAAATCCTCACCCACGAGAACCTACAATACATAGCAATGTATCTGAACCCCAACTCTACTTTTGAATCACCTGAGAGCCTGAAAAGAAAAATACTGACAGCTGGGCTCCACCCCATGATGAATTCTTCTGATTTAATTTGTCTGAGGTGAGTCCCAGGCAGAAGATTATTTTCAGCTACCTAGTGGTTTCTAAGTGGGACCAAGCTGAAAACCAGTAGGTTTAGTATTATTAAGAAAACATTTTTGAAACTTCTTTTATAACAATGAAGGGACATAAGAGCTGCAATGGGAGAACAAATCCAAGGCACCTAATCTGCACAGGTGGAATCAGACACCACCACTCAGAGGAAGTGACATCTGAATTAAACTCAGCAGGGAACACAATCATCATCCAAGAGAGGGAGAACCTTAGTTTAAATATATAGCCAGGGAAATAAACAAAGCTGTCTTTGAGAACTGAGATGATTTCAGTTTGGCTAAAGCACAGAGGGCAAGGAGGCTGCAAAATATTAATTTAGAGAGGGAAGCCAGGGTCTGGTAAGCTCTCTTAAGAAATCTGAACATCATGTAAAGGACAACGGGACCTGACTGGGGGTTTTAAGCAAGAGACTGACATCAGATTGATTTCCATTTTAGAAGAGCCCCTCTGTCTGCAATGTTGCGAATGGACTAAAGGGAGCACAATCAGAGGTTGAGAACTGGTTAGAAAGATGCTCTTGATAACATGGTCATCGATGGTGGATGACAGCCTGCCCCGTGGAAGCAGCAGTAGGAAAAGTGAGAAATACAAGAATATGAGAGTCGATTAGAAGGAGAGTTAAGTAGACAAAGGGAGTAAAGGACAAAGGAGTCAAGGATTACTCCCAGAATTTTGGTCTTGGGCAACTGGATAGATATTGAGAAACCAGGATATTCCAAGATAGGGATTTGTGACTCAAAGCGATTAATAATCATAACTAATATTTACTAGAGCTTACCAAGTCCTGGGCATTATGTTAGTTCCCTATATTAATTTTGTCTAGTCTTCCAAACATCCCTTTGAGATAGAATATATTACAATTCTCAGGTTAGAGAAGACTGGGTATTTAAGAAGTTCTTGCCCAAATTTACATAATCAATACATGGCAAAGCCAATATCTAAACTACAATTTATGCTGTTATCCATCAACCTATGCTGCTTCTCCCTGAGGAATGTAATACAGAAGAACCAACTGCAATGATTTGGTTAAAATGCAACTCTAAATATTGAAACAACAAATTGGTACAAGGTTTATAGTTTATTTTCACTTGAAAGTGGCTATCATTAACTTTGCTGTAGAGAGGACATCTGTGTAATTATCAAATCTAGAGATGACTTTATTCCTGAGGCATATGTTTCTTACAATCAACATTTAATGGAAGTTATCCAAAACACATATGTAAAACCCACAGATGAAGTAAAATACTGCTAAATTTATCGCCTATCAAATTCATGTTTAATTTGATACAGAGATAATGAAATTGTTAAAAATTTAGATGGATAAATACTACTAGATTATCATGGTTTTTCATATTTTATCCCAAACATGATGAGGCTGGGTGATATCTTTAATAGAAAAATAAATTATGCATTTTAAAAGATTTTTACTTGGATTGCAATAGCATTATTGATATGATTATAACGAGAATAAACATGAATAAAGCAGTAAATTAATTGTACAGATAGAAATAACTTACAGCTGATTTGTCTTTGTCTCAATGAGCTTCTGAATGGTGAAATCATCAGAAAATGAGAAAAGTTTTGTACCACATCCTCCCCACATAATGTTTTTTTCAGTTGAATTCATGGATTCACTCAAACACATCAGTGGAGTACTGACATTTCCTATATTTAGTATCTTCAAAGGAGCGGCTCCTTTACACTTTGCCAAGAAGAGAAACACATTCATTAAACTGAGTATCTGCAAAATGAAATGCTGTATAATTTGCTGTGCTTTCTAAAAGCTACTTTTCCATCATAAATGGCTAGAGGTCTTAAAATAAAAATTCAAGATACATTTTTCAAAGGATTTATGAAAACACGATTCAATTCAAGTGGAATGCAAACCAATCTCTGTACTTCTCCATGCAAAAAATTTACAGGAAATAACTCAGGGATTATACTCTACTTGTTTGTCTCTCATCAGATAATCAGTTTTTTGATAACAAGGAGTATAAATGGGTAGGATGTTGGATAAATGGATGGAACCACAGATGCATGGATGGAGGAAAGAATAAATGTTTTATTGATAAATGAGAATCTGAAGAACAGAAAGTTTTATGATTTCTTCCAGACTAAAGAAAATCTGAAGAACAGAAAGTTATATGATTTCTTCCAGACTAAAGAAAAAGTTGGTGGCCAGCCAGATTTAAAACTTAAGTTTTGTTTTTTCCACAATATATTTATAAGGAATTATCACTTCATTTACATAAAAATAGAATTATTTTCATTACTAACATTTTAAATCAGATCTCATTTATCATTTTATCCTTAGTTCATTCATATCAAATGTATAGTCAACAAGTATTTATAGAGGATCTATTGTATGCAATAAATGAAAAAAAAGGAAAAGAAGATGAAAAGCAGAATTTCTGACCTTGCTCTTAGGGAGTTTATGTCACTTAGAAGAGGGGTGGGAATAAGCATACATAAATAACTTAAAACAATTTTTGATGTAGAATGGATTCAACATTTACCTTAACAGTTTTATCTTCAAAAATTGCTAAATTGCCATCAGCAGTTCCCACCAGAAGAAAATTTTTTTGCTTGCTAAAAGAAAAAATGTCAAAATTGTTATAAAAAGAATGGTGATATTGACCAAGATGGCCATAACGTTCCCCTCTAAAGCTGATTAAACTTTAGACAGGTTTCTGCATGACTATGGGCCCCTGACATCCCTTTTCTTACTGCATTTATTTAGAAAACTGAACAGCTGTAAATTCTTGCTCTGCCCATTTGAGATGTAACCCCTCAGCCTCTTGTCAGTTCTACGGCCCAGGCCCAGGTATGTGTCTCTGGGAACTAGGAGCCTTCCTTTTTTTTTTTTTTTTTTTAAAGATTTTATTTACTTATTTGACAGAGAGAGACACAGAGAGAGAGGGAACACAAGCAGGGGGAGTGGGAGATGGAGAAGCAGGCTTCCCTCAGAGCAGGGAGCCCGATGCGGGGCTCGATCCCAGCACCCTGGGATCATGACCTGAGCCGAAGGCAGACGCTTAACGACTGAGCCACCCAGGTGCCCCCTTCCTTTTGAAATGTAATCATCAAGAAAGGCAGGGCCCCATCTCCCAGTCTCTTGGGAGGGTAAGAGCTTAACTTCAATAACGCAAAACTCCTGAATCGTTGAACACTACATCAAAAACTTATGATGTACTGTACACTGGCTAACTGAACATAATGAACAATAAAATAAAATAAATAAATAAATAAAATAAAATAAGCAACAATTAGCAAACACAGATGGCCTAATCACACTGACCCCCCCACATATTAAGTCCTCCAGTACTCTTCTACCAGCTCATCCCAGTGTTAAAAACTCTGCCACCTTTTGTTTCAGCAGAGACAGCTGAGTCCAATCTCTGTCCCTTATTGCAATAAGCTTAACTAAAGTCTTCCTTGCCTATTTAATGCCATCTGATGAAATTTTTCTCTGACGATATCCAAATAATTTCAACTCCAAAACTGCCAGTGGAGTTTCTATTTCAGCTGCCAAAAACTTTAGTTTCACATTTTTTCTAATATTTATTTTCCAGTATTGACTTAAACCAGAGTAATACATGGGGTATAATCTTAATGGCTCCTGGAAATCATCCTGCCCCAAGTATTATAGCAATCAGCCTGTGACTCACACCTGCAATCCTGCCATTTAGATAAATTCCTTTGAAATGAGATCCCCACAACTAATAATGCTTGAGTCATTTTCACCTATTAATAACTTATGAATTCATTTACTGGATATTTTCTCAATTTGATAGTGAACTGATATGTTTTAAACTAGCACATAACAGGCTATTAATATTCAAAAAAAGGATAAAGAAAAAGTCATCCCTGAAGAGGTCCTACAAAGAAAAGCAAACTGATGTGAGGGCTGGTAGAGAAACAGACCAGAGCTGAAGTATCACCAGCAGTAGGTGTGGCTGGCCTGAAGAAGGGACTGATCTGTTTTATAACAACGGCCGCAGCTTGAGCTATAAGAATATCTTTGTGGCCTCCCACAATGCCCTTTAAAATATGCAAATAAATAGAAATATGTTAAAAATGAGCAGTTTTTGCTGAAGCAGTAACAGTTTTCCACACAATTCAGTCATATAAAAGGTATGTAATTTTCTCCCAAAGTTCAAATTCACTACAGCACCTTTGCTTGGGAAAGGGATTGCAATACAAGCAAGTCACGGAATCAGTCATCTTTTCAAGGGTATGTCTCTTTTCCCCATCTTCGGTATTGATGACCAGGAGCATGCCAGACTGTGTTCCACACACAATCCAGCTTTCCTTTTCCACAGGAAGAGGCACCAAAGCCAGGCACAGTATTCTACTATCAATAACTTCCTGTTAAAAAAAAAAAAGAAGAAAAGAAAACACACTCTGAAGAACTTGATTCAAGCTTAAGTAACTAGAATATGAATAGAATGAAAATATTGTTATCCAGACACTTAACTCGTTTTATTCTCTTGCTTTTAATTTTAAAAACAATGCCAATTTTACTTAACTTTCAACAATAAATGAATTAACTGGCAAACAATTTTGCCCTTCTAAAGTGCATCGGAAACTAGAATTAAAACTGAAATTTGTTTTTCGGTATCCTTATTTGTCACTCTGTCAAAATAATATGAGAGGACTGTTCAACTTTAAGAATAATAATTAGCCATAACATTTATTTCAAGGCAACAGTCAAAACATTACATTGTTTTGTAAGTCTAGAAATTTATCTTTTATTTGCTAATACAATTTATTGATCCATCTTGTAAAGCTGGGCTCAGTATTTCCTCTGTCAGTCATGTGTGTGCACGCACCCCGCTCCCATTCTGAGTGCGGGCTACTAACGGCTCAGAGCAGCACCCTCCACTGCAGAACTGCCCTTCGCTGATGGGGGGGGCTAGCTTGCCCGGAAATGGCTGGGCGGTGACATCACACCCATCCTTGGACAGACTGAAGCCAATGACTGACTGCTATGTGGGAATGAAAGACTGACTCAATCTGTGCTGCTATTCAAACCCCAGAATTTCTCATGGCTAAATGGAGGGTAGATTTCCTCAGAAACTACATTTTTGTGGAATCTCTTCCCCTGTTCTTTTTGACTTCCTTCACTTCCTTAAAAGTTACTCTCTCCTTAAATCACTTGTACAAGAAACTCTGTCTTAGACTGTTTCTAGGAATCCTGACCTAAGACACACATATACTATGCTTTTAAAACAAAACACAGCCTATTTAATTTCATGTAAATACTCTTGTTCTACCAGAAAGCTAAATAATACTCCTATATTGCTTTCATTTAATTTCTTCCAAAATAACTTTTTTAACTGACACATGCTTTAAAATCATCCACAAAATAAATTTTCTAAAGTATCTGTAATTTAAAGGGTACTTGAATTTACCTCAGGAGTGTGTTTTTCAGTATTTAAGTCGAGAAATAAGAGCTGTCCTTTATCACGGTGCCCACAGCCCAGCCAGATGCTTGCATTCTTGCTGTTATGATTTGTAGCAACCATGCATTCAACACTAAAGTTTTTAGGTATTGATATATGTCTCATCAGACAGATTAACTCAGCTGAATTCAAAGTGTCAAAGACCTGAGAAAGTTTAAAAATAACAAAACAATACACATGAAGTTAACATATGTGCTCTTGTAAGATCATATTATTGTGCATAATGTAGAATGATGTGTTATAGCTCTATCAAGAAAAACCTAAATCTGTTAAACTGTGATCTAATCCAAACAACAGGATAAATAACCCAAACTACAGATAAAATTACATTAAAATAATACTTATTTTTAGACTAAGCATGAGATAGACTCTTTTGTCTGTATGGTATGTTTTGTAACTTGAAAAGAAAGAAAATCTCGAAAGTGCCAACTGAACAGAAATTTAACAGAGTCAGGAGCTATTTTTCCCTCAGTTTGATACCACAGAGACACATCATGTTACAGATAAACACTGGCCAGCAATGGAACAGACCTTCTGCCAACTGAAGGGAAAAGAACTTTTGATCTCTGGTAATGAAATTCACAAATCACCTCTAGATTCTGTTTTCATGTTTTTCTTTGAAACACAAAAGAACTAGAGAGACAGGCAAGGGGGGTGGGGACCACTGTAAGGAAACAGAACCAGGACTCGGGAAACTGGAATTAGAGCCATGACACAGCCACTTGCCTTCCACCCACGAGACTCTGAGAAAGCTCCTTATTCTCTATGCCTCATCTGACAAAGGTGATGAGTCTACCTATCTTGCCTAATATATACTGTACTTAAAGATTAAGTGGGTATGTCAAAGTCAAATACTGTCATATACTAAAAAAAAAAAAAAAATTCAAGGTAGTTATGTAATCTATAAAATACAGGTAAAGTATTATTGAAAATAAAAGGAGGAAAGAGTAAAACAATAATTAAGCTATGGAAAATTTCACTGTGAAAAAAATTTAAAAATACAAGTGATTAACACCAGTGGGGGTAACCAAAATACAAGTGAATAACAGCAGTGGTAACCAAAATTTACAAACAAGCGGACATACAAATGGCCAACTAGTACATGAAAAGGTGCTCAACATCACTCATCATCAGGGAAATACAAAGCAAAACCACCAGGAGATATCACCTCACACCTGCCAGAATGGCTAGAATCAAAAAGACAAGAAATAAGAAGTGCTGGGAAGGATGGAGGAAAAGGAAACTTTGTGCACTGTTGGTGGGAATATAAATTGCTGCAATTACCATGGAAAGCAGTATGCAAGTTCCTCAAAAAATTAAAAATAGAACTACCATGGAACTTCCAGTTCAGGGTATATACCTAGAGGAAATGAAATCATTATCTTTAAAAGATATCTGCACCCCCATGTTCATTGCAGCATTATTCACAGTAGCCAAGATGTGGAAACAACCTAAGTGTTCATCAATGGATGAATGAATAAAGAAAATATGATATATATGTATATGTATATACAATGGAATATTATTCAGCCATAAATAAGAAGGAAATTCTGCCATTTGTGACATGGATGGACCTTGAGGGCATAATGCTAAGTGAAGTACATCAGAGAAAGACAAATACTATGTGGTATCCACTTATACGTGGAATCTAAAATATAATAAAATAAAATAAACAAAACTAAACAAGCTTCTAGATACAGAAAACAGACTGGTGGTTGCCAGAGGCAGGGCATGGGAGTGAGTAAAATGGGTGAAGGGGGTCAAAAGGTACAAAATTCCAGTTATAAGACAGGAATGTAATGTATAGCATGGTGACTAAAGTTAACAATACTATACAGTATATTTGAAAGTTGCTAAGAGAGTGGATCTTAAAAGTTTTTATCACAAGAAAAAAAAATTGTAATGTGTGAGGTAATGGATGTTAACTAAACTTATTGTGGTAATAACTTCATAATATATATGTATCAAATCATCATGTTGTACACCTAAAAACTAATACAATGTCTATGTCATTATGTCTTAATAAAACTAGGGGAAGGGGGAAGGTAGGGAAAGTAGCCAAGATAATTACATAATGTTTGTTAAAGTCAGTGTATGTACTCAGCTATTTTTGAGCAGAAATTTTAAAGTTGAACAAATATTTTTCAACGAACTATGATACAAAATCAAGAGTTCACAACATAAAGAGGGCTCTTGTTTTGATCTATTAAAATCTGTTTCAGTTCAAAACGTAGTAAGCAATCTATTTCTGATAATATGGTGGAAAAGGTTAGTTGGACAAACCACCCATCTAAAAGCAACTTAAAATGCTAAGGAAATTATTTTTTTAATCTCTTAAAAATATTAAAGATCTCACAACATCTTAAGGACTTACCAGGCCAAAATATTAGTGAAAGACAGAATCCAGTGAAAGACAGAGAGGTCAATTGAACCCTAAAGTCAGATATTTCCTTAAAGGCATTTGTCTATTGAAGGCAAACTGATATGTGGTTTTCGATATCTTATCGGCCAGTGAAAAAGAAGTTTAAATCTAGAGGCTGCCCAAAGTGAAGTCCAATAAAGGTCTGTTCCCATAAAGCTGGGACCCCAAAGGGGTACATATTCCAAGGAAATGAGAACCAGGAATAAAGCCACCCCATGCTTCCACTTTCTCTGGTACAAGGAAAGATGCCTGGGACTTTACAGACAAAGCGGGGGGAGGGAAAAGAACCTTAAGAAATTGTTATCCACAAGCTTACTCTTAAGATTTGTAGACCAGATTCCCATCACCTGGGTAGTGAAAAAAAAAAAAAAAATCTCAAGCGAGGAATTGAATTTAAAGCAATTTGCAGCAAGAAAGTTTGAGAAAAAATGCAAAAGGCCCGTATGCAAAATTATAAAACTATACTGAAAGACACTTAAGAAAACATCAATAGGAAGATAACTCACATTCAAGAATAGAACGACTTATGAAGGGGGGGAAATCGGAGGGGGAGATGAACCATGAGAGACAATGGACTCTGAAAAACAAACTGAGGGTTCTAGAGGGGAGGGGGGTGGGAGGATGGGTTAGCCTGGTGATGGGTATTAAAGAGGGTACATATAGGGGCGCCTGGGTGGCTCAGTCGTTAAGCGTCTGCCTTCGGCTCAGGTCATGATCCCAGCGTCCTGGGATCGAGCCCCACATCGGGCTCTCCGCTCCGCGGGAAGCCTGCTTCTCCTTCTCCCACTCCCCCTGCTTGTGTTCCCTCTCTCGCTGTGTCTCTCTCTGTCAAATAAATAAATAAAATCTTTAAAAAAAAAAAAAAAAGAGGGTACATATATTGAATGGAGCACTGGGTGTTATACACAAACAATGAATCATGCTAATGATGTAATGTATGGTGATTAACATAACATAATAAAATAAATAAATAAATAAAAAGCATAGACCGACTTAGTATCATAAAGATAGACTCCTCCCCAAATTATCTGCAGATTCATTGCAAGTCCAAACCAAACCACAGTAGGGTTTTTCATAAAAGTTGACAAAGTGATTTTAAAATTTATATGGAAAAACTAAGCTGAAGAATAGCTAACACATTCCTAGAGGAGAAAAATAAGTAAAGAAAGGAGACTTGTAAAGTGACAGGAATTAAGACAGGATAGTATTAGAGGAAGAACAGACAAATTGACCAATGCAAGAGAACATGTGTGTGGATGTGTGTGTATCTGACAAATTATGGAGTGAAAATGGCAGGGTGGGGGGAGATCAATAGAAAAAAAAGGAAGAAACTATTTAATCGATGAAGCTGGAAAATTTAGTTATCCATATAGGAAAAAGGAAATTGGATTCAGATAAAAATGTCAATTCTTGATGGGTTAAGAACTTAAGTGTCAAAAGCAAAACTTTTAACCATTTTGAAGAAACCAAAGGTAAATATTTTTGTGATTCTGGAAGAAATAAGGACTTCTTCAAACAGGACCCCAAAAGTAATAACCATAAAAAGGGTTGTTAAAATTTATCTGTATTAAAAGTAAGATATTCTGTTCATCAAAAGGTACTCTGCAGGAAATAAAAAGGCAAACCACAGACTGGGAAAAGAAATTTGCAATATATAACCAACAAAGGATTAGTATTTCTTTTTTCTTTTTCTTAGTTCATTTGTATGCAAATAATCCAATAGGAAAATAGGCAAAGTAGTGAACAGGCATTTCCCAGAGGACTAAACATATATATAACCAATGAACATATAAAGAGATGGTCATCCTTATTAGTAATTAGGAAAATATAAATCAATCTACAAGACAACATATTTTGGAAAAATTATGAACTCAGATAGTACTACATTTAGGGGGAATATATAGAGAAATGGCTACCCTAACATACAGATGATGGAAGTGTTAAGCTGGTACAACTTCTTCAGAAAACAATATGGATATTCACATATCTTATGATTCTGCAATTCAACTCCTAGGTATATAGCACAAAGCAGTTCTTATATATCCTGCACTAGGACACAGGTACAACCATGTTCATAATAGCAAAACACTGGAAACAATACCGATACCCATAGACATGCTCATGAGTACATACATTGTTGCTCATTCAAACAGTGGAATAGAATTGCAGTGAAAATAATCAACAGCTATGTTTAAAACCTCCATAAAGCTTACAAAATAAGGCTGGGAGAACAACTGAAAATATCTCAGAACATGACATGCCTATAATTCCATTTTAAATAAAAAATGAATACAGGAACACTAAACTGGGTAGCAAACATAAGGAAAAGAAAAGCAAGAATTATCTCAAAAGTCAGCAAAGTGGCTACATCTATAGGGAAAGGAAAGTGATGCAATCAGGAAGAAGCATACGGGGACTCCCAGGTGTTATCAATGCTCTTTATCTTGAGCCCTGTGTGGTGGGGAATATAGAAGTTTTGCTTTATCACTGTTTGTCATATGTGTGTATGTGTGTGTTTATTTATATATTTGAATATATATGTGTGTGTGTGAAGATTATATATGTGTACATACATGTATTGGATGTTCTGTATAAAATATTGATAAATTTTGACTATAAGAGTACCTGGGCAGAAGTAGGCCTTTCTTGAGGATTTTCTTTCAAACACTTTTTAATTAACTTCTCAACCATGGGCCATGGGGCACAGCCATATTCTTTAACTGGATCTAAAACATTCAAAAACACATGCTATAACATTAGACAAAGCAGAACAATTGCTTCATTTCCTTTCAATGTATATTAGAGGTCCAGACCATGCAAAGGAAAACACTGATCTCCATAATCCTGTATTTAGTTTGGATCTACTTATATCACAAACTTAAAGATAATTTTGTTAGCTTTATCTCTACTAGAGGCATCAAAAAAGACATCTTGATTTTTTATTATATAAAAAAAGACAAATACTGATTGAATAAAATAATAGATTTTTCATTGTACACCTGCATTTCACATATACTTTGAAGATACTTTTGTTCATATGATAATTAGACTTCTATGGAAGTAGTTTTTTATTTTAATATTTGAAGTTGGCAAGCATTTAATCTTCATACCCCCACAGTCGGTTTGTGTACATTTCTTTTTTACAAGAGGTGTGACATTCTTCTGGCTGGTATAAACCAGAGAGACCTGGGAACTGTCACTGGACAGCTAACTAGTGAAATTAGGGCAATGACCCAGATTGTGTTGAAAGTTCATCCAAATAATAATAAATTTCCTTTTGCTGGGAATCTAAAGGTCCCCCCTAAGGAGGCAGGCAAAGCTATATTCCCTGTACTTGGCACACAGCATACACTCAAAAATATTTCTTAAGTGAAGGTGAAAGCAGAAAGTATGAGAAAAATTTAAAAGAGTACTTTGTAGGGGGAACTGAAGTGACAGTCAAGGATGAATGACAATGTCCTAGAATTTCTTAAAAGCATGAGACAACCATTCAAAATGAGATCTGATCTCATTAGACAATCATTTGTTAATTCTTATTAATATTTACTACTAAAAATAATTATTATAAATAATTGAAGCTTCCATTCCTGCATATAAATTATCTCCCTCCAAGAAAATGAAAATACTCCAAGCTAATGAGCACAGAGTTACTCTTTTTTTTTTTTTTTTTTTAAGATTTTATTTATTTATTTGAGAGAGAGATAATGAGAGACAGAGAGCATGAGAGGGAGGAGGGTCAGAGGGAGAAGCAGACTCCCTGCTGAGCAGGGAGCCCAATGTGGGACTCGATCCCGGGACTCCAGGATCATGACCTGAGCCGAAGGCAGTCGCTTAACCAACTGAGCCACCCAGGCGCCCAACAGAGTTACTCTTTATAAGCACAGAAGTCACTAAGCATGGAACTCTAACAGCAATTTTCTTTTCTGAATATTATTCTAAATATAATACCAAATCCATCAATGTTAATTTGGGATTTTTTTTAAAAGCCTAAAACTGCTATCTTTCTTACACGATTTTTATTAATGTGTCGCAGGATTTAAGAATATTCATGCACCAAACAAAAACTCATCAGTTGTGCAGTGAATTAAGTATACAATTAAACAACTTGGAAATAAAGCTGCTGATATAAAAAATAATCATCTTTATTGTAGATAAAATAAAACTTACCAGGTAATTTTCCCTGTATTGCCAGTTCATCAAACTCATTTGGAAACTTCAAACCCTCTGCTATTCTACCTCCAGTTGTCAAAATGTCATAGAGTAGTAAACCAAATGAATAAACATCAGCCTGCTGGTTATAAATAACATTTCCTTTAGCAACTTCAGGTGCACGAAACCCTGAAAGTAAGCAGATATATTAATAAATATGCCCAACACCAGGGCTCATACACCCAAGGAGGCATATTTTTAGGTACATATGCTGATGAAGAATCAAGGAGATGAGTTCTAAATCAGGCCATGTCCTCTATAAGGAGATACACAGATCAAGCCAATTAACAGCCCTGTGCTGACATTTCACCCCAAAATTGCTCTTCAAAAATAATGATAAACATTCAGTAATTATTAATGTTTCATATTTAAAGAAATTAAGCCTAATAGAGGGGAAAAAACCTACATCATTTTTCTCATTCCTAAAAATAACTATTCCCAGGGAAGTGTTTCAAACAAAGGAGGGGTCAGGAGGGCGAGATTTCTAGACTTCACTCCAAGTCACTTTAACTTGACTGAAGTCCAATGCCTTCATTATTTCCAGAACTTGTGACTCTACTCCCTCTACCCAATGGAAAAATGAAAATAAAACTATGACTAAGATAAAACAACACCTCTCTCTCAGGTATTGGTTCATGACTGAAATTCTCTTAAAGGGAAATAAAACCTTTCATTTCACAAAAGAGATAAATCACTTCTAAATTCTTCAAGAAAAAGGAGTAATTTCAACATGATTCACAAGAGTAAAAATATCAACAATCTAATGAAATCCAACTATCAAAAGAAATTGGTTAAATAATGTATGCTATGTATTAACTTAAAAATCATTTTTAAGATGACATGCTATAATGTAAATGAAAAGAAAATGTATGATATAATTCTGCAAGGACAGAAAGTTATCAAATGTGTGGAAAAAAATCAACTGAGTTAATTTTCTTAGCTATGATAATGGTATTGTGATTATGTAAACAAACATCCTTATTCTAAGGATTCTATATATATGTCAGTATATTTAGGCATGGCAGCATGATGTCCGCAATTTAATTTCAAAGTCTCAAATTCATATACAAAGAAAGAGAAAGAAAGGACAGTGTGGCAAATAGTCAATAATCAATTAATTTATATGAAGGGCATATGGGTGTACATAGTGCTATTCATTCAACTTTTCTGTAGACTTAAACATTTTCAAAATAAAAAGTTAACAAAGAAATACATCTAAATGTAATAATGATTATTTCCATGTGCTAAAATTATTAGCTTTTATTTATTATTACTTTAATTTTTTATACTTAGAAATTTTCTTTCTTTCTTCTTTTTTTTTGGCTATGTAAGGGATTTTTTTTATTATGTTAAGTTAGCCACCATAATGAACATACATGAATGTTATCTTAGTTTAAATATAGAGCCAGGGAAATAAACAAAGTATGAATTCATAGCCTTCAAGAAGTCAATGATTGAATTTGGAAAGAGCTCTGTTTGACAGAGTTTACCATCAAAAGATGAAGTTCAGCAGTCCTTCACCAGGCTGGAAGGACATGAAGAATCAGAAAGATGGGATGTCAGATTTGAGCATGATAGCCCCTATTGTACTGTTAACATTCTCCAGTTAACATGTTGCCACATTTGTTCATACTCTCTCTTTCCACACACACACACATTCACCATATTCCCACATCTGTCTGTCTGTATGTATGCCTGTCTATACATAGAGAGAGACATATATAATAGCCATTTTCTTAGAAAAAGGACACTTTCCTACATAGCCATAGTATCATACTCACACCCTAAGCTAAAGAATTGTATAAGTAATTGAGACAGTTCTTAAATAGATTCCTAATCAACTATATCTGTGACATAATGTAAACATATAACAACAGCTCCTAATTCATATTGCTATAGCATTTTATAGACACTTTCTTAAGTATTTCATTTGCTATGCACAAAAATCACCTCTGGTGGGCAGATGAAGACTTTCCATTGTACGAATAACATAATCTTTTTAAAAATGTTATGTGTTTTCCTAAGGCCACAAAGATAATGAACGGTCAAGTCAAGAGTACTTACAAATAATGAGTTACTCACACATTAGCTAGTTCATCAATAATATTTGATTACCTTTCTAGAATTTAAATGGGATTTTGGAGGCTAATATTAATCTCATCCAATTATTTATTATTCATCCAACACATTTTGGGGGTATCTATTATAACAAGGTACTATTCAGAGACTATTAAAACGTTCAGCATATTTTTTCCCTTGGTAAATTTACTGTTAGAAACACTAGGATTTGGAATCAAGGGGTCTTAGAGCAGAAAAACTCAAGGGTCACTTAGTCTAAATTTTCATCCAAGGCACATATCCTCTTACAACAGTTTTTATCCCTCTAGGCATCAATCCACAGATGTTAGAGCTACGCAGAAGGCTAGAATTTTTTTTCTCAGTGAGTCGGGGGACACTAAGAAAGATAATTGTGAGGCTATGGAAAGACGTATTTACTTCAACATGGAAATGATTTTAACCTTCTTATCTTCTCTTTCAAAATAAATATCTTCATTGACAAAATCCCCAGCAGGAGAACATAATCCTTATTTATATATTCAAGAAGTATCTCAACTACAATATAAGGCACTTTTAAGTGCTTCTTGAAATTCATCCAATGAATTTCTAATGATTTTCTAATTTCTTGATTGCACTAACAATTTCTTCTAAAGTTATCTATGGAGCAGTAGAGGACTTTAGGAAAAAACGCCCCCAAATAGTAAACACTGAATGATTATCTGACTGTAATCCATCAAATGGGCTGGTCTGCACCAAATATGTTGTCACGATTGCAATAAAATGACATTTAATCAACAAAGCATGCAGAATAATATGAGACATTTATCCCCAATCCATACCTTTAAACACAAAAATGCATAATATATTGCTGTAACTTGTTTCTCTGAAAAAGGTAGAATATCCACCTGAAAATCATGAATTTCAAAAATGCTGAGTAAACAAAGTTTAAATCAGATTGTCCTATAAAATAACATAATTAAAATCCTTGATACTCTACCAAAATCTACGCAACACTGAAACTAGATGGAGAACTTGGACAGAAATATGTAGGAAAGATATGATAAAGATGGCATTCAGAGCAGCAGGGAAAAGACAGACTTTTTTTTTTTTTGGTGAGTTTCCTGTTTAAGAAAGAGAGGAATAGCTGCATCACTCCTTACACCTAATAAACTTTCGATAAGCCAAAAGTTTGAACATAAATATATATGCATGAAAGTAGTGAAGACATATTCATAACTACGTTGATAGTACTGGGATGCAAAAGGCCTTCCTAATCATTCTCCGAGGGTGGGTGGTGAGAGCTGAAGGCTGAGAGCTGAAGTCACACTGTCTTTGGAGAATTTAAAAATAATAAGCAACTGCCTGCAATGACGCAGATCAGCCCCCTCGTTCTTGTCCTTGGTGTAGCGCCGACAAAACATGTCAGGAAAATCAAACTCCAAAAGGTAAAAGAAACAAGTTGTTTATCTGAAAGATTCACACTCTACAACAGCAAAATGCCATCAACAAGGTTGAGGAACAAACCCTACACTGGAAAAATATTTGAATATATGAGAGGCAAAGAGTCAACATTAACTAAAATCAGCTTTACAAATGAGTGAGAACAATGGACAAATGAATAAAGACACAAAAACGTACAGAACATGAAAGGAAAAATACATGTCCTCTATATTAAAGATTGCTTAGCCTCAAAAAATAAGCAAATAAATAAACACTTGGAAAATAAAAACATTAAGTTCTCATTTTTTGACTATAAATTTTGTGAAGATTAAAAAGAATAACTAAGCCCAGAAAGGGAAAACGGTGCTCTAATTCGAGTATGGAGGGAATTTTAATTGACGAACCTTTCTAAGAGGCAATTAGTGTTTCAAAATTCAAAATATGCACTCCCAGCAATACCATGCCTACCAATTTAATGTTTAAAACATCAGTTTCATAAATGGACAATTTTAATTTACAATTATGCTAATTAATGCATAGGCAATACATCAAAAAGCCAGAAAAAATTTAAATATACATCAAGATGTGGTTAAGTAAATTACTGTACATACTAGCAATGAAATACTACGTAACTGCTAAAACTGATGTTTGACATAGAAAGATGTCCATGAAATATTAATTAGAAAAAGAAAACTAAAGCAGAATTTATAATACATCTATAAAAAACTTAAGCACATCCAAATCTAGATATAGATATATTTCTATGTTACCAGAGTGTTAAGAATTATTGCTGCTAATTTATTAGAAACACATATTTCGACCTGCGTAATAGGATTTGCTGTTTTACTTCATGCCCTTCTGTTTTGCAAATCAAATCTTACTCTAAAGTGACTTGGCCTGAGCTGCCTCATCATGGAGTCCTTCACCTCAAAAAGACCAAAGTGATCAGGGGAAAGGGGACTCAGGGTGTTAAGACCTAAGCTCCCAATATGATGTTTGCCTGTCAGTCTAAACCACAAGAAGATCCTCAAGGCTCTTCTGCATGTACTTTATAATGGAGGACCTTCCTGGAACCGCAACTGCAAGTTCTTCCAAAATTTTCACCTTACATTTAACTAAACTTGTCACCATAGTAGTAACAGGAAGAATAAACTTTCAAGCTATTCAATGTATTCACCATGGAATTTCATTTGGGATAAAAATGAACACTTTTAATATTACCTGCCATTGGGATAGAAACATCTCTTACATCTTTACAAAGGGGCACTATGGCCACATGATCTATGATCTAATATTATGAATGACCTATGGTGCTCATGGACCATATTACCACACTGCAGGGATACCCTGTTTAGCATCGACGGCCCTCAAAGACTAGAAATGTCAAGCACTAACTGAAATCCTAAGTGTACTGTTTGTTATATTAGGCTGTTCAAATAAGTCTTTTAACATGTGTCACTTCTTCCTCTAGCTAAGATGGAATAACAGGGACTAGATTTACCACCCTGCATAAAACAATGAAATATCAGGCAAAATATATGAACCACTGGACACTAGGTGCAGGACAGTGATCCCTGAGAGAGAGTAAACAAACAAGGTGAGTCCTCTAAGGACCCTACAGAGTTTCCAGCCCGCAGTGCAAGGAAGGCAAACAAAAACAGAGCCTGACGCCCTCTAAGTAGAAAGAGCAGAAAGTTCAGGAAAGCAAAGGCAGCTAGGATGTGCCAGGCATTGTGTCCAACTCTTTATATGAATCTCTCATTTATTTTTCACAACAATCCCCAAAAATAGATACTTTTATTAGGTACTATTGTTGAACCAAGAAAAGAAGCTAGGTAATTTCTCCAGCCTCAGCTAGTAAGCGGTAGACCAAGAATTCAAAACCAGACAGTCTGACTTCGCAGCCTATGTTTAACAGATTCCAGTCAGCCAAATAGTTCACCAAGTCATATCTTATCTTTGTATCTCCAGAATCCACTGTGATGCCTAGAATATGCACCACTGAGAAAGAATAACTGAAAGTAATTGACATTGTTTTGTTTTTTTAATTTGGATATAAGCCCAAACTCTATTCATATTTACTCACTCTCTTAACTTTTTGATTCTATCACAGGCTAATACTTTTAAAATCTCAAGTAAATACTTATCATCTTTTTAAAAGTTTTTTTATAAATAACATTTCCCCCCACTGTGAGACAGTACCAAAACTTGAGCTGCCCATCTTACCATCGATTCATGCAGTCAATAACACTAGTTATACGATGTAGAGATGGGAAACTTTGGCTAGCAAATATTTTTCAATGACTCCCCATAACTGAAAGACTATATTATTTGGCATGATTTAAAAAGCCCTTCATGACCTAGAAAAGTGTGATTATGGGCTGTGTATCAGAAATATTTGTGTGCTTCAAACACTGAAGCTATTCTTGACTTTCATTCTAGACCAGTGACTCTTGATCTTGAATGCACATTGGAATTACCTGGAGATATTTAAATAACTCAATGTCTGGGCTCTATCCCAGACTTAACTAGAACTTAAATCAGAATCCCTGGGGGTGAGGTCCCAAGACTCATATATTTGGAAGTTCTCCAGGTGCTTCTAACCTGTGGAGAGATTGAGAATTCCACTCCATGCCTACTAAAATAGAATTATAAATGATATAACCCCACTAGATACATTTTTAAAGCTCTATGTGCTATCTAATACACAGCCAGAATTGAAAGACACTTAGTAAATAACCTTCCATCCTCCATCTATCACTTAGACCATAAGACTTTCTTGCAGTTATTTAAATAAGACAAGTCTATTATACCTTAGTGCCTTTTGCCTGGAATGTCTACTCTGGCTCTTTTATTTTTTTGTTTTCTCAAACTTCCAGCTTATCCTTTAAGATATAATTCCAGAATCATCTCCTATATGAAGGGAAGTCTGAAACTTACAACTCAGTTAAGTACTTGATCCTTTGTGCTCTTATCACTATACCTTGAACTAGATCGCCTACTGAAACTGGCAAAATGCTTTATGATTATTTGTTTATAGCCCTATTTGTCTTGGCAGAATACGTGCTTTCTGGAGGATAAAATTCACATTTATTCATGCACATTCCCCAAATTCATCACTAGAGCAATTGCTAACATGGTTGAAGCAACTGCAATATGCGAAGGCTTATTCTATGCTATTTATGTGGATGATTTCATTTCACCCTTAAAACAACCCCATGAGGTAGGCATTATTTTTTTTCTCATCACAATTTACAGAAGTGAAAACTGAGCCCCAGAAAGCAAATCCTGATGAACACCACACAGTTATTAAGTAGTAGCACCAGTTTGATATTTGGCAAATATGCAATAAATTATTGCCAGATGCATGAAGAAATGAATAAAGAATAAAGATAATTTTCCCTTGGAGAATTATCATAACAATTACAATGTCAAAATAATTGGGAAAATATGATTCATTGTCTAAAAACTATTTTTAGAAATAACTTCTCAAATGAACCTGAATTTCAACAAAAGCAATGAGTAAATAAGGAAAAGATCCACAGATCAAAAATATGAGAAATTTAGGGGCACCTGGTGGCTTAGTCAGTTAGGCATCTGCCTTCGGTCATGATCTCAGGGTCCTGGGATCAAGCCCTGTGTTTGGGCTCCCTGCTCAGCAGGGAGTGTGCTTGTCCCTCTGCCCCTCCTCCCACCCATGCTCTCTCTGTCCCTCTCTCTCAAATAAATAAATAAAATATTAAAAAAAATATACGAGAAATCTATGTTAGGTCGGACTATACACCACATAGTACACAGAAACATATATTTTCTTTCCTTTTTTACTTTGAGAGAAATATCTGTAGGGCATGTTTCATAATCTCTATCAGATAATAGTGTTTAACCAGAGAATAATACTTTATCTGTCCAAAGACAACCGTATTTCTATGGATGTTGGCAGAGTTGGAGCCATCATTCAGCATCCACCTCAGTCAACAGTGTCGCTGTCACAGGACCCAGAATTGACTGTCATTCTCAACAGGATATGATATAAATATATCCATTTAACTGAGTTAAGTTGAAGCTCTCCAAATTATTTATAGTTGAAAGAATCCATCCTATATTTACCTTTCGAAATGTAAACAGACACTGCATCAGTCCTTGCCAATAACTGAGTTGTTTCTAACTTGCTTTCCATCTTTGATGCCACCTGGCAGGGGCTCTGCTCCCTGATAGGTTGGATTTGCATCTTGTATGACCCTACAGACACTTCTAATGGGCCCTAAGCTTTAGTTGCCTTATCTGTAAACCAGGAATAGTAATAAGACCTATGTCAGGCAGTCATAAGGATTAAATGAGATAATCAACCCACACAAAAGTCTAAGCACAAGGCAGCACACTGTCCGTGCCACAAAAGGTTTGCTCCCATTCCCATCTTCTCTCAGAAAACAGTGATGAACCCACTTTCACATGCACACAACAGAGTGAATGCACCACAGTAAAGGTTAAAACATACACACACACACACACACACACACAAGTTTAACAAATGTATGGTCTTTTGTTTCTCTAGAAGTTTCCAAGTTAAAGATTATAACATTAAGAGATCCATTAAAAGGAAAAGACTGGAGATAACTGAAATCATATGGAAGGGGATGATTTTCTTCTCAAACATAATGATTTGGAGAAGGAAAAGTTTGGTGATGGTGGTTAGCAGTGGTGACAGTTACTGTTATTTAAAATTTGAGGCTGAGTTTAGAGCTGAGATAATCAGAAGTGCTCTAACAATAATGAATACAGTAATGATAAAGAGAAGGTCCAGGATAATGAGAAAAAAATGCTTACAATGTATTAAGCAGCCTGGGGGGAAAGGGACAGAACAGAAAGGATCAGGCTTTGGGTTTTTCTGTCATGATCTTTCTCCATTATGTATGTTACTGCACATTGATATAGCAGATTAAAAGGATCAGTAAAAAGTACCTGGCTTGGCATGAAAAATCAACTGGATATTGAACTCTAGGCAGGTTTTCACCAAAACTGGGAAGTCAGGTACTTAAAAGGAAGGGCCATGAGTCTGAACAGAGTTGAACTGCGTGGCTGCTGGCTGGCCCAGCCCGCTGAGGGAGGTGGCAGGTTTGAGGCCCAGAACACAGTCAACTGGAACCAGACAGATCCTCTGTCCAAGTAGGTGGACAAGACCTCATCAGTAGGATTTCTACTCCATGAACATCATGACTAGGTTGGGGTTTGGAGGGGGAGCAAATTGCAGGCCTCAGTTGAGTGGTCTGGCCCACCTTCATATCACATGAGAGTCATGAGCAGATCTCCCAAAAGAAGACCCCTAACCTGTGCCCACATTTTCTAGGTGGGAGTATAGGAAGCCTATGGAATTCCATCCTCTAAGATTCTTCTTCCAAACCTGTACTTGATAATGTTGGCTGTTCATAGTCCCATCATTTTGCTTTGTTTATTTTGATTTTTTAGTAACTAAGATTGAATATTTAAGCCATGTTAGAGTTGCATGTAATCTAGGAGAAAGATTTAGGATTTAAAGCCAAATAGTTTTGGATTCATTATTCATTTAGATTGAGTTCTTATCTTGACCACTTACTGCATGACTTCCTGCAAGTACAGAATCTTGCTGACCCTCAGCTTCCTCATTTTACAGATGAGAAGGTAAAAGCTAACTTTCAGCCTTGGCATGAGGATAAGATACCATGTGTCTGATGTACCTGGCACTGAGCCTGATACACAGCTGGTGCTCAAGAGATAATCATTTTATTGTTATTAAACAACCCAGAGAAACTTGCAGCCATAATATGTACTTTGAAAGGTTTAAGAGAGAGCACACTCTGCTTCCAACACATGCTATGAATAACAAAAGAGAGGATATGTCTTTGGAGCAAAAATAAAACCATGCATTGCAATCTGGGACCATCTGCTTATCCAAGTTCATATCAGGGTGTGGGGTTATTGTCACCCCATTGTCTTCTGTATTAGGCATGTGTTTTAAATGAGTGCCAATCATCAAGATGATGTAAATTTATTTACAAATAACAAACTGTACAAGATTTCTCTGAAGATGGAGCTGTTCTTCCAAACATAAATTAACCCCCCAATTTTCTATTCCTGCTCAAACTGAAGGCCAAAAGACAAGATATCTCTGTACAGAGCACTTGCCTTATGACTGTTTCTTACTAATCAGAACCTGAGATTCTGATGAACCTGAGACTATCAGGAGAACAGGAGTTGAGAAAGGGAGGGAGGATCCCATGGAGTAGACAGTAATGTGAAAGAACACGTCTAAACATAAGACTGTGCAAATACAAGAGCACAGGAAGTGGATTATCACTGGTAGAAAGTCAGTTAACAGTAGAAGTAATAGGATTATTAGGACAGGCATGACAAATATGGGTTGTAGATAACCCTAAAAAGCAACATTAAACTCTAAGGCAATAAAACAGTGTCTGTGATTTCTGGAGACCACAGATATAATGATAACCAGGATAGGTATGTTTCACTTTAGATAGCAACCATGACTCTTCTTGCTATATAGAACCAAACAGAGAAACTATATTATTATTAAGTATTGATGTATTAACTTATACATTTTGAAGAAAGAAAACTGAAGTGCAGTGCTTAAAGGTTTCAACTCCTGTACCAATCTGTAAGAAGAAAGTATGCCTGAATCAAGTACAGTACAACCGAAAACTCTGGCCCCAAGTCTCCATCTGACACTCTTGGAGCCAAAAGTATTTAGGAATTTATATTTTTTCATATTTAAGAAAGTTAATAATGATGCACATAACATAATTATAGAAACTCTCAGTAGGATCGGGACCAGCACCCTGTACTCAAATGTGCTGTATTTCTACCATGAAACATACACATATTCGCACAGAGTTTGAGAAATAAAGATCGTAGTAAGCATCAAGTTAGTTTGGGTCAGATTTTGCTGCCAAATCAGTTATTAAAAAAATTGGGGGTTTTCAAAGTTCTTTGGATTTCAGAGTTATGAGAAAGGGTTTGTGAACCTGCATTTGGTTTGCCTCATTTTTAGGTAAGTGTGAACAATACCTAGTTTAAAACTTTTTCT
Organism: Phoca vitulina; assembly: GCF_004348235.1. NCBI lineage: Eukaryota > Metazoa > Chordata > Mammalia > Carnivora > Phocidae > Phoca > Phoca vitulina. The sequence continues at coordinate 12,470,976 of NW_022589752.1, read as the reverse complement.
GTTCCTTTTCACCACCTCTAGAATATCTAAATATTTTAAAAATCCAACTTTTAAAAATATAATTTGTCATCAAACATTCTCTATTTTTTATTTGTTTTTTTCCCCCTGGAAAATTTCATCAGTAGATTTTTTTTCCCCCTACAGACCATAGTGATTATTGACCACAATGTAGTGGTCACAATATTCACACAAGAAATATCTGTTTACAACATGATAGGATACAGTGTTCTCGAGTCTCCTGAACTTACAACGGAAGTCACTGGTTGTCCATCCTGAAGAAGGAATTACCAAATCAACCTTCTCACCTACCTGGTGTGCCCTCTGACGTCTTTATCCCCATTCTACAGCAGTACTGAGCAATCCCGTAGTCCGCAATCTTTGCAATGATGCCAGCATTGGGATATAGGGTGAAGAGCAGCACGTTGTGGGGCTTCAAGTCACGGTATATAATCATGGCCGAGTGGAGGTATCTGCCAGAAAACGTGCAGGCAGTGTCATTAAAATGTGATTATATTATTACAACTTCTGTCATGATTTCCTTAAATATGGATGTCCATTATGCAAAGCATCAAAACTTCTGTGCTAAGTTTGACCCCTCCACAGAGATGAAGAGATATCATAGAAGGAAATTAAAACATACGAGCCAAATACTACAAAACAAGCTTGTGCTTTTATTTTTTTTAAAGATTTTATTTATTTATTCAAGAGAGAATGAAAGCGAGAGAGATCACAGAAGGAGAGGGAGAGGGAGAAGAAGACTCCGGGCTGAGCAGAGAGCCTGACCCTGGATGGGGGCAGGGAGGGGGCTCAATCCCAGGTCCCTGGGATCATGACCTGAGCCGAAGGCATAGGCTTAACCGAGTGAGTCATCCGGGCGCCCCAAGCTTGTGCTTTTAAAACCAACCAACAAACCAACAAAAAGCGGGTCTATCTTGATAAGTGAGTGATTTAAACTTTAAGGCACAACCAGTTCAAGCAAAGTACCAGTTTTTGGTCACTTTTCTTTTGTATACCTAAGAATTATGTAAAAGGAATTCTGAATTCCCTCAAAGATCATATGACTATTTCAATTAGTTTAAAATGTAAATATGTTAAATAAGAGTTGATCGTATTTTGTTATAACTCCATTTAATAGTTTTGATTTTCTTAAAACCATATAGAAGTTTATCTTAGCTTTTAAAATTCTCTCTATTCCATTTCTCTTTTGATATTTATTTTTCTCTGATTAAAATGTTTCCTAAATTTGGGGAAAATATTTTCACCTTTTTCAATAATAACAAATCAACATAAAAAAACCTAGCTAGCTATCAATACCATAATCTGTTCAAAAATGTAATTTACTTTAAGCCCTATTCTATTATGAATTAAGATTAACAAAAAAACATTTTGGACTGAGAGTTGGAATGAGTAAAACAATGTCTTGGGAAAGGTGATCTTGGATGATGTTAAAGTCATTCCCTTTGGAGAATGATCCAATCAAACATAAGCAGTAGAGTTGGACACTGCAGGTAAAGATTAAAAAACAAAATAAAGTTTTAATCTTAACCATGTCTTGTCCATTCTGTGCTCCAACAATTAAAGTAACTCCATTACCACCTTTCCTTACATATTCACAAAATTCAGATCCCCCCTCCCCCACTCTGTCTTCCCTGCTCCATGATGTCAAATTTGTTATAGCTCTCCACGTGATCTCACAGGTAAATTATGACCTATCTTGAAAGGACAATTTTTTACAGAACTTAACAGAGGTAAATTTAAATCCTTTGTTTGTCTGTGGCTTTTGGTTTGGGTTCACATTGTATCTATAAATATTTACTCCGTTACCTACTACCCATCACTGTTAGAGGGATTATGAGCAGAGTGGCAGCAATACTATGAACTTTCCACTGCATGATGGCCTAGAGTGTATGTATCATTTAATTGCATCAGCTGAAGCAGAACTAAATTTCTCTTCCAGGATCTAGTCAGGACATTTGACATTAGGCCTACTCATTCTGCTCTACATATTTTTGGCTGAAAAATAAGATAAATGTACTAATGAAGTTGACCTTAACAATAAGTAATGGACTAGAAAGAAAAATTTACTAAGGGCTTACTGAAAGGCCATTAGCTACCCTTGCCTTGCTGGAAAGAAAAGCTGGGAGATTAAGAAGAAAAAAGTTAAAGCCAAGTCATGTATAATTGAATAGCATCCAAATCCTTCCTAATGCATGCCTCTTTCAGAATATTTATAGAATATAGACTCTCTCACAATTCTTCTCAAAGGTTAAAAAAATAAACTTAATTTGAAATAATGTCAGTGGGAGGGAAAGATTAACTGAGTTAGTTAAAATGTTCAGTTATAGAATTTAATCTTAAAAAATACAGTTTTAATAGCTTCTAATAGACTAGCAAAATAGCCTTTGATATATTAACAAGTACAGATCTTGCCTTACTGAAAATAATTCAGCCATAATTTATGCATTATGTGACAATGAGCATCGCCAAATATTTTATTAAAATAAACCGGTCTAAATGCTGTCAGTCATTCTTTAATTGTGATATCACTGGTGTTGCTAGGAAACCCCTTTCTTGATAATTTAAAGTAAACTTTATCTCACCCTAAGTACAATTATTCTAAAAATGAGATGCATTCATTCATTTAACAAATATGTATTGGGTATCTAAGAAGGTCAGTCACCAGGGGATATAAAGCCATCATTAAATCTCTGCTTTTGAGGAGTCACACTTTAGAAGGAGCACCTAACACAAAGTCTTGCATACAGCCAACTCAAGGAACACGTGCTAGAGAGGCCATCTCTTCATGGCGCAGTTGAGTTTCACTGTGGAGATGGTATATGAGCAAATTCTACAGGAAAATGAATTCTGTAGGCAGACAAATCTGGGGACAAATGCCAAAACAGACATGGATGTCAATGAAAAGTCAAGACCTTCAGCATGATTAGAATGGCGAGTGAGGGCAGTGGAAAGGCAGGAGGATGGAGAGAAAGGCAAGAGGCATACACAAAGAGTTTCGATGCTACTCCAAGGAGTTTGGACATACTTCACAGATAATTTGGAACCACCAGGGAATTTCAAGCATAATTAGATTTTTATTTTTGGAGAAATATTCTGATAATTCCCTAGACATACTGGACCAAGGCAGCAGTAATAGCCTAAAAATAAATGAATCGATGAAAAAAGATAATGTGAAATAGTCAAAGACCTGGTGGCCAAATGGATACTTACTTTTGGGAGGAGAGGAATAGCCTAGATGTGACCACAATAATCTTCGTCAGCAAGTGGGAGATACAAGCGAAAGAGCAGATTCATGGTAGGAGGACGTAGCAGAGAAAGGAAACTCAATTTTGTAAATAATGAAACATAGAAACTTATGGGAAATACAGGTGACCACATCTTCATAGGTAATTGAGAATTATGATTAAGAGCTCAAGGGAGAGGACTGAATTAGAAATGAAAGCTAATAGTTGTAGGCACTACTGTAAAAGAATATGGGAATGTGAAAGAAGTTCTTATATATCCCTCTAAACAGCTCCATCATTTAAGGGACTCCAGAGGAGTGTGATTTTATTGTCTCTTTCTACCTCTGTACCTATAGTTTTATGCTGAAATATTTTTGAGAAGGCAATCCCTAATGCTGAGTTTTTAAAAATATACTTAGTGCCGGTAGAAGACAGAAAGCTACTAAAATCTACTAGCCTCTTATAAAGATCCAGAAGGCTGTCCTGGCATTATGCTGAGAAGAAATCAGGCAAATTAAAGGAAAATATGCTGAGGTTTAATTTACTTCACCAGAACCTGCTGGATTTGTTATTTAAAGTAAGGTCTCAGAGAACCAGAGTAAGTTATCTTAGAGATGAGGTCTTTCAAACAGTCGTGAATGAAAAATAGTAATTCTTCACTTTCTAAATAAACATTTTGGGAAATATGTGGAAGAACTAGGGGAAAATTAGGATCTGGGCTTAGTTAAATTAAGGAAAGCAACTGATCCAGCTCTGAAATACATGAGACTTTGTTGCACATTATCTAGATTAATTTAATACACGGTTCCCCCTGGTGTTCAAAAGCAGATATACCCAGCCAAATCCAAACCTCCGCAATACTGTCTCATTAATAATCTGTAAGTTTTTCAGTAATTTCTGGACTCTTTCAGAAAAGAGTTATTTTATGTTCTTGTTCTATTCTCTATACACTATCAAGTTATATCTTCTTGGTTTGGTTTTGTTTGTTTATGAGCAGTGTTTGTTTTCCTTACCATCCATTCCATTTACATTTCTGGAGACTGCCTGAGAGGAAAAGACGCAGTCCCATATAGAGGAATAGGTACGCTGCCCTCCCGCCCTCTCTCCCTCGCCCCCTACTCTCTCTCTCCCCACTCCCTCTACTGCCAACAGATATTTACTGAGGGCCCACTGTCCCAAGTGCCAGGGATAGGAAGGTGAACAAGACGGCAAGTCCCTGCTACCGTGGCCCTTACATTCTAGTGACAGACAATGAACAAACTTTTTAAATGAAAACATAAAGAATACCAGGTAGTGAAAAGTGCTGTAGGTGCCAGAGAGACGTAAGGTAGGCAGGGACATCCTCTCTGAGAGGAAACCTGAAAGAAATGAGAAGTGAGCCAAGAGGATATCTGGGGCTCAGACACTCCTAGTCAAGAGAAGAGCTTTAGTAAAGCCCCGGGTATATCTGAGATACCTCAGAGCAGCAAGTGGCTGAGCACAGTGACCAGAGAGTGAGATAGGGGAGGATTGATAACAGGATGAAGACTTGATCCAACTTCCATGAAGAAAAACCACCATGGCCGCTGCCATGTGAGGAGCTAGTTATATAGGGCAAAGGTGAAGGGGAGTGGGCCGGTTGGGCAAGGAGCCCTGACTACAGTTCAGCTGTGGGTAGGGAAAGAGATTGTGAGCAGTAGCTGCATTAAGATATGTTTTGATGGCAGAGCTGAATGTATTTGCTTAAGGATTAGGTATGGGAGGTGGGAGAAAGGACGGAATGAAGGACTACTCCAAGGTGAGGAGATGGGGCCAGTGGAGGAGGAGGAAATCCAGACTTTAATCTGGGAGGTCTTCAATTATCACAAAAGTCCTTGAAATGTTACGCATTCAGTATTAGTCACAGTTTACAGACTCTAACAAAAAGGGTTTCAGAGGCGTAAAATCACAGTTACTAAGTGTGTGGAGCAGTGATGTCTCCCAGTCCCTTTGTTTCCAAAGACCATGGCCTTTCCACTCTCTTGTGCCTTCTGGGGCCAGCTGGCTGCAGGTCTGGGTGTGCCCCTGACAGTCGAATCACTCCAGTCCCCTTCAGAAATCCAGACCAGTCTTTCCTTATTAGAATTATCCATGAGAACTGACACTTTCCTTGACACTCTGAAACGTAACATTTTTTTAGGGGAAGGAGGACACTACAGCATTAACATCTGAGCTCTGGAGCAGGACTCCTGGGTCCAAACTCTCCTTTCACTATCTAGGAGGTTCTGTGTGGCCTTCCTACTCTTATTTTATGAAATTACAAAATCTGATCAGGGAAATGGTAGTTTTTCCCTCAAGTTGTTTGTGAAATGTCACTGGGACATAATGTTACTGGAAAGTGCTGTTCTCCAAGCCTGAGAGTAAGTTCAGGCTCCCTCTTGTCACATACTGAGTAGAAAACCACATGACCGAATTAATTACCTCAAGCCATCAGCCACATGTAGCGCAATCCTGTGCTGCAGGGTTCTGGTGAGACTTCCTTTGTCCTGCTGAAGCAAGCGGTCCAGCGAACCCTTGGAGGCCAACTCCATCACCAACATTCGAGGACGAATCCCAGCCGCCAGCAAAGATATTAAGCTGGGGTGGTGGAGGTGACAAAGGACCACCAGCTCCTGCAAAAGTAAAAAACATTTACACGTACTACAGCCCCAGTATCTCCTTCCTAAGTGTCTTGACACTTTGGGCATGGTTTTCTCTGGGAAACTGGATTACAGCAAATGTTCCATTTCTTCCTTGGTCTTTTTTGTATTTTCCACATATTCAGGAATAAATGGCTTTTTAAAAATGTATTTTGAACAAACATGTTAAGTTCTGTCTTTCCCTTTGCTCTGTGTCTTTCAGAAGATTTAATGCAGGGACAGTCCACACGCTGTGGTTACACTACCAGGTCATGTCATTCTTATCTAGTGAATCCTAGTCAGCCACAGAGTCCTCCTCCGCCCAGGATTCTGAGCAGCCACTTCTAATCAACTGCAACTAGCAGGTGAGGTACAATGTGCCTATCATTAATGGTTTCATGACTAGACAAGTTTCCTGAGAGTGTCTAAGACCACAGGGATATAAGGTATCACTCCTCCTGAAAACTCTCTACTAACTTCCTATTACTTTCGGATTAAAACCCCGTGTACTTACACAACCTTCGGGGCCTGATCTGACCTGCCCCCAGCCCATCTCTCAAACCCTCTATGCTTAATGCAGCATTCTTCCACCACACTGGTGTCCATTCAGTTCTCTGCACGTGCCCAGCTCCTTCATTCCAGCCACAAGGCCTTGGCCCATGCTGATCCTTCTGCTCTGAACCTCTTCCCCTTCACAGGGCCGAAGGCTTCTCCTCATTCCGATCTTAGCTCAAATACTCTTACTCTCTCAGAGTGACCTGCCCTGAACCACCCTCACTAGAGCAATCCCCAGCTGCAACAATGTCTCCCCGAGGAGTCAGAGATACCATTTTAGCTTGAACAGAGAGGTCTCCTTTCTGATGTAATCCTCTTCCTAGCCCACATCCTGTGAGACTTTACAATCTCCTTTACTGATACCATGGTCTGTGAATGCCATACATACTTCACTCTATATTTCACTTTACCCTGAAACCCAAATTTAGTTAAAATTTATAGTTCATGTGATATTAAATTGATTCATGTTTTAAACTGTGATTTCTGCAGAAGCTCTGCCTCTTAACAATCAGCTTCAAAGGTGTGGAGTATCAGTGCCAACTGCCTTTGTCAGGACACGGGAGTGTGGAGAATTCTGCAAGCTGAAGAAGAAAGGCTGAATACCCTGAGCGGGGATTTTCCAAGAACAAAAGCTCCAGACTGCAACCATATTTCCTTAGTGGATAAAAATCTCTTTTTCCTCTGTCTGATCAACTCAGTTGGTTCAAACTGAGAAGCAGTCAAGTTAGGACTGTTCGCTTTCAGAGGCCCAGGCAGAAAGAAGCCTAATTCAAATTTTCTATCCTCAAAAAGCGCTCACTGATTTCAAGGAGAAAGGAGCAGGAGACTCTAATAGATCAGCCCCAGTTCATGACCACTGGTAGAATGACCCTCAAAATGCAGCACCGGATACCTGAAGTGCTTTCCTTTTCTTTTTTCTTTTTCTTTTCCTTCTTTTTTTTTTTAAGAACAAGCACGGGTGCCTGGGTGGCTCAGTCAGTTAGGCATCTGCCTTCAGCTCAGGTCATGATCCCAGAGTCCTGGAATCGAGCCCCACACTGAGCCCCATGTCAGTCTCCCTGCTCAGCAAGGAGTCTGCTTCTCTCTCTTCTTCTGACCCTCCCTCCTCCACTTGTGCTTTCTCCCTCTATCTCAGATATATAAATAAAATCCTTAAAAAAAACCAACAACAACAAGCACATTACACACTCTACAGCTACTATTTCTCCTATCATTTCCTTGGGTCACCGAGCTGCCTATACATTACTCAGTCCTGTATACATTCTTAGTGTTCTGATTTTCAACAGGGTTCCCTGAGCACACTGCATAAAATTTGAAACATATATTAAAGACTAATGATCAAGGCTGAAAAATCAATTTATACAACCAATTGCCTACAGATTGAAAGAGACTGTGCCCAGATTTGCTTCATAGACTTGCTCCTATATATAAAATGTTTCTTAACTTATTTCTAGAGCCACAGTGTAACTTCTGATAGTACTAATAAAATTACTCCAGGATATTTTACACAGACATGGAATTATTTTCATTATCCAGAATAACTAATATATTGTAATTGTGCCTTTTTTTTAAAAGAGTTGACACAAGTCATTTAGTTTCAGATTTAGGCAGAAATTACTTTTCTTTTTTTCTTTTCTTTTTTTTATTTTTTTTTAAATAAGAATGAATAGATTCAAAAATACAGTTGAATTCTGGCATAAGATTACAGAATTCAAATTGGATTTTACCTTTGCTCTCACTCTGACTCACTGTCTCATTCCTACTTCGGGAAAGTCTCGGAAAATAGAATAAATCCCCACCAGTACTCAACATCAGAGATGGTACTAGAGTGACCACCGATGGCTTTCCATCAACATCCACTCACTTTTCTTTCTTCCTAAGGGTACCTTGATTTTTGCTGAGTTATCCAACCCTCACCCAAGCAGACTATGAATTTTAGGGGGTACTGACCCCAACTCCAGCCTCAGGAAAAGGTGCGACTATTCTAAGTAATACCATGCCCGCATTACCATAGAGATTGATTGAGTGACACAGGCCTCAGCCAATCAGTGCACAGCACCATCCTGAACATAAAGTGCTTATGGAGAAAAGAACATGTGATAGAAGTGAAACCAAGAGAAATTTTTAAATGAGCCACTGTGTATAGGATTTGAGTTCCTCTGAAATACAGGACCTCAAAAGAGGTACCCTCTTTTCTTCTGTACTTGGGGTGTAACTGTGATGCTTGGGACAAGAATTCTCAGAACACTGTCTTTTCTTCATTTTTCAACAGGAGAAACAAAACAAACTTTTTTTTTCCTCCATGAGGAAAGGACAAAGGTGGGATTTCATAACTAAACTCAGGTAGACTTGGGGGAAATGCGGTCATTTTGCATTTTCACAAACACATGCAAAACCAGAGTTCCAGGAGACTACCAATGTCCGATGTAATGCAATAATACTATTGGATTTCTTACTTGTCTTAACAGTCTAAGTGATGTATGTTTATTGAAAATCTTCACAGCCACTTCTTCTCCTTCATAGGCTGCTCGATAAACAGATCCAAAACTGCCATCACCTTTTGAAAAGAAAGTACAAAGCACTTCAGTTAATCTGTCCAAGCAGAAAAGCTAGGTAAATTATATCGGTGGTAATTACATATGTTGTATATGTGAACAGAAATCTGACCCACTTGTTTCACTGAATCAATTCTCCTCTGATGCTTCGACTTCCGTCTTCTACTCTGTGAACTATGACGCACCTAAAGATTTCGTTCCAGCCTTCCCGTCTTCTGTCTACATTCTCCCCACTCAACTACCTCACCGACTCCTTAACTTCATCTCTTTGTATATGTTGAGTATTTCACATCTTCATCTACAGCCACAAGCCACCTTCTGAACTCTATCCTATATTTACAACCTTGCATTGGAGATCACTGGCACGCCCCTCCAAATCTCAACTATGCTCCATCGGAAGCCACCCTCATCATCTTGTCTCCAAACTAGTTTTTATTCTGCCTTATATATCTGATTAAAAAAAAAAAAAACCCTCTTTTCATGGTCATTCTAGAGTCAAAACTGAAAAATCATCTTAGTTCTTTGCCCCTGCCTCCTTTCCATTTCCATTTCCACCGCACCCATTTGATGCCCTTGGTGTTTTCTGCCTAGACTGTGGAGGCCTCCTGAGTTCATCCCCTCCAATGCAGTCTACGTCTCCTACAAAATCAATCTCCCTATAATTACACTTTGATTGGTCACTCTCTTGTTCAAAAACAAATTATTCTACGCTGTCTACTAAATAAGATCCCAAATCAAGGACAAATCCATATTGTAGCTCCGAATTCCCCTTGTGGTTCTCTTCCTGTCCTACTGCTCATTCTCTGGGCTCTAGCCCAGTGGTTCTCTCAGTTTGGGCTGCACAGGACATCCGAGGAGCTTTCTAAAAATACCAGTGTCTGAGTCTACTCTCAAAGATTCTGACCTAATTAATCACAGGAGTTACTGGTCATTAGGATTTTTTCTTTTAATTCCCCAGGTGATAATAATGAAAACCAGGGTTGAGAACAACTAGTTCTGGAAAACTGGAATAGCCAAAATTTCCTGAACATGCTTTGTATCTTCAGGCTTCCATACCCTTGTTACACGGTCATTTAAAGAGCTATGCTGCTCCATCATCTCAACTTCTTGGTGTTTATCAAGTCTGTAAAGCACAATTCAGATTGAGATACCAAAGCCTGAGAAATCGACCATCACCAACTCCATGGACTGTTACTCTTCACTGACATACAATGTATCCTTATTTGTACAGTATTTATGGTTCTCATATAGTACTTTGAAATACAAGCACTTGATCAACATAAGTGAATGAACTCAGAAAAATCTACAGAGAAACAGAACAATGTTGAGATCTGTTATTTCTAAGTGGTGAAATTATGCATCTATGAGAAGCTTAGGTATTTTGTATTTTTTAATATTTTTGTTTTTTTATTGTGTATTTTCATCTCTATGATAAGTATATGCAAGCATATATTACTTTATGCTCAGAAACACTGTACATTAAGAATAAAAATAAGTATTCATTTGAGCATATGTCATATTTCTACTAGATTGTAGACATGCTAAAATTATTGTCTGTGTATTTTCAGCCTTGGTATCTTCCCATCCCTTCCCTCCAGTACTCAATAAATATCCAACTTCTAAAACCATTAGTGGGGCGCCTGGGTGGCTCAGTCGTTAAGCGTCTGCCTTCGGCTCAGGTCATGATCCCAGGGTCCTGGAACGAGCCCCGCATCGGGCTCTCTGCTCCGCGGGAAGCCTGCTTCTCCCTCTCCCACGCCCCCTGCTTGTGTTCCCTCTCTCGCTGTGCCTCTCTCTGTCAAATAAAATCTTTAAAAAAAAATAAATAAATAAAAATAAAACCATTAGTTAATATTGATGGTATTGAGAGTTTTGGAGAGAAAGGAAGGCTATCGGATCAGTTAAGTATTTGAATCAAAGCAAGATTGGGCAAACAGGAGAGGAAAAAGAGAAAGAAAACAAGTGGAAGGGGAATGGAGAGAAAGGGCAAGATAGATGGACACTTAAGTAATAGATGCTCCTGTTTTGGTTCCCCTCAATCTGGACAGCTATCAACAACAAAGAAAAAACAAAACAAATAATACATTATATGTTAATAAAAAATGAAAAAAAAACCACACAAATAGGCAGAGAGAAGAAATACACTCTAAGGAGATATAAAATTTCAGGTGAGAGGAGTAGAGATTTCTAATTTTTTAAAGTCCTTCCCTATTTCAGAATCACTGCCATATTAAAATGGAGCATGGACTGTCATCTCAGATGGCTAACAGTAAAAATAAGGTTAAGGACTGTTATTGTGCATTTGTGGCACCGAAGTATGAAAGAAACTTGAAGGCAAGGAAACCTTCCTAACCCCATCAGATCATACCACTGAAGTACCTCTCTATTGCGGCTCTCTGGAAAGATAGTACCCTGAAGAGGAAATACACCTCACAAGTCCTCAAACAGACACACAAACCCTCACACCTGTGCATTTAAATTTTTTTCATAAAACAAGTCTATTAATATTTACAAGTCTATCAAGAAGTGTCATATAGTAACTGCTATCTTGGAAGGAAAGTGTTAACCGAAGGCCTGAAATTCACTCCCGCCTTACAAGGAAAATGGCAAGGAATGATCTCTATCACATTACCCTAGCATAAAAATACTGGGAAGTCTCTGATTATAAAATGTTTTTAGAAGGATATATCTCATTTGTTTAGATCAGTGATTCTCAACTAGGGTGATGTTGCTCCCCTACCCCTACTCTCTACCTTTTGCAATGTCTGGAGACATTTTTGATTGCCACACCTTGGGGGGGGGCGGGGGGTGGAGGAGATACCACTGACATCTAGTGGGCAGAGGCCAAGGCTGCTACTAAACATGCTACAATGGGGGACAGCTCCCATAACAAAGAATCAATCAGTCTAAAACAGCAATAGTGCAGAGTCTGAGAAACCCTGATCTAAATTGTAAATAAACATGGGATTTATGGGTTTATGGGACGTGAGACTGGAAAATGGGAGTACTTATATAAACACTTTCCTCTGTGTAATTAATGGAATACAGAACACAGGTGCTTTTGGAGGTGGTCAAAGGTAAAAACTTCCAGTTATAAGATAAATAAGTACTAGGGGTGGAATGCACAGCATGATGACTACAGTTAACACTGCTATGTGCTATATATTGAAAGTTGTTAAAAGAGTTAATCCTGTACTATCTCAACACCAATAAAAAAATATTTTTTCTTTTTCTTTTATTTTATATCTATATGGGATAATCAATTTTAACTAAATTCATTGTGGTTAATCATTTCATGATATATGTAGAGTCAAATCACTTGCTGTACACCTTAAACTTGCACAGCGCTGTATGTCAATTATATCAATAAAACTGAAAAAAAAATCCCACAAGAACTTCAAAGTTAATTCTGTGAACATTTCTACATACATTGCTCAGAAAGGGTGCATTAATATGAGATACATCTTAATGCACTACTAAGAGTTATTTTGGGGAGTTTTGTCTGAAGCTTGAGACCCCTTCAGAGAAAGACTGCAGTATGACTGGTACTTACCTGTACCGTTGGAATCACAAGTCAAGTTTGGTATTGGTTAAGATTTAGGATTTGGCATTGACAATTCAGCATTTTGTGTTAATCCACTATTACTAATATATTCACTTCCAGAGTTCCAAAGCATTCAAATTCATTCTAAATTTCTCAATTGATGTGAAGAATAAAGGTACAAAGCAGTTTGCCTTTACATGTCATGTCCCAAATTTTGGACATTCTTTATTAATAATTTTAATGTACTGACAGACATATTTTAGGCATTCTTTCTCTGGAAATTTAATTAAAATTAAATATAGACAGACACAACAATGAATACTCCACAAAGTAAAGCCAGAACTGTCTTCAAATACTTTACATTAATTCAACCCAATGCTCTTCATGGTTCCCAATGACTCTCAAGAAGGTTCCCAATGACTCTCAAGACTTGAGTGTGTCACCAACTTAATGCTTCTCAATTTTTCATCCCAAACTGCTTTTTATGACTATTTTTATGAGAATTCATCCTTGTCATCCTGAGGAACAAAACTGCTCCTCTGACCACCTCAAGGTGTTCTTCCTTTATTTATTCTGTCTTTTTGAGACTGAAAAATGACTGCATTACACAATTGAAAATCTTCTTATCTGCCTCCTCCATTTCCGGCACTTAAAGCAAATGCAAGGACATATTTCACAAATATGTGTGCTTCCACAGCAGCCCATCCTGATCTTGAACCTAGTCCATAAGAATGTGTGCAAAGCAAACTCCATGTCTGTAACATATTACTTTCAAATAGATCATTCCGGAAAAAAAAAAAACCATTATAACAAATATATGAAGACACTACAAACTATGACAATATATTTGAATATTTTCTAGGTTATAAGGAAAAATTACATCCTAATTTTTATTCTCAAACCAACAAAAATAGTTACCTAAGAGAAACTCTGGAGCTTGTTCAAATTCCAATTCATCATTATTCAACATAATATTTCTAGGCAGGTCAGCCAAAATTAAGTCAGGAGCAATTTGAGATATTGGAATGGTGAGCCTTGGTTGATCTGGATTTATTAGAAGGTCTCCTGAGAAGTACATAAAACATTTTTTTTTTAAACAAACTTTTAAGGATGTACATAAAATTGCACAAAAAAATCACATTTCCTATGATTTCTAATCACTCTTTTAGGTTTCCTTACCAATCTTATTTTTCTCTAGAAAATCTGAGAACGTTTTAGAGGTTCGATTAATACCTATCTACTTGGAAAGTTAAAAATTTATTCCTAGGTTCACTCATTACAAACTACATTCAGAACTGCCTTAGACCTATCTGACATCTGTAGAGAATAGAAATAATCTATTCTCTACTTTTACCACATTTGTGAGGGCACTTATTGCATGGTTAACAAGTTGCTAAGTTTTTCTATGTATCATCCTATTTTATTTTTTATGCAAGTATAATTAACATACAGTGTTATATTAGTTTCATGTGTACAATATAATGATTCAACACTTCTTTACATTTCTCAGTGCTCATCATGATAAGCCTACTCTTAATCCCCTTCACTTATTTCATGCATCTCCATACCCACCTCCCTTCTGGGAGTCTGGGTTTTTCATGCCTCTTTTTTTTCCCTTTGTTTGTTTGTTCTGTTTTTTAAGTTCTACAAAGAGTGAAATTATATGGTATTTGTCTTTGTTTGTCTGACTTATTGCATTTAGCATTATACCTTCTAGATCCATTCATGTTGTAGCAAATGGCAAGATTTCATTCTTTTTAATGGCTGAGTAATATTCCACTGTGTGTATGAGTACTCACACACACATATATACATATACCCCACATCTTCTTTATACAATCATCTATCAATGGACATTTGGGTTGCTCAACATCACTAATCATCAGGGAAATGTAAATCAAAACCACAATGAGATATCACCTTATACCAGTCAGAATGACTACAATCAAAAACAAGAAATAACAAGTGTTGGCAGGGATGTGAAATAAAAAGAACCCTCATGTGCTGATGGTGGGAATGCAAACTGGTGCAGCCACTGTGGAAAACAGTGTGGATTATCCTTGAAAAATTAAAAATAGAAATACCATTTGATTCTGTTATTCCACTACTGAGTATTTACCCAAAGAAAATGAAAACACTAATTCAAAAAGATAATGTACCCCTATGTTTACTGCAGCATTTTTTACAATAGCCAAATTCCGGAAGCATGAATCATCTATTTTCATCCTCATAACAATTCTATGAGGTAGGTTTTAGTATTCCTATTTCACAGATGAGGTTATGTTGCTCAGTAAGCCAGTATTCAAATTCTCAAACCCAAAATGTTCTGAATCTAGAACACAAAGGTCTTATTGGTAACAGATATAATCCATCTTTCTCAGCTGTCACTCTAACTGAATGTAGTATCCTCTAACTCATCCCTTATGGATAAGAATAATTTTTACATTTATTACAAAACTCCACAAATATTGAAAGTATCACTTAAAAACATCTGAAAGTTATATCAACACTACCTTCTTCTGCTTTCTTCGTTAAGTCATCAAGTAAGATTTTTTGATGCTCTTCACCATCATTAAAACTATATAATGCCCATTTCTTCAACAGGGTTTCTCCTTCACCACAGATATCAATCTCCAGTAATCCAGGAAACCATTCTTCCATAAGAGAATCAATGTGGTCCACAACTTGGCCCAGAAGAATACAGCCTACGTAATCCAAAAGAGAGCTCATCAACACCCTATCTGAACCATATTCTGTTTCAAAGCTGGAAATTACAGAGTTTTTTTAAAAATGTTTAAATTTCTTTAGTGGTACATTTCAAAGTTTTGAATTAATTTCCTTACCTTTTCTACAAGAAGGAACTGTAATTTTTAAGAAACTCTCTGGGTGATTGTCTAAGACTTCAGATCCTACCAGACAATAAGCCTCAGGAGACCAATTCAAGTAGATGCCTTGTCGCCAATACATTCTGTTTGGGCGAAGTGCTCGTTCTGAAAGAAGTTTAAATGGACCCAAATATGTCCATTAATTATGAAATATTCCATAAATTAAAGAAGCAGAAAAATCACTGCACATGCCACAAGTAACTAATAGAGATATATTTGTTTTGAAACACAGTATTGGAATTGTTAATGATACAAGTCCTCATCCATATCTATTATACATGAAATTAAGTATTTTAGCCTTAATTTTGCAAGCAAATAAACAAAATACCCAGTAGGTAACCCAAGAGAGAGTTCAAGTTCACAATGTTAAATAGTTTAATATATTTAAGAGAAGAAAAAGAATCATAAATAAGTTCTCATAACTTTAATTTTTTTTTTTCCTAAGAGAGAGAGAGCACGCACAAGTGGGGGCTGGGGAGGGGCAGAGAAAGAGGGAGAGGGAATCTTAAGCAGGCTTGATCTCATGACCCTGAGATCACGACCTGAGTTGATATCAAGTCAGATACTTAACCGACTGAGCCACCCAAGCATGCCAAGTTCTCATAACTTTTAAAACTCTTAAAAGGAGGTTGGTTGTCACACTCAAATCAAAACTTCCTGAATGTTTCGTTTTAATGCAATGTAACTACCTATATATTTATTAATTGTAAGCAAGATAAGGTTTATTTCAGAATACAGTAACACCTGCATAAAGCTATTTTTAACCCCCCCAAAATGATATTTTCCCTTTGGAGCACTAAGGTCTCCCTTTCTTCTGGAAGAAAGAGCTAGCATTATAAACACCCATTTTTATTCTTTTTTATAAATCCCTCAGGAATTGTGCAGCAGAAGAGAGCTATTTAAGTCTCTACACTGAATGGTCTGAATGGTCACAACCTGGTTACCTTTGTTAAGTAAAACTCCCTGGCTTTGCAGTGATAGTCACTTCTAGTTTTTCTTTGTTCATTTGTGTGTGTGTGTGTGTGTTTATACACCAATGACTCCTCGTAATCTTACCTTCTAAAATTGTTGCTTCTAGTCTACTTTGGCCTAGAAAGCAAGATATTCATACTTATTCTAAGTGTGTCTAAAATAAAAACAAAAAGGTTTTGAGTGAGGACTTGAGAAATCTCCTTTTTGACAAACTGCATGAACTTATATGAGCCCATGTGTCTTTCTCTTGGCTACTCTGAAGTCTTATGAACTTATTTTCTGATTTTCAGTGGCCTTACAAATAAGTAAACTCTGTGAAAAATGACATGACAATTTTAATACGCTTTCCCCCTAACTTCTCAAATATTAAGTCTTCATTAAATACATACCTCTTCCTGAAAGCATGTAAGGTGAAATTTCAAGTAATCGATTAATTAACCTGGACCAAAATCCCATTGGAAAGTAAGGCATTTCATATAGTCGAATGATAATTTCAGAGTTCTCACAATGGGGAAGTTCTATCACAGGCCTATGGTCAGACAAACTAAAGAGAAAAGGACATCAGCATTATATAGCTTCATAAAACACCTAACCATGTTAACCAAAGTGCTTTCCTCCTTAAAATCAATGAGTTGAAGATAAATATTCTAGGCAATGGCACTTTTTGATAATGTTCTTTTGAGACATGCCCTTCCTTCTTCAAAAATTCAGTGGCCGATTAATCAATTCAAATGCATGCTCAGATGCATGACATTTTTTCAGCAATCCTATTTACACTAATAAATAAATTATTACAATTAGTTATGCATAGACAAGTTTTAAAGGATTATATAAAACTTGAAAAAATGCATGTCCCAGAAAAAAGTGTATATGTATTTTTGGAATTGGATAGCATCTACCAATCAATGCAATTTTCATGTCGTACACCTTATAACATTTCCCAGCAGTAAGAAAATATAAAGCAACAAGAAAAATTTCTGTAATACAGGATTAGAATGTAGGCCTTCACTGTATTGCCACTTTCCTCAGAAAATTCACTGCCATAATTCTTCTGATGAAAACTCACTATCTCCCCAGAACTTGTCGAATATAACTCTCTCAATGCCATGTAAGGATACACACGAACACACACACACACACACACACACACACACACACACACACACATCACTATTTACCTTTCTTAAGTAATTTAAGCAGTGGTTAACGAAATAGTAATTATATACACAAAACAAGTATTTACTATAACTTTAAAATGTCAAATATAGTATTTTCATTAAAAGTAAATGCTACATTTCAATAGAAATTGTGCACAAGAATCAAAAAAAATTAATACATTTATAATAAACCAAAGTTATTTTGACAAAACATATAATAGATGGTGAATTTCCACAGGGTAATTGAATTTTTAAGTTTAGGTTTACCTGCTTGGAACCAGCAAATATTCTTCTCCTATTGGCAAGGCAATCTGGAATTTTTCTAGGAGTTTAAAGTACTGTGACATGTAGTTCTTTGGAAATCTCTTCTTCTTTGAAAGAAATTTTTCCACATCTCTACGTGAAATGATTCCTTTAGGATGTTTTGGATAGCCTTCTACTTTCACTGTCAAAATCTGAAAGATTTAACCTTGTTAAAAATCACTAGAATTTATTTTCTGAAGTTTTTTAAGATTTATTTATTTATTTTAGAGAGAGAGTGTGCATGAGCAGGGGGAGGGGCAGAGGGAGAGAGAGAGGGGGAAAACAGACTCCCCGCTGAGTGCAAAGCCCAATGTGGGGCTCAGGGCTTGGGGCTCTATTCCAGGACCCTGAGATCATAACCTGAGCTGAAACCAAAAGTCAGACGCTTAACCGACTGAGCCACCCAGGTGCCCCTATTTTCTGAAAGGTTTTGAATTTAAAGCATTTCATGTCTTTGCTCGGTGAAAATGATCAGAACAATTTTAATGTTTTCAAGTATAACACAGGACCTAAGTTCTCTACTAGCAGCTATGTAACCTGGAAGCCCAGTGGGGCAATCACTCTTCCACAAAAGATTTATTAAATTAAGGGAGTGAATTCAAATCCAAAATTAAAGAGATCCTCTGAAATCAATGAATCTTTTTTTTTATTTCTAATTTTTTTTATTTTATTATGTTATGTTAGTCACCATACATTACATCATTAGTTTTTGATGTAGTGTTCCATGATTCATTGTTTGCGTATAACACCCAGTGCTCCGTTCAATACGTGCCCTCCTTAATACCCATCACCAGGCTAACCCATCCCCCCACCCTATTTCTAATTTTAACACATTTTCATTTTGACATAATTTCCCTTTTTTACCCAATTATTAGTACGATGAACAAAGTTTTTCCAAATGATAAACCTTTCTTTACCACTTACGAAACATGACTTACTATTTTTTTTTTTTTTAAACCTTGGTTGAGTATCTCAGTTGCTGAGTTACCTTCCTTTTTTTTAAATTTTATTATGTTATGTTAGTCACCATACAATACATCATTGGCTTTTGATGTGGTGATCCACGATCCATTGTTTTCATATAACACCCAGTGCTCCATGCAGTACGTGCCCTCCTTAATACCCATCACTGGGCTAACCAACCCCCCTCCCCCCTCCCCTCTAAAACCCTGTTTGTTTCTCAGAGTCCATAGTCTCATGGTTCATCTCTCCCTCCAATTCCGCCCCCCCCCCCATTTTTCCCTTCCTTCTCCTAATGCCCTCCATGCTATTCCTTATGTTCCATATAAGGAAATCAATGAATCTTAAGCCTTCCCCAGCTCCAGTTAACAGATCTATCCAACACCCCCATCCTTATTATAGTCTCATCAACAATATATTCACAGGGAAATTATCTTCCAGACTGTGTTCTCACTACAGGTTTGCCATAGACATGTTACTTTACATTTGGAGAATAGAAAATGGTTTCTATCAATGGGAAGGGAGGCAGTATAGTGCAGTTTAGTGATTCCCAAACAAAGTAACTACAGAATTTTGGAGTCTGGATCAGTAGGTCTGGGATGAAGCTTGAGAATCTGCTTGTTTAACAAGAAACTCAGATGATACTACTGTAAAGACCATAGTTTCAGCTTTGACCATCACCACAGCAGTTAAGTTTTGACCTTTCAGCTTTGACCATCATCATAGCAGTTAAAAGTATAAATTCAGAAGAACCCAGGTTCAAATCCAGGCTCTAGTACTAGCTGTATTATCTTGAGAAAGGTATATAATTTCCTTAAGCCACAGCTTCAATCAGATAATAAAAGTGACTATCCCTTAGACTGCCATGACACTGAAATAAGATAACATACATAAGGCATGCAAGGTGCATATGACAATTTTTAGCATATAGTAAGCCCTCGTATGTTAGCCATTCCTGGCCACATATTCCTATTCATTTTACTTAGCCAGATTAATTTTTGCAAAGGCTTGTGCTTAATTTCTTTAGTAGATCTTTAACATGTAAGGGATAGTTCCATAGGACTATATATTATGTACATTATCATGTAGCTGGGTGAAATATTGGACTGTAAAATCCTTAGACCCAAGGACTTGTCTCCCTCATCTCTTTATCTCTATTTGGTACATACAATGTTTATTGAATCAATGAAAGCATGATTGGCTGAACATAATGTATAATGACAACGTATAAATATGTCAGTAAATAATAAAAACTGCAGTTTGGGACTTCTCCCATATTGTGCATGTTATAGCCCAGACTGCTCTTACAATTTAGGTGGTAAGGAAAACTGTTTGCTGTTCTGGCATTTTTAAAGTTGCTAAGACCTTGTCTGACAACTCACTCTCTATCCCCACCATACTTTTTTCTTTATAGCACTCTATCACCTGACATTTTAAGTGTTGATTTATTGTTTATTTCCTCCCATTTGAATGTCAGGTTCATGAATGCAGGAACCTTGTTTTATCTATGCTTACAGCCCCCACCAGAACAGTATCTAGAACACTGTAGGTGTCAGATCAATATTGTTGGATGAGTGAATTGGGGAAAAAAGACGTTTGGAGCATTTTATCCTGGGGTTAGGTTTATAGGCACCGGAGTCAAACTACTTAGTTTGAAATCTTAACTCTACTTGTTCCTAAATATGTAGCTTTGGATAAATTATTTAACTTCTCTGTCCATCAATTTCTTCATCTTCAAGATGAGGACTAATATAGTACCATTTAAAAGAACTGCTCTGAGAATTACATGAGAAAATGTTTGAATAATGCACAAGTAACCCTTGTATGTTAGGCATTTTTGTATACTTAGAATTCTAATTTATTTTATTTAGACACATTGACTTTATTTTTTAATTTTTTAAAGTTTATTTATTTAAGTAATGTCTATACCCAACATGGGGCTTGAACTCACAACCTCGAGGATCAAGAGCTGCACACTCTTCTGACTGAGCCAGCCATGCACCCCTAGGCATACTGATTTTAAAACAGAGGGTTGTGCTGGATTATTTTTAGTAGATCTATGGTGTGCTACCACTATTTGTAGTAGATAGTTTCCAAAGATGGACACATGAATTTCTTCTCTCCCTACACATGCATGGTATTCAATCTTTCAAGAAATGAAATCCATTCATTTTTCCTCCTCTTGAATCTGGATGGGCCTTATGGTTATTCTAGTCATGAGAATGTGGCAGAACTGACATTTTATAAGTTCTGGGCTTACCCTTTGAAAGGACTGGTCATAAGAGAGGCTACATGGAAGAGTACCAACACACCAAAAATGTGAATGTAGTTTTCTTGGGCTTTCCAGCCTGGCTCAATGAAGGAAGCCAAGTGAATGACCCTTGCCAATGCCATGTGGAGCATAACCACTCAGCTGAGCACAGTCAACCCACAGAACAGTGAGAAACAATAAAATATTGATGTTTTACTCCAACTTTACTTGTTTTCTCCAAGTTTTGGGGTATCTTGTTACATAGCAATAAAAAACTAAAACATTATCTTAATTTTATCACCTTTAAAAGAACTCTTAATATTCCTTCAGCCTAGTAACTTATAATGCTAATTTGTGCCCTCATGCAAAGACAGAAAATTTTCCAAATTCCTCACCCAAGTTTTTTTTTTTTTTTTTTTTTAAAGATTTTATTTATTTATTTGAGAGAGCGAATGAGAGACAGAGAGCATGAGAGGGAGGAGGGTCAGAGGGAGAAGCAGACTCCCTGCCGAGCAGGGAGCCTGATGCAGGACTCGATCCCGGGACTCCAGGATCATGACCTGAGCCGAAGGCAGTCGCTTAACCAACTGAGCCACCCAGGCGCCCTCCTCACCCAAGTTTTTAATCAAGATTAAATTGCCATGCAAGCTTGTTAATGTTCCACCTGATTAATTCAATAAGTGCCTTTCATCTCTCTTTATCATATGGTTAAATGAGTTTTGTAAACTTCTCTGTGCAGCAATGGAAACTTCTTTAATAAGTTTAGTCTAAGGCACAGAGAAGTTGGGTAGGTTCATTAGAGTTTCTGCACCATGAAATTGTTTCTGCCTTTGCCTTGGTGATTCATGGAGGTGAATACCCCTATTTTTTTGCTGATGGGTGTCAGACAAGTCATTCTTGCTTTCACTTGATTATAGTTTTCATTCTCTTTAAGTCTTGGTGAAAATGACATAATTTAATATATCAGCATAAAAAATATGGTATTTGTTAAATTAATAAGAAATTTAAATTATTATTCCACTGACTCTTTAGATCTATCTTTCAATATAACTTTGAACTACGCAAGTTCTTGACTTAATTTTCACTTAAATTATCATGTTTATAGTATAACTATGCTAATAAGAACTTTCATGGAGTTTCAACTTAATTACCCCATGAATCCTCAGGGATTTTACCGTGGTTATGGTGGAAGGTTGTTTTTTTTAAAAGATGGTGATTCTGATGCAAACCACTTCTTTATTCTACTGAATAAGATACGCCCCCCCCATATTATCCACATCTGTGCAACTTTAAATATTCCCAATTTACATGGAAGCACATCATTTTTTAGTGTAACTTTAGCCTTTTCTTGACTATATAGAGTTTAGTTATTTTCTGATATAGTGTGCCATCTAGGACAACAAAATATTCAGGGTGTATTTAAAACTCCCTTTGCTGTACAGAACGCACCCACCTACACATGTTTTTTATTTAGCTCTGTACCTGGCACACTTTCCAAAACTACATGGATGCATCACTACAATTTTGAAGATTTTTTTAATTTCCTAAAATAATATCTTTAATTACCAAATAGGTCAAACATTAAATTAGCTAACATTTACTTCTCACTTATATTAAGTTAGGGAAGCAATGTAGAAAATAATATTGTTATTATCCTTATTCTACAAGTGAAGAAACAAAAGCTTAAAACATTAAGAAATGTCACAAAGTTAGGAAAGATATGGAAGAAATTTGAACACAGGTCATCCTGACTCCAGAGCTTGTGCTCCTGACCACTCTACCAGCTTCATTCCCATTTAGCAGATGAGTGGACTCACACTTTCCATGGCATATTTGCAAAAGGAGAAAAATCTACCTTAAAAATATCTACCAAAATAGTTATTACCGTCATGTTACAATAGCCAATTGCAGTAATGTTTCAATATGCTCTCAAGGTCCATGATATAGGATTTAGCCCAAAATGAGTTCCCTCTCCAAAATATCTTCCTTTTTTCCCTTAGATAAAATTTAGGAACTATCATTCAAAATTATCTGAGGGAATTTAATTACTATTGTGGTTTAATTAGAAGAGGTGATTCTAAGGTAAAAAGGTAGAATTATTTTAGGGATTCAGGGATTCACATTCCAAACTGTAAATTATGCTCACAAACAAGATAGTTGCCCTTGAGTACATGTGCTAGAGACAGCCTCCTGAGCTCTCTTCAGTTCATGATTACGCTAGATGCAGTTGTTCTCAACAAGAGTGATTTTGCACCCCCACCAATATTTGGCAACATCCAGACACATCTGGGGCAATACTACTGGCATCTAGATGGTAGAGACAAAAATGCTGCTAATCATCCTATAATGTACAACAAATAATTATCTGGCCCAAAATGTCAATAGTACTGACACTGAGAAACACTGAGCTAGTATATTCTGCTTGAATGGTTTTCTATGGCAAATCTATAGAGATGGGTTATAACTAAGATAAACTCTTGGTAATTGATTATCATTGGCAGAAGAAAAATTTTTCCATATGAAATATAAATGGAGAAAGGACAGCCATAACCATCACCACCCAGTTTTCAAAACTGTAAGCATTTAGAGCTTATATTCCACTCAAGAGGCAAAACTCCCCTCCATGTTACCTAGCTAAAGGTTTTATGCTAATCAACCCAATTTTTTTAGGTATATTTGCCCCCAAGGATTTTCACAGAGCTTCCATTCAACTGACTCTATCAATAACCAAACCAAAGTGTCACCGGGATCTAGAAAAGCACTGTGGAACAGAGTGGTAAACAACTGTTTGTAAGTTGGAAACAAAGACACTGAAGTGAATTCTCAGACATCTTCCCTTCTTCCATGAAGCTCTACTTAATGCAGTCTTCTACATGAATTGTTCTACAGTATTCTACATGTGCAGGATTTTCTACCTTAACTGAATACAAAATCTAAAATGCTCAGTGCTCTTCAATCATTGTGCTTCTCTTCAATCATTACCCCCTGCTACAAAAGTATCAGACACCAACCTGTGCCATGACTTTACAAAGCCACTTGGGTTCCACAAAATATAAGTCACTTAACTGCAGTGCTGGGTCTTGAAAATGAAGAAGGACCCCTGTAGTAAAAATCAAACAGTGAAACATGGAATCTACAATATACAAATAGCAAGGGGCTTTAGAGAGTCTCTAGTCCAACCTCCTTATTTTACAAATGAGGAAATCTCAGCGCAGTTAGTGGAAGAGCTGAGACTAGAACCTGGGCATCCCAGTTCCTGAGCTCTAAGTCCAAATATTATAAAGTATTTTTAACTAGATAAAATGATCATGTAGAACCATATTTGAGACAGTGACATGCACTGTCTTGCATATATTTATAAATAATAAAAAATTTGCAATTTTTTTTATTATGTTCAGTTAGCCACTGTACAGTACATCATTAGTTTTTGATGTAGTGTTCAACGATTCATTAGTTGCATATAACACCCAGTGCTCATCACAACACACGCCCCCCTTAATGCCCATCACCCGGTTACCCTATCCACCCCCCACACCTTCTGTAACCCTCAGTTTGTTTCCCAGAGTCCAGAGTCTCTCATGGTTTGTCTCCCTCTCTGATCTTTCCCCCTTCAGATTTCCCTCCCTTCCCCTGTGGTCCTCCACGCTATTCCTTATATTCCACATATGAGTGAAACCATATGATAATTGTCTTTAGTTTTCTAAATATATTCTACAAAGATACTTTATTTTCAAATATAGGTAAGAAACACAGAACATTGCACAAAGCTACTGGTTTAAAAATAATGGAAGAAAAGGAAAAGGTTATGATCCATGTGAAGATTTATTTTTCATACAACAGAATCTAGGGATTAAAGGCAGCTTCTTGGCCACTTACTCTAGTACTACAAATCAACTCACACATTTCTAGCAAGGTCATAGTGATCAAGTACCCAAATAGCACAGAAGCTGGTGTGAGTGTTTTCATCTGTGAGATCGCACTATGACTTGTGATGCAACAGGCAAGATCTGCCATTCAAAAGGTGCATTATCTCAGGTAACCACTGATTCTCTAAGTGCCCAGTTAGACCAACCCAATAATAATTCCCCTTTATAGTATACAAATAACTCCACACACACTAAATTCAGTTGATACTATGGAAGGATATGGCTTGTGCTCAGGGTCCCAAAGCTCCTGAATAGTTAAGTCAATTTTTAGAACCCATATGTTTTAACTCCTGCTCGGATACCCTTCCCACTACTGCCCTTAGATGGCTTCTAAATGTTTTTTTATATAATATGGCATATGAAAATTCAAAATTATTGCACATGATGACCTTTCAAAAGGAAAAAGTCAATGGTCAAAGAATTTTATGGATATTCTGTTAAGTTTTGTATGTAAATTCTATACAAGGTTCAGATACATTTTTATAAATGATTACAGTGGGGCTTTGAAAAAAATATGTAACAAACACACAAACCTGATTCATTTAGGAAGTGAACTGCATGAGGAAGTTCATTTTCATCCAACTGCAGCTGATTTTCTTTTACGAGTTGTAATAATCGTTTCCGGTCAATTACAGGAAATTCAATTGGCACATTTTTACGCTCTGATAAAATGATTTTCTCAAGTTCTACATAGCAGTCTGGAATCAGCTGCCCTACAACAGGCTGATCTCGAATCTGTGTAATTACAAATGACAAGCTGTAAAAATCCATTTTACTCCTATGTTTGTCAGGTGGTTGGTAAATGCAGTGCTAATAGCTGTTAAGAAAGTGATATATTATTCAGAAATATATTTTTTAATAAAATCAAAATGTGATGTAAAACTATTTAAATTGTGAAGAATAAATAAACTGATATTAAAATAAGAAAAATATAAACACAGAAGCCAATTTACAAAGAACTATCAAACAAAATAATATGGAAATATTCATCTAACCATCCAGAAAACCCATGACATAACCCAGGATAAATCACTAACCATAAATAAAGGATTTACTATTTTCTAAGACATTAGACATATATGCAATAGATATGCTAGCATTAGAAGTGAGTAAGTATTACAAAAGCTTTGGGGTCTTATTGATTAGATTAAAATATCCATGCCATACGGTAAAACATTAAATTTTGTGCTTGTTATTTGCAAAATGTTGCATTAATGGAATGTAAATATCAACAGAGATAGACATGAAGTCTCCTCACCCAACCTATGCTTTTTCATGGAACTTCAAACTTGGCAAAATAAAAACTCATCTAAACACAAATGATTTTGACATGAGAGGATGATTTTTTTTGGTCTGTTACACTTATAATCTAATCATTGTCTACTAACTGAAATATATAAAAATTTTTAAAGAATGGCTTTAAGATGATAATTTCTATAATAAAAAATCTTTCCCAAACCTCCCCCCCACCCAGGAAAATCTAATTTTAAATAGAAATGCAACTGTTAACACAGTAACTAAAATGCCTCTGAGGGGCGCCTGGGTGGCTCAGTTGGTTAAGCGACTGCCTTCGGCTCAGGTCGCGATGCCGAGTCCCACATCGGGCTCCCTGCTCAGCAGGGAGTCCGCTTCTCCATCTGACCCTACCCCCTCTTGGGCTCTCTCTCTCTCACTCTCTCAAATAAATAAATAAAATCTTAATAAATAAATAAATAAATAAATAAATAAATAAATAAATAAAATGCCTCTGAAAACCACCAGATGGCAAACTCTCCCCATTGCTCAACCCATGTATATATTCTTGTATTCTTTTTACCTGACAATTTCTACTTAAATTCTTAAAATTATAAATGGAAATTGGGTTTTATTACACATACACATGCAAATTTAAGGTGCTCTTTTTTTTTACTCGTAACTGGAACTTTAAGGAGCTTTATTTATAGCAGCCATACTATTACTTATATATTCACCTCCAGTCATTCGAAAAATTGTTTTCATGTATCCAATGCCCCAGCAAATTAAATGTAACTCCACTAATCTCTACTTTTCATATTCCCTCTCTTCATCATTTGAAAATTAAGACAAAATAGAACTTCATATTGAAGGTTGTGTTTTAACCCAAGAAAGAAAACCTACATAGAGAAGTAAACAAGGGTTCTCACAGAAAGCAAACTACATAGCAAAGGGATGAATTTCATAGGGCTGAGTTTCAGGCCCAGCAGAGCATCCTGCTCTGCAAATGGGCTGGACAAGATTGAAAGGGATAATGTTGTCACTGAATTCCATTTTGTCCTACTTCTCCTTTTAGCTTGAGCCAAGAGCCAAAAAAGAAAAAAAAAATTATCCTCGAGTCTGGAGAGATACATGTTAATAAGGGTGAGACAAGGAAAGATTAGAGAAGAGCCAAGATAGGAGGAGAAAATGGAAAACAAATGACAAGGCAAAAAAATTATTTCTAATAGCTTAAAAAAGCTGCTATCCGAATACACGTTAAAACATCTCGGGGAGGAAAGAATATACAGTTCTGGCAGGTTCACTGGTTCTGAAAGATCCGGAAAGAGCCAGTATTCTGCAAAGCAATCAAACAGATTTTCAAACCAAAATGCCAGAATGATGCAACCATTAGCAATATACATCTTTCTTCAAATAATGCAGCCATTTCTCAAAGCATTTGTTTTCCCTCCTTGTGTCAGCTTCAGAATTCATTTACAAGTGCAGGAAGAAAACTGGTCTTATTGACTGATAGTGATAACTTGCTATCATGCTAAAGTACTAGTAGTCCAGTCAGATGAACCAACCAGCTCATCCATACTTCAACTAAACTATCCATACTTTATCTACTTGTTTCCACTAAATTCAGCCTTTTTCAAAACAAACTGTTCTCCAAGAAGTCTTTTAAAAATATGATATATGTGCCAGCATGATAAAAATAGCTATTAAAATGTTATAAGGAACAATAAAGTTCTGGAAGTACAGGTACAGTCTCAGAAGAAAACTGCCTGGATAAAGAGAATATTTAATTGGATGCATGAATTTTGTGTATTTGTTTCTTCAAAGTCGCATTACTCTAATCATATGTCCAACAGGAGAGCAGGAAAATTTGCAAATAAATACTATGTCATTCTTCTTACGTAAGATGCCATTACTGACCCACCATTGGTAAAACCTTTTAGAGACTATGATAAATGTGTTGAAAGATACAAACATGCAAATTCTCTCCCTGGGCACCACAAAGACCAACACATTTATAAATGGCTCATTAGGTTTTAGATAGGAGCATAATCTGTGCAAATGGAACAGAACTAAGCTAACTGGCCAACACATTATAACCAGGGTGACTGTGTAATTTATCATCCAAATTGGAATGCTTTTGAGAACGTAGTGGGGCACTATTAATTACACTGGGAATGCCCAGGCAAAACAGGACCCTCGTTATAAGCCATGGCCTTGATCATTAGTGCTAATGAGCTAAACCAACAGGGACTAACAGTGAAATTCACTATTGGGTTTGGCATATTGAACTATGTGAGGAATTTTCAGGGCAGTTTATACCACGGCATCTGTGGAACTCCGGAAAGATTTTCCTGAAAGTATTAGAAACAAGTATTCTTCCCAATAACCAATTTATGTATGTTTTATGAACCCTATGAATTACATTCGGCTTACTAGAACTTTGGAAATGAAAACATAATTTCTAAAATAGAAAGTCCAGTTTATATGGACTAAAAAATTGTTAAGACATTGTTGAAAATCAAATTCCTGATCTTGGCAACCCAAGGAAAGAGGCATCTCACAATACTGAGGGGAAAAAAAACAGGTGGAATGGGTATCACAGTGACAAGAGACTCGAAGGAGCAGCACAGAATATGAAGATGCACATAAAACAGGAACTCCAAAAGAAAGGAGCAAGTGGTGAAAACAAAGAACAAGAGAGGAAGGATGATCCCAAGACCCCAATATTCACTTGTATTCTTTGAATCACCACCACAAAAAGCTGTGAGGAAAATGGCATCAGAAACATGATCTCAGATTCTCTCAGAAATATTCTCTCAGTTTCTCAATCTTAGTTTCCTTCAGAATCCTCTAATTATTTTTATTCCCATTTCTATGCATTTGAAATAAGGTATGCATAAGTAAGCAACTTTAAAATTGAAGCATTTTAATAATGCTAACATCAATGAAAGAAACCACAATTTTAAGATAGTCGTTCTTTTCTCAACACTCTGACATTTCTAAGCAGTTGCATAACATGAGAGTGAATCAATTAAATTTATCCACCAGTCTACAGTAGGCATTAACCACATTACCTTGAAATTAAGACTCTCATTTATGATGGTTTTCCGAAGCTTTGCCAAAGCGTCGGATTCCTCAGTGGCATTCACAAAGTGGTAATCCCTTATTGCAGGAAACCCTCGCTTGTTCAAGAGTTCCTTGGTGATTTTACTTATGCAGGCTTTGCGCTGCTTCTCATCAGAAACATCTAAATGTGTGCCAACGAGTATCACAGGGGAAGAAGAAGCACGAGCCTACAAGAAATGGTATAAAATACTCTTGTGTTTGTTTTAAAATCAAGACTGCTTACAGTTCCATTCATAGTCACTTTTTATGAAATTCAGTTGAGTGGAAATGAGAAATCGAAAGATGTCAAGAAGAAGAAAATGTTAACTATCGTCCCTTCCTTAAACCTAGGGGAAAAAAATGTAACCTTAAGAAATTTTAAAGTCATTCTTATGTCCCTTCTTATTCCAAGTTATACCACTTTTCAGGCAGCTTATATAACAGTAGTAGTCTATTTTCCTTTTCTTTTCTTTTATGCCTTAAAATGGGTTACTCTCTAAGTGTACTTTGGACTTCTAAATAAAATAAGCATTTAATAAACCCAACACTGTATCAAAGTGACCTAATATGGTTTATATTTTCACTTCCTTATCTGTAAATTCAATCTCCTGAATTCAATTTAAAGTCATTCAATTTGTTGTCCACATGGACAACAACACAAAAAGGCACTAACACAAGTATGACTGCCACTATAATATTCGCTCACTTTGGCTAGTTATGACCAAAAAAGGAAGCTAAAAAATAACCAAAATTACAAATTGAGCTTGTAGGCGGCCAAAATATCTGCTAAAATGTCCTGACACAAACCTTTTTAAGGACTTGATTCACAGAAGAGCCCATTGAAGCTTCATTCAAAGAGCATCACTCACTCTTAACTTTATCTCAATTCTACAAACCTGTACTACATCAGGAAACAGCTAACAGCATGAGAGCAAGGGACAAAGTGGAAAAATCACAAAAAGAGATTCCAAATACAAGAGCATACTAATCTGGTGCCGTTTAAAAGTGTAAGATCTGGGCGCCTGGGTGGCTCAGTTGGTTAAGCGACTGCCTTCGGCTCAGGTCATGATCCTGGAGTCCCGGAATCGAGTCCCGCATCGGGCTCCCTGCTCATCAGGGAGTCTGCTTCTCCCTCTGACCCTCCCCCCCCCATGATCTCTCTCTCTCTCTTTCAAATAAATAAATAAAATCTTAAAAAAATAAAAATAAAAGTGTAAGATCTGAAGTAACCCATACTACATTGCCAGTGAGGACACAGCTGGCGATGCATGGATTGCTTTTGTTTAGTATAGTTTATTTTAAATTAGGAAAGTTCACACTCCATTTAAGAAATAAAATGATCAGGGGCGCCTGGGTGGCTCAGTCAGTTAAGCATCCGACTCTGGATTTCAGCTCAGGTCATGATCTCAGGGTTGTTGGGCATGGAGCCTGCTGCTTATGATTCTCTCTCTCCCTTTCCCTCTGCCCCTCCCCCCTCAAAAATAAAATAAAGTGAAATAAAATGATCAAAAATAGCTTAACGTATATATTTTCAACTCTTACAGGTTAAAGGGTTTTAAGTATCTATAACATTTAGCAATATGAAACACACTATTTTCATGCCACAACTTAATGACACTAAAAATTCTCCAACTCAAAATTTTAGTGCTTCTAACTTTATTTTTAAAAGCTGAGGAGACTATTTGAAGCAACTGCTTGTCCAAAATAAATTACCTTACACACACAAAAATAAAAACTATTTTCTACTTTCAAATGATTAGTAGAACAGATGACCTTTATATTGAAGAGCCAAGGCTTCATGGCGTCCACTTCAGCCTGCCCTTTGCTGAGGTCATAGACGGCAAGGTAGAGAGCTCGCTGGGTCATGAAGTGGGGATGAGTGCTGTAGAATTCCTCACGACCTAAAGAAAGATTGGAGAATTTTTTTTAGCCTTCCAAACAAGAGGCAAGAGTCCTTTAAAAAAAAATTTAGGTGATAATATCTACTATTTAGCATACAAAAAAAAAAAAGAGAGAAACAGCCAACAGACACTACGTTTAGAAGACTATACTAGGTTTTCACTAGGGATTGACAACTTCTAGCCTGTGTGGCAACTACCGACCAAGTATTTAAGCTTCAGCTGCCTCCTATTGGTTCCTAACATTTCCCTCCATGGAATTCACTCTGGTGACAAGGGTAAAATCAGAAGTAAACAGCTTTGGAATAATTCCATAGGATCTACCAGGTCTCTGCAGTATCTACCAGCTCTTCTGCAGGAACAAAATCTCAGCTTTTAAATCCCTGTCCTAAATAAAAGATAAATATGAATAAAAGATTCTAGCAAAATAAATACCTGCAAAATCCCACACATTTAGAATGAGGTCTTTCTTCCCTTTGCCTCTTATTTGGATAGGCCAGTCTTTCACATCTATACCAACTGTGGAGCTTTGCACCCCAAGATCTGATTTCTTGGTTTTCGTTAATTGCTGCAGTAAGGTGGTTTTACCACTCCCAGTATTTCCCACAATCATTAGCTTCATTCGGTTATAAGGTACGGCCTTTTTTAACCGCTGTTGAAGAAACCTGGTATTTGAAAGACAAAAATTAAATAATAAACTGCTTAACAATGTACTTAATATAGAGGTGAATTCTTTTTTTTTTTAATTATTATTTATTTATTTATTTGACAGAGAGAGACACAGCGAGAGAGAGAACACAAGCACGGGGAGTGGGAGAGGGAGAAGCAGGCTTCCCATGGAGCAGGGAGCCCGATGCGGGGCTCGATCCCAGGACCCTGGGACCATGACCTGAGCCGAAGGCAGACGCTTAACGACTGAGCCACCCAGGCGCCCCTAGAGGTGAATTCTTATGTGTTGAAATTTTTAAAATATTAGACTGTTCTAAAATATAGCATGCAAAACACTGCACAGCTCATGTACCTAATAGGTATATGTCTTTCAACACACTATTAATACATATATTTTGTTAGTGATATTTGTGTAGTTGATAATGATTGGTAGCATTATCAAATATAATGGCGTTACATTATCACCAGAAATAATCAAAATATGTTTGCAATACTAATTAGAATGCTGATAATTATGAACTAATTAGCATTAGATGTGAGTGTGTGTGTGTGTATGAGTTTCTTTAAATAACACAAATAAAACCCTAAAAATTAGAAGGTCCAAAATTTTAAAAAGCGCATATGACAGAGAAGCAAAGTAGAATATATATGCATACTGTTACACTGAACTTTGATAGTGAGGTCATACTGGGTACACTATATGTGCCTGTGTGTATGCACATATATATTCATATTTGATATATATAATGTATATGTTCATATACATTATATATGCATGTATATAATGGAAATGGAGACTGAAAACATATTGGTTATATTATAAATTAGTACATGTAAACTATTAAACTATCAGCAGATAATATGATGCTTTTCCTAACAATCTTAATGAAAAAAAAAAAAACAACTGAATCTAATTAGAAGTGCTATAGGTGACTAACAAAACAACTTTTAAATTAATACTAGATTTTAAATGTTCTTAAAAATATACTGGCTATAGAAAGATATATCTTTTTTTTTTTTTTAAGATTTTATTTATTTATTTGAGAGAGAGAGAATGAGAGACAGAGAGCATGAGAGGGAGGAGAGTCAGAGGGAGAAGCAGACTCCCTGCCAAGCAGGGAGCCCGATGTGGGACTCGATCCCGGGACTCCAGGATCATGACCTGAGCCGAAGGCAGTCACTTAACCAACTGAGCCACCCAGGCGCCCTAGAAAGATATATCTTTAACTAGGTTAAAATGTTGCTACAATTTAAAATTAGAGGAGCAAACTAAATCATGTGTGAATTTTAGGGAATATGGACTGATCCATTCTCATAACTAATAGGACTCTGACCAACATTCCTGAGGATCTGAATAAAAGGCATCATTACTTTTCAGGATTTATTTGATGCTTTAGAAAATACAACCTGACAGACCAGATATTGGGCCTGTGATTATTGAAATCATTTTGTCACATACAACTTAAATTCTGTTTGAAATAATTTTCTCACATACAACTTAAGTTCTCTTTGAATTATCAATAAGCAAGTATATCAATGGTTCAACTGTCTATTTATTAAGAATTCAGCACTCTTTGAAAAAATCATTCTTTAAAAAAACAAATGATGGGGGTGCCCAGGTGGCTCAGTTGGTTAAGCGTCTGCCTTCAGCTCAGGTAATGATCCTAGGGTCCTGGGATCGAGCCCCGCATTGGGCTCCTTGCTCAGCAGGGAGCTTGCTTCTCCCTCTCCCTCTGCTGCTCCCCTTGCTTGTACTCTCTCTCCCTCTCTCTGTCAAATAAATAAATAAAATCTTTAAAAAAAAAGAAAAGTAAATGATGCCTACAATTTCTAAACTACTCCAGGTCTCTCCCTTCTAAAAATGTTAAACACATTTAAAAGTAGATATGGTGGCTTGATAATGTAGCATACCATACTGAAAAGGAAATCTACTAAATGCTTACCAAGAATTGAACCAATTTTAATTTGAACATCTGTCCAGTTTCAGAAGGGAAAATCATGGGAAACAATTAGGTAGGATGAAAGGTAATCAAGTTTAGCATAGCTGGTGACAGTCTTTCTTTTCAAATTAAATCAAGCCCAAGGGGACAGAAAACCAAATCTTTCCTCATAAAAAGAGACGAAAAGTTAAATGTAATTTAAGAAAATTTAAGCTGAAGAGAATTAGGTAAGTATGTAGTTCACTGGTAATTCAATAATTATCAATTATATGCCAGGCTCTATGTTAGGTGCCAAGAATCAAACTGCGAAGGAACATAGCCATGATCCCTGCCTTGTTGGATATTATAGTCAAGTCAGGGATACATTGAGAGGTGATAATTGAGCTGAAACCTGCAAGATAAATATAGATAGGAGTAGTTTTGTAGAAATAGGAATAAACAGTTTTTGAGTAGGGACCAATAAAACTGACATGCTCAAAAGGTAACAGAGAGTAAGATAAAGTCCATTACCAAAGGTATTTGAAATACATCAAGTGTAAAGACCAGAAACAGTGATACCTGGGAAGTTTTGGTGGTTTCAAAAATGATCAGGGTCAGGAGGTTACTCACCCTTATAGGCAAAATCAAAGTTAGTAATTTTATATCATTTAAGTATCTATAATGCTTAATATATAATAGACATATGATAACTATTTGCTATATGAAATGCAGCTTGAGAAGTTATTATACTCTATTATACTGTTATTATACTCTTTAGAATGTATATTTGTAACAAGAGACCACATAATAATTGCCTTTTACAGTCCGTTTCTATGACCAGCATGATCAGGAGGAGAAGCCACTCTCTCAACAGTAGCATGGCTAAGAGAAAATGAAAAGCTCTGTAGAGGCAACATATAAACCCATTTATTAAATAAAAGGAAAATGACACACAGCATATCACCATTAAACAGTACTATACATTATTTCCTAAATTGTAACTACATACCCATCAAAGTCACAGAAAAAATCTGAAATGAAGTTAATTTAAAAAATGGAAATAAAATTATCTAACCTTATGATGTCTTTTGCTTTACATCCTATATGTTTAAAATCAAAATTAAGCCGTAGTTCATCCAAAGGAAGATCCCATATTTTGCTTAACTTCCCCATTTCATTAGGAAAGGATCTCAGCTCCAAATTGTAACTGACATCAAGGGAGGTCAGGTTTTCAAGACAGCCAATTTCAGAAGGAATCTTAATGAAATAAAAAAGGATTGTTGGTAGGAAGGAAGAAATGTGTGCGGCCAAGAAACAAGATGTTTCCTAGGAAAAAAGAAAGGCTCACAGAGCCTCTCAGCAAATTGTATAACCTTTCAGCAGAGTTCTAAAACTTTCCAAAGGCTTATCATAGTTTCCAATATAAATATTTAAAGGCATAAGTATAAAGGAATTACCCAAAACAATCCAAGTCATTTATTTATAATCTTAAAAAATCTATTCTCCCTTGGTAGCGTATTTATCTCCTCACAATATTAAAAGTAAAGAAGTTCTTTATATTTATCTAAATCCAATCACCAGTGGCTTCAGTCTGTTCCTTTACACTATGTTCTTCACTAAAGCTATAAAGATCTAGTCATAAACTTACATGCAACTTAATGTTCTTAAAATACAACTAAATGTTTATGCTTTCGGTGGCACCGTAATAGGAGGGTATTTTTCCTGTTCCAAATTATTAAGCGATATGCATTACTTTTACAATAGAAAAGCATAAATTTGCTGGCAAAAAAATCAGGTACCAAAAACCATCCACAGTTATTCTGAACTTCACAGTTTCATACACTTAATTCTTTTTGGCTTTCATAGGCAAAAAACCTGAAGTTGGCAAAATTGTATTTTTTTCTGAGATGAATGAATAATCAGTTTTAGATTTATAACAGAGGCAAGGGAGCGAATCCAAAAAGGCTGATCCACTGGGCTAAAGGGCGGCATGATGGAGGAATGCAGAAATTTAAGAAAATGGGAGGGAAAGTCAGCTGAAAAACACATGCTGTATACAGATGGATCCGCGACAACTTGAGAAATGTAGATCATCTGCGGGTCTGTCAACAGATCAGAGATTTAGTGATAAAGTAAAACACTTAATACATTACACACATTCATGATTAAATACGTATATTCATGTAATTCTTAAAAATAGAGCACAAAGTGATTTTGAAGGAAGGTAATCTATGCTAATATGCCCATTTACTTCAGGGTAGGATTAGATCTTATTCAAAGGTAAGAAATATCAAATGACAGATTTTCAAAATGATAATTTGTGATATTTTCAAATCACAAACGCACATTCTTAAATTGGCAATCATTTTAAACAAATAAGATAACCTCTTACCTCTTTCAGTTTATTATGAGAAAGATGTAGTTTCTCTACTCTTGACCACACATACGCTTTTTCGCTCAAGTCCAAGATGCTGATCTGATTAAAACTGAACAAGAGTTCCCTTAAGTTCAAAGATTTCCAGTGTGCAGGACTCGGCAGATACTCAATTTCATTGCTGCTCATATCTAAGGATCGCAAGCTAGAACAATACAATGTCATGATAAAAACCAAATGAGTGCTTCCAAAATACATGAAATAACATCACAAGAAATTTTCACCAGAGTGAGAGACAACTTTAAAACTAACATTATTTATATTTAAGTATGCATGTATGTTTTTGTGTATATATGGATAGATATGGGCTAGAAAAAAAGCATGTCTCACTAGGAACAACATTTAAATGAATAAGGACTATTAAAAACAAAATTGAAGCCTAATTTCCTTACTTCAGAAACATAAAAAAAGTCAGAATGAGAGAAAGACCAAGTGTTTACCAATGTTTATGATACATGAGAAATCATAATGAACAAATGCAAAAATGGTCATTTCTACACAAGATTTATAAATATGCCTTCTATTCAAGAGTTACAAATATGTAGCTCCCCCACTTCTCTTTTCATTTTCCTCATTACTGGAAGGATTCTTCAGAGGCTGTGCCCTAGAGCTAATTAATAATGTGCATGGGCATAACCTTTTACCAGCTTGTCTCAGCGTGATAAATATCTCAACACTGAACATGATGTCTTGCATACAGGAGGCTCTCAATGCAAATTAGTTGCTCTCAGGAATATGCTATCCAAAGTTTGCAGGAAACAACAGAAAAACACATGTCATAAGCGTACGTGTGTAGAAAGAATAAAGACAATCAGTGTGATGTATTTGACTACGTAAAGGTTCTCTGAACTTTTACAATTATATGTTGACCCCTTTCATCCAGCATTTTTGAACCATAATGAATTAATTCTAACTAAGCTCACACAGTTGTACAGCTGGCTAGACCAAAGTTCAGGTCTGCATAACATTTTTGCTCTCATTTTAAAATGACACTGGATTTTGCCCTATGTATCTCATAAAGATGCATAAAAATAAGAAAATTAATTGGACTGTATTAGAGACAAGATGTGTATATCTAACAAGCAATACAACTTAGATAAAGCCAAGAACCAACAGATTGTTCAAAAGAAGTCTCTGTTAGCCTCAATGGGGACTTAAGCTGGCCAACTACATATTCTTTTGTGAAACAAAAGAATACATTTGAAGAAATACATACAAAATGCTAGAAACGTATGCCTGAAGATGTTGTCTAAAAGTATAGAGTAATTAAGAACTAAATAATATTTTTAGTTACCTGGGAAGCAAACTTCTTTATGGCATGTCTCCCTAATCAACTTCTTTAAATATTTGACTTTCAAACACATTTTCAGGAATACATTATGTCTAAAACATAGGACCACCTGTATTCTAGAGGTGCCTATATGCACGAGTTGAGAGTATAAAATTGAGTCGCCAGTGTTTAAGAACTGTGATTTAGGCAAATTACTTCATCCCTTTAATAAAATAATGTTCTCATTATAAAGTGGAGATAATAATAGTTTTATTAGGAAGATTAAAGACAATGATCCACCATTGAGCGGATAAAACAGTGTCTGATGCATTCTAAAGCTAGACTGAAATTAACTATTATATGTCTGTCTGACATCTTCTATGGCTAGAGTATAACTAAGCACTATTTGCCTATATATGCATATATTTGCACAGATACACTTATAGATTTGGCTTATAATGTATAGCCCAATTAGAATAGTATTTAAGATGACACATTTGAAATTTAATTAATGCCTAAATTTATAGTTAACAGGAAGCTTTCATTTTTAATGAAATTAACCAGAAATATCCCCAAATACCTAGAGCTATATAAATTGTCCTAATCTCCACCAAAAATGTCACTCAAACATAAATATAATTTCAAAGTTAGTAATATCCTAGGAGCATATCAACCTCTGAGAGCAAGTAAAATTTAAAAGTTAAAGTGATATGGTGAGCGCCGTGAATTGTGTAAGACTGACGAATCACAGACCTGTGCCCCTGAAACATATAATACATTATATGTTAATAAAAAAATTAAATAAAAAAAAAGTTAAAAGTGATAGCTACTGTAATCTCAATTGTTTGTAATAGCGCAACAGTTAATTAACCTTAAATTGTCTCAACACAATAGTACCCTATATTAATATAAAAGTTAAAAAGTCCAAGTAACAACTTGGGTCTTTTGCCTAGTAAAATTCTAACATTCATAGGTTTAAGAACATTAAACTGAGTAGCTTTAGAAATCAATTACAAATTATAAATCAATTAATATGCCTAAGTCAAAACTGTGTTTCTAAAGGTTTTGTTCCAGCTCATGTGGTTTTAAAATTAAAATAAAAAACTTACTGTGGAAGATTTAAAATTGCTTCTGGAACACATGTAAAGCTGTTTTGAGATAATTTTAGGCTTGTCAGAGAAGAAGGCAAAAAAGGCATAACAGCTAAAAGAAAATAAAAGTGAGATGAGGGACATTTTAATCATTTTAACTAGATTTCCCTTAGATTTGACAATAAGAACAGCTATCAATGACCTGTCACTTAATTTAATTTCTATTCACATGCTGACAATAAAAAATTCTACTTTTAAAATAAGGTAACTCCCTTACTCCTTTTACTAAACATAAAAACAATGCAGCATACTTATAAGCATATTTTCATCTGAAAGCTAAACAACTGTCCAAACATAAATTCATCTGTCCAACATCTGTACAAAGTAAAAATTATTAGAATATTCATTCCAAGTTATGTGTGGTATTATCATTATGTGTACATACATTATGGATTAATTCATATTACTCATAAGTATAACAAAACACTTTGAATACTAATACACAATATAATGTAAAGATAAAAATTCTTTATAGTACCACCTAGTAAAGAGTGTTCTATGGGATAATAATGGATGTTGCTTAATAAAAGCATTCTTTGATCTTAAGAGATTGGGGAAACATTAAATAAAATGAAGTGAAATATCTCAGAGTTCTCAATATTCTCATATACTTTATGAACTTCCAAGAAGGAAATATAGTATGAAGTACCTCCAGGCAATAAAATTCTGTGGAACACAGTTTTGGAAAGTGAGCAAATCATTCAGCCTGTTTTTCATCCGTAAAATAGTGCAGCTAGACCAGATGAACTCTGCAATTCTTTAGAGATCTAAAAATCTATGGTTCTATGAAAGTGGCTTGAGAAATTATTTCTTAGCATTTTCAAGGTTAAAAATATGAGTTATGCTTTCTCTAGAAAATCTTCAAGGGTCAAAGTGTTCCAAGACGCTGCTAGAAGCTGTTTTCCTGAGAGGCAGAAAGGAACATGCTATTATTTTTCGCCTATATCTGAAAAGTATTTGTGGCAAAATAAATAATTCTCCACTTAAAAATTAAGAGGTTTAGATGATATATGGAAAAGACTCATGAATTCAAAGAACCAAAACTGCATTTCACATGGGATTATTTTAATGGCTTAGTGGTCCCACTCAGCTATCACTTCCCTAAAGCGTCTTTCCAAATACAAGACCACTTCTAAAACTATTACAGTTGTGTAGTGCAAAGCAAACGGATTTTTGAACTTAGTTGTATTAGCGCTTTCACAACAACCAGTTAATTAATTCTATGCCCCTGAATACATCACACAAAAATTCTCTTCCTTTTCCTCAGCCAAGCAGAGATCATACCTGTCCTACCCTATAGGATTTTTGTGAGATTCAGCTGAGATGACATTAACCAAGCCTCAGGGTCCTTGGGATGCTCCTCTTTCCAGATCTAACTTAAATGTCACAGATACAGAGACACTTCTCTGCCTCCGCAGTCTGGATGAGATCCCCCTGACGTACCCTTGTAGCATCCTCAACTTGTCCTCATGGTATTTAGCTTAGTTACTGAATGCCTATCTTCTGAACCTAACCACTTATTCTTTAAGGACAGAGACTGGGTTTGCTTTGCTCACTAGGAGGGAATCACTCTATCCCCGTTTTCAGATTCATGGTAGGAACATGGTCAATATTCAAGAGGCCTGGAGGAAAGGAGAAAGGAGGAAAGTATCAT
The DNA here is from genome assembly GCF_004348235.1 of Phoca vitulina. NCBI lineage: Eukaryota > Metazoa > Chordata > Mammalia > Carnivora > Phocidae > Phoca > Phoca vitulina. The sequence goes on along the minus strand of NW_022589752.1, from coordinate 12,430,657 downwards.
GCAAATTAGCATAGCTTTTATCATTACTAGCTTCTGAAAGTTCTGTCAGAAGAAAATATTTTAGAACAAGTCAAATTTTATTCTGCTTTTAAGCAGTATTAAAAATTATTTTACTGGAATGCCTGGGTGGCTCAGTCAGTTAAGCATCTGCGTTTGGCTTGGGTCATGATCCCGGAGTCCTGGGATGAAGCCCCACATTGGGCTCCCTGCTCAGTGGGGAGTCTGCTTCTCCCTCTGCCTGCCGCTCCCCCTGCTTGTGTGCACTCTCTCTCTCTCTCTCTTTTTAACAAATAAATGGATAAAATCTTTTTAAAAAATTATTTTACAGAGTCAATATAGAATAGTCACATGGGTGGCAAGGTGCATGTGGCCTCCCTTATCTTCTTAAGGAAGATAAAATATGGGGAGTTCCCATTTATTCCCATAAAAGTATTTTGTCCCTTAATATTAGAATGTTCAGGTAGACTACAAATAAACATAATTCCCTGTTATCTCACATGCTAAGAGAACATGGACTATTTCCCGACTTTTAATAAAAGTGATGATCATATTATGTATTACTATAATATTCTGCACAGAGCAAGTGCTCAATGAAAAACATTAACCATACTAATTTGAAAACTGTTAACTGGTTAATTTTATTTCCACAATAAATAATAATAGTAACTATACTTATAATCCAAAAAACTGAGCAAACTTCAGTAGGAAACTCAGTATTCCTGCTTCAACCAGGTCATGCGGCCATATGCATTTTAGTTTCACAGACTACAACGAACCGTAGTATGACTATTTGGAGTCCAGAGAACTGTCATTTTAGCCTATGAGCAACCTATTATAATTTTTTAAGTATTAAAATTTTTATCAAAGTTCGATATCGAATATCGAATATCGAAAATTTTTTCAGTATTAAAAATTTTAATTTTTTAGTATTTAAAAAATAAACTATTTTTAGAGTACCTTTAGGTGTACAGAAAAATTGAGCAGAAAGTACAGAGAATTCCTATAAACCCCTTCTCTCCTCACCACCATTCCTCCCACACACACACATTTTTATCCTTATTGTTAATAACCTGCATAAGCTTGGTGTATTCGCTGTAATTGATGAGCCAATATTGATATATTATTATTAACTAAAATTCATCATTTACAATAGAGCTCACTCTGTGCTGTACATTCTCTGGGTTTTGACAAATGTATAATGACAGGTATCCACATTACAGTATCATTCAGAATAGTTTCATTGTCCTAAAAATCCCACTCACCTCCCCATTCCTCTCTCCCTCCCTCCAAACTCCTGACAATCACTGACTGTTTCACTGTCCCCAGAGTTTTGTCTTTTCCAAAATGTCATATAGTTGGAACCATATAGTATGTAGTCTTTTCAGATTGGTTTCTTTCACTTAGCAATACACATTTAAACTTCCTTCATGTCTTCACGGCTTGATAACTCATTTTTTTAAATCACTGACCTGTACACTTTATCTCTGAAACTCCTCCATTAAATTTAAATTGAAATGCCACCTTTATATCCCCACCTAACATGTCCATTTATGACTCATCCTATAATACTCAAAAAGACTGGTTAGGAGGAGACTCATACAGAACACTTACCAAGATAATTCATTCTGGCACTGAAACTCTCCACTTTAGGACATGCCTCAAGGAAGTCTTCTGATAGCGATGTAATGTGGTTTTTACTAAGGTTTAAAATCTTCAGTTCTTTCAGGCTTAAGGGGGAACATATTTCTGGTATTTTATTTCTAGTCATAAGAAACAAAATGAGGATTAAATTTCATAAATTATATGCTTTGAAGAAAAAAACAATTTGCCTTCAAAGAAGAGCATCAAAGCAGATTTATTAATTTTAAAATTAATTGTGAAAATTGACAGAAGCTATAATATGAATTCCCTCAATCTTTTATCATATTATTGTTTAAAACCCGTTACTACAGAAATAATGTCAACATATTTTATCAATCTTACAAAACTTCAATGTAAGGCAATCCTTTTGTATTTAATTATGAACTCCTTTCTTACCCTTCTAAAATGAGCTGTTCCAATTTCTCTACCACATCGCCAAGGTTCTCAGGAAAAGAAGACAGCTGATTATATGACAAGTTAAACTGTTTCAAGGTTGGGCACTTCACTGCAGGATCCAAAACCACTGAAGGGCTGATGTCGTTTCGAGAGACATCGAGGTTGGCAATACAATTCATTTTCAACAAGTAAGAGGGAAATGATGTAAATTTATTACTGTGCAAATCCAAATGTGTCAAACACTTCAGGGTCTGGAAAGACAGTATTTTAAAATTCTCTAACCATCTGAAAACCATCTGAAAAACTTAAAATTAGCTAATATTTCTGCCTTCCATACCTCTGGTAATTAGAACCATTAAGAATTTTCCAAAAAATTGGAAACACAATCCACAAGAGAACTTTAGTATAATGATCGGTCCAACCATCGCTGCTATTAAATGGGTAAAAACCAGGAAAATGTAACAGTTAAAGTGTAAAAAGCAATTCACAAAAATAAGGTTAAGAGTTTAATTTAGTTTTTTGGTAAATTATTCCTGCCAAGAGTGAGGTGGAAACAGAATAAGCCTCAATAAATATTTGAATTATTTAATGAATAAACAGTACAAAATAATCCTGGGAATACATTTTTTAAATACCAGCTTTTAGAAATTGTTATACATTTTAATATAAATAATATTTAACCATAAAAGTAGTCATTGTATATATGTTTCATTTTAGAACCTCTTCTTTGTCATGAAACTTTTTGTTTCAAATTTCTAACCTCCATTTTTAAGCAATTTCTAATTTTACCATGGTAATAGGAAACCTTCCATTTATATGTCAGTTTTTTAAATCTGTGGTATGGATTATTGTCAAAGCCTAAAATATCAAAACAACCTCTTCTCTATGCTCTTCTTTATATATCAATATATTTATCCTCACAGAAATTCTAAAGAGTTTGACGTGATTATAAAGCTTATTAATGGATTTGTTCCAGAAGTTGTTTCAAAATATCTGCCACTGTTTCAGATCCTACCTGATTATTCAGAAGGAAATATTTTTAAATTATTTATTCCCAAGTTTTAACGGAGAAATTTTCTGGTAGAGACAGCTACAAGCAGTAATTTAAAAAGTGCCATCTATTGGTGCCAATTTAAAATTTCCTTAAGAGAAGGTTCTGAGCTGGTCTGGTCTTTGAATACCCTAATGTATCTCACCCTATCATGCTCTTATCGAATTCTCTTTGTTTTAGCTAGGCTAAATTCTAGTTTTCTTTTATTTACTGTTTAACAAATATTTATTGAAGGTCTACCAAGTGTCAGTCATTACTTCCATCATAAATTAATTCAATAATCATCTATTGAGCTCTTCTGTATTTTAGACCTTACTTGGCACTAAGAATAGACATGAACAAGCCTGAAACAGCTCCTGTTCTCAAGAAGTTAACAATTAGTAAAGACAATATACCTTAGATCAAAATTTATAAGCATTGGGGGAAAAACATGGAAGCCATTAGAAACATTAATCAGGCTGGTAGCCAACCTGGTCTGGAGGCAAGAAGAGGAGAAGGAAAGAAAAGGTAAGGAAATGACATTTAAACTGAGACCCTTGTGACTTGGGAGGATTTAGTCAGGCCAAGAGAGGAGGAGAAGGAGAGAGAGAACGCATTTTAGACACTGGGGTTACAAAATGATCACACTTCTTCTCTCTCTCTCTCTCCAAATACACAAACTTTAAGGGAAAGACACCACTTAAATGTACTTAAAAACATGCAATATTGCTTTAAAAATTCTCAAAAGTATTGTAAATTTTATAGGTGAGAAAAAAGAAAAAATGCATTTGCAATAAACTAGTTTTTTATAAAGTATGATCCTTCATCAAACTTTGCAGCTCAGTCTAAGAATTTAGTTTAATAATTTAAATATTTGTATTAAAATGTTTTTAATTTGTCAGGATATATTCTTTGACTTCTGATCCATCGTACATTAAAATGATGAACAAAGTCAATATTCTGAGGACTACTCTATCAGCAGATCATTTTATACTTTAATTTTTGAAAATAGGAACTTTGAGCATAAAAAAATCAACTTTTAAGTTGCATATAATTTTAAAACTCAATAAATGCCTCATGGATAGTTTAGTTGAGCCTCTGTATTTTGCAGATGAGGAAATGAAGGCTTACAGCAGCCAGAGGAACACATACTTCTTGTTAAACAGTTGGGGGCTGCGCCAGAGCCGGCGCCACCAAACCAGACCTAATTCTAGTCTACCTCTTTAAACAGTTGAAGTTGTCTCCCTAGAATTCAATAATTGAAGGCATGATTAACATGCAGCCTCGATACATCCTACCATGTACCATGTATCATCAGGACAGAACCCAGGATTCCTTTTTACCACATCACCATTCCTCAAAGATGGTGAACACCATACACACTAAGATACCACTGTGGAAACCCCAAGAAAGGGGGAACTACCGTCCAATGATGCAGAAGTAGATCCTTCTTTTTAAAGATTTAACCAAAGATAGAAATGCAACAGCTCTTCAAATATCCTGAGAGTTAAAAGGATAAATTAAATTTACTTCACACAGTTGTTGTGGAAAGCTCGTGAGTGCATTCTGGTGAAGCTCCAGCTTTTCAAGATGCTCCAAATGACCACTGATACAGCATCTCTGGCTTAGGGCATCAATATCTCTTAGTTCATTTGCTGAAAGGTCTAATGATGTAATATATTCTCTCTCAGAAGCCAGGGAAGAAGTGCTGTCTGAATGCCTCATATGGGATTGAAGTTTTGATGACCCTTTTATCAAAAACAAACACACAATGGAAATATAAGCAAGTAATCTAAGTTCACTTGGTAAATATTTACTGATCACCGACTAGTGTCAGGCTCCCTTCAAGGCACTGGAGATCCAGTAGGAAACCAAACTACAGAGCTTACATTCCAGTGGCAGAGATGGACAATAAATAATAAATATTTAATCAAGTGGTAGAAGTAATATAAAAAAACAATAGACCTGGAGAAGGGGATGAAGAATGGCATTGGTGATGGTATTATTTACATTTCAGAAAAATAGTAGAAAGGATAAAAGAGTCAGTCTTTCATAACATCATAAAAGGTAAAATTTTAAATCTATAATTGTATTTCATTTTTCTATAATGTGTGGTATTATTAGGTACATATAATTTGAAGGTTATGTAAGATGAAATTAACACCCAGAAAATTTGAACAGAGGAAATTGTTATTAACAAAGTACTGTATTCTGCTCAAAATATCTATTTATTTATGATTACTTTAAAATACTTACTGAGTGAGTCATCTGAAGACAGTATTTTTCTTTTTCGCCTCAGTAAATCTTCATGATCGAAAATGGGTTCCTATTAAAAAAATAGACAAGTATAATAAAATCCCTATCATTTTTTGGAGCAAAGAGAACATTTCCTATTCCTTAAGAATCACTGTAAGATTTCTAGTTAAAGTACACTGGGGACCAACACCATAAGACAGAGACCTAGGCTGGGCTCCATATATATGAAGCTTTAAAAAGGAGAAAAAAAAAAGATAAAATCATTTTGAAGTATACTTAGTACACATATGACCCAAACATGCTCAAAAAAATGTATATTTAGAATGGTTTATATGTATAAATATATACATATTCTATATATAAAGTTTTCATATACTAGGGAATTTCTGCACCAGTAGCTCCTAGCTTTGGCACATAATTTCAGTTATCAAGAGACTATAAGTAACAAAACACCCAACATAATCACAATTTCACTTACCAATGAGTTGGAATGCCTTTGCAAATTTGGTGAGCAACGCTGCAAGGTACGATCTCGGTAAAATTCTCCTACGCTAATTGAATTGGATTTTCTTTTCACAAGAAATGAGCCTTCACTTCCTATTTTTAAACGATAAAATAAAGGCAAGTAAATGTTGACTCAATCATAAGATGCTAGCCTCATAGTAAAATCATAAAAGGTTAAACACATATTCATTGATGGAAATTGCTCAATTCCCACTGTAACATCTTTAAAATAGAAATAATAAACTATGTTGGCTTTTCACTTTCAAAATTCAGCTACATTTTTCTTCACAAATAGTTTTTGAATGGCTATCCTAGACTAGTACTGAGTAAGTGCTGAATAAAGATAAGCAGGAAAAAAAATCCATGCCTCATGAGCTCATAGTACAGTAGGAAAAAGCCAAGTAAAAAAATAGTTACAGGGGCGCCTGGGTGGCTCAGTTGGTTAAGCGACTGCCTTCGGCTCAGGTCATGATCCTGGAGTCCCTGGATCGAGTTCCGCATCGGGCTCCCTGCTCGGCAGGGAGCCTGCTTCTCCCTCTGACCCTCCCCCCTCTCATGTGCTCTCTCTCTCTCTCTCATTCTGTCTCAAATAAATAAATAAAATCTTTAAAAAAAAAAAAAATAGTTACATATTATAATAAATACATGTGTGTACAGGAAACAAAGAAAGTTTATACACAAATCTGGGGTGCCTGGGCGGCTCAATCAGTTAAGCATCTGCCTTCGGCTCTGGTCATGATCCCGGGGTCCTGGGATTGAGCCCTGCATCAAGCCTCATGTCAGGCTCCCTGCTCAGCAGGGAGTCTGCTTTTTCCCTCTCCCTTTGTCCCTCCCCCCATTCATGCTCACTCGCTCTCTATCAAATAAATAAATAAAATCTTTTTAAAAAGATCTGATCAATGCCATTTTTTTCTGTTTCTTTGATTTACTCTTAGAAAATTTTTGTTTAAATATTGGAATCACAGTAAATTATTTCACATTCAGCAATCTTGAGAACCTCTCTAAATTTCATATTATGTGGTTTCATTTATGGAATGACATTAAAATGAAACAATGAGTTTAGTTGGCATTACCCTCTTGAGAGAGAAAAGAACTACTTTTAAAATTATGGATTTAAAGAAAATAAGGATCAATAAATAAATTATATTATTAAGGATAAAAAATTTGGAGACATTACTGCAAAATTATGAGATTATAAATTCTACCACTCTCTATCTTACAAGCACAAAGAATTAATTTTAAGTGTCAAAACAAATTATAAAATCTACATATCTAAAAATCAACTTTATAATATTCTATATAAATCTTAAAATTGATACAAATACTTCCTATTTAAATTTAATTTATCCTATAATTTTAATTAATTTATGCTTAAGCATCTTAATAAAATAGACTTCACAGTTTAATTACATTTTTATATCTTATAACTATTACATTTTCATAATTATCCTACTTTATGTTTGTGTATGTTGTGTTAGCATATTGTTTATAGAAGCAACAAAGGCATTTTATAATTATTTTTATGTCAGTATTTCTAATGTTTTTCTTTATTTAAAAATACTTAAAGGGTTGCCAGGGTGGCACAGTTGGTGGAGTGTCGAGTCTTGGTTTCAGCTCAGGTTGTGATCTCAGGGTTGTGAGATCAAGCCCTGTGTTGGGCTCCACACTAAGCTTGGAGTCTGCTTGAGATTCTCGCTCCCTGGCTCTCTGCCCCTCCCGCTCATGCTCTCTTTCTCTCTCTCCCTGTCTCTCTCAAATAAGTAAATAAATCCATAGAACAAAATACTTAAAGAGAATTCTTCTTTCAGGCATGATGGAGTTACAAACACCAAACCTAATCTCTCCCCACAAACAACTAGAAACTTGGATGAAATATTTTAAACAACTGGTTTCAAACATTGGGCAACAGACAGTTCAGGATGGTGTACTCCCTGAAAGAAGGGAAACAAATTATGTAAGCCTTATGATCACCCTGGCTTCCTGCCTAAAGACAACCTAAGGGTCATAGGCACAGGGAGGAGGAATTTAAACAAATCTCAACGGCTTTCTTGAGACGAAGAGATGGAGATCAACATTCATGGAGACTAATTTAGCTGGGAGTTCTGGGGCAAAGTCATGAAAAAAGAGCTCGAGTAATTTGCATAGGGGTTTCCAACAGATTTGCACTGTAAGAAATGTAAAAAGGAGTTCTTTAAGAGGAAAGAAATGATACTACCTGGATGAATATAAAGGGATTAAGTCACACAAAAAAATTATAATCCTTTATGTTTGTGCACCTAGTAACAGAGCTCCACAATACACAAAGCATAAACAGATAAAAGGAGAATTAACAAATCCATGACTACAGTTTCAACATTTCTTTGTCAAATACAACAGGCAGAGAAAAAAAGTAGTAAAGATATAGAAGACCTAAAAAATACTACCAATTTGACCTAATTGACCCAACAATTGCTGAATACATATTCTTTTTTAATTTTATTTTATTATGTTATGTTAATCACCATACATTACATCATTAGTTTTTGATGTAGTGTTCCATGATTCATTGTTTGCGTATAACACCCAGTGCTCCATGCAGTATGTGCCCTCTTTAATACCCATCACCAGGCTAACCCATCCCTCCACCCCCCTCCCCTCTAGAACCCTCTGTTTGTTTCTCAGAGTCCATAGTCTCTCATGGTTCCTCTCCCTCTCCGATTCCCCCCTCCTTCATTTTTCCCTTCCTACTATCTTCTTCTTCTTCTTTTTTTTTTTTTTTAACATATAATGTATTATTTGTTTCAGAGGTACAGGTCTGTGATTCATCAGTCTTACACAATTCACAGCGCTCACCAGGCGGCTGGGTGATAGACATTGGGGAGGGTATGTTCTATGGTGAGTGCTCTGAATACATATTCTTTTAAGTTAATCAAAGAACATTCACCAACATAGACCATACAGCAATCCACAAAGCAAGTTTTAAAGCGAGTTTAAGTTTAAAAGACTAGAAATCATTAGAGTAGGTTCCCTGAGCTCAACAGAGTTAATTTGAAATCAACCAGAAAAAGGTGTTTGGAAAAATTTCCAAATTGAAAACAAAACAACACTCTTCTAAATAACCCATGAGTCAAAAAAAATAAAAAAATCACAAAGGATATTAGAAAATTTTCAAAACTGAATGTAAACAGAACATACAAAACTCGTGGGATGCAGCTAAAGGGGTGCCCAAAAGAATTTGTATTGGTCTTAAACGTTTATACTATAAAATAAAAAAGGTCTAAAAATCAGTATTCTAAGCTTTTACATTAAGAATCTATAAAAAGAAGAGCCAAATAAAATCAAAATAAGTAAAATAAAGGAAATAAAGATTAATGCAAAAATCAGTGAAAAAGAAAATGGACAAACAACAGAGAAAAATCAATGAAACAAAAATCTGATTCTTTGAAAAGATCAATAAAATTAATAAACTTGAGCTAAAGAGGAAACAAAAGGAAAGACACAATGGATTACCAGTGTCAAGAATTTAAGCATTTTTAGGCCTAGCAGAAATTGTGCTCTGTTGATGGGGGGGCTGTGTGATTGTAAAAGTGTACTGCAACTGTCTTTTAACCTGGGAGCCCCCGTGTCATTCAAATATGTATCTCTGAAGTTATGCAAAGTGTCAGATAATATTATCTGTGGGCTGTATTTTCCAGGCAGGTCTTAAATTTTGTATTTTTTGGAAAATTTTATTTAATTTCTTGGAGATCATTGTGAAAGGATCAAGAAATCCAGGATAGCCATTTCTTTAATATCCATTTAAAATCTGTTCATTTCCTGTTGGTGGAACCATTAACTTGTCACCAAGTAGGACTCTACGTAAAACAAAATATAAAACTACTTGTGGCCTATATGTGTTTAATCCTGGTAAAAAATAAAGCTTCTAATGCTGGTTTTCATTCAACACATTAACCAGCTGTAAAACACAGACCTTCACAGACTTCACAATGTTTCCCTCATTCCTCACACCAAGGCTTTCTTTCACATTCCCTTCCCTACAGGCTTCCAAGCCAACGTCAACCCCAGGCTGCACTGGGCCCTGCCCCTGCAAACAAACAGCGGGCAAGAATTTCAGGATCCGTATACAGATAGACAATAAAGTCATGTAATTTGAAAAGCGTGTTTGAGTATGAAAGAGCTCTCAAGTTGTTTATAAAGCTAATCTAATTTAAAAATATATAAATGTTCTTGAAAAAAAGAATTAAAGATCAGGTATCTGCAGATCTTACAAAGTTTGACAGGTTAGTAAGAGAATTATTATGAATAACATTAAACAAATGTGGCAACTTATGTGAAATCAACAAATTCCTTGAAAGTTGCAAATTACAAAAACTGATGCAAGAAGTAATAGAAAATCAAAATAACCATGGAGCCATTAGAGTTACTAAATTTCTGACTAAAAATAGCCCCCCAAATAAATTTCCAAATCTACATGGCTTTACTGGTGAAGTCTATCAAACATTTCAGAAGAAAATAATACCTCTCTTACACAAACATTTTTAGAAAGTAGTGGAGTTGGGAACACCTCCCAACTCATTTAAAGAGGCTAGCGTTATTCTCATAATTACAAGGAAACATAAAACTACAGACAATACCCCTCACAGATGCAAAATGTTTAACAAAATTTTAGAAAATCAAATCCAATAATACATAAAAGGGATAATACACCATAACCAAGAGATATTTATCCCACAAATGCAAGTTTGGTTTAACATTAGAAAGTCAATGTAATTAACCATATTAACAGAATAAAAGGGGGAAATATGCCCATTTCAATTGATGCAGAAAAGCATTTTCCAACACCCATTAGTAAAAGGCTCAGCAAACAATTACTAGAAAAGAACTTCCTCAACCCGTTGAAGTAGGTTATCTATGAAAAAAAAATGATAGGTAATATCATACTTAATGATGAGGGACTGAATGCTCTCCCTCTAAGTTTGGAAAACAGGGAACAATGCCTACTCTTACCACTTCTAGTCAACATAGTACTAGAAGTCCTAGCCAGTGCAATAAGATAAGGGACAAAAAAGACATACAGATTAGAAAGGAAGATGTCAATCTGTCTTTATTAGCAACTGGCATTATTGTGAACATAGAAAACTCTATGGAGTCAACAAGAAGCTGTTAGAACCATGAGTTTAGCAAGTCCACAAAATACAACATTAATATACAAAGAAATCAATTGTATTTCTCTATACCCTCAATGAACTATTGGAAATTGGAATTCAAATACAATACTATTTACAATAGTAACAAAAAACATACAATACAAAAAATTGGTGAGAGAACTTTGAATGATAAATAAATGGAAACATACATTTATATGTCAGAAGACTCATATTATTAAGATATCAATTCCCCCAGATTTATTTATGATTTAATCTAAATAATTATTTATATGTTAATTCTATACTATGTAATATTAATAATATATAATTAATATAGTAATTCTAATTAAATGTATGTATTTAATTCTAATAAAAATCCCAGCATAAAATTTGTTGACTCAAAATGTATATGGAAATGCAAAAAATCTGAAAAAAAAAAAAAAGAATGGTGAGAGCAATTTTGGAAAAAACAAACAAACAAAACACCAGAGGACTTATACTATCTGATTTCAAGAGCTGCTATTAAGCTAAAGTAATCAAGGTAGTATGGCATCAGCATAAGGATGAAGACATTAATTAATTGTCCAGAATAAAGAATGCAGAAATAGGACTATACCCATATGGTCAATTAAATTGGACAAACATGCCAATAGTTCAATGGAGAAATACAGTATTTTTCAACAAATGATGTTAAAAAAACTGGATATCCATACAGAAAAAAAATAATAACAATCCTTCACTGACACCATACATAAAAATTACTTAAAATGGATTATAGATCTAAATGTAAAAGCTAACTTTTAACACTTCTCTGGAGGAAACATGGGAAAAATATTCACAAATTTGGGATAGGAAAATATTTCTTAAATGGAATAGAAAAAACGCAAACATAAAGGAAAAACTTAAAAAGGAAAAAAACTTAAAAACTGCCCTTTGTCTAAATTTAAAACTTCTGCTCTTTAAAAATTAACATTAATAAAATGAAAAGACAAACTATGATGGGGAGAAAATACTTGCAATTCATCTATCTGTCAGAGGACTTCTACCTAAAATATATAAAACACTCTGACGATATAAAGAACTCTTATAACACAATAATAAAACAACAACCCAATTAAAAGTCAACAGAAGATTTGAACAGACACTTCACAAAGAAAATATGTGAATGGCCAATAAAAACATGAAAATATTCTCAATATCTATAGTCATCAGGGAATGAAAATTAAGCCCAAATGAGCTAGGACTAGACCTTCCCTAGAAGAGTTAAAATTAAAGTGCCTGACAATATCAAGCATTATAGTGTGACAAGGATGTATAGCAACGAGAATGTTTATATTGCCGGACGGAGTATAACAGAGTACAACTACTATGGAAAACAGCCAGACATAGAAGAGAACATACTGTATCATCTTATTTGTATAAAACTTGAAATACTAATTTAATCTATAGTGACAGAAAGCAGATCAGTGGTTGCCAGGGACCAAGGATCAGGGGATTTGTGAAAAGGTATAAAGGAAATTTTTTAGATGATAGAAATGTTGCATAATTTAATAGTGGTGATGATTACATGGATGTATAAATTTTTCAACACCCATGAAAATACATACTTAAAATGGGTGCATTTTATTTTATATTCATTGTATCTAAATAAAGTTGGTTTTAAAAAATACTTGGGCCAGAGATTTAGGGATTTAGGAAGAACCCTTACTGTTTGCTCTCTCAAATACCTTTATCTGTTACCCAAAGTTTTCAATCATACTATGTCATTAAAAAAGCACCTCACCCCATTTTTACCAAACTGCATTGTATTAAATATGTAAGTTTTATTACTGTCATTATATATATTGTCATGTCAGTTTTTAAAGTTATTTCAAGGGTGTTATTAAAATATTAATATTATTTTAATCCTTCTAAAGGTAAAAATATTTTTTATTAACCATTTCCTAGTTGGGAAGCACTCTCCCAGACACTTTACATATATTTTCTCTAATTCTTATAAATAATCCTGGAAGGTTGGCAACACTATCTTTAATTAGGGTAAGGGGCTTACACAAGCCACAAAAGGATCTTGTCAATGAAGGAACATGGAATCCAATCAGAGTCAGAGTGTTTTCATTACATTAGTCACCATTCACTGATTATAGTCAGTATTATAACACTTAGGAAATGCAGAGATACATTTTCTTGACAGACATCACCTTAACTGGAATTAGTGAGCATTAACTACTTCTGATAATGAACACACTTTTCCTCAAGTTTTCCAAATAAATTAAATCAGGGTTTTGTCTCAGTTTCTATTGTTCAATGCCAGTGCGTAAATATTTTAAAACATAAAGGGAATATTTCTTTATAATAAATACCTTCACTATCCAGGTCATCACTTTGACCAAACACACTGTCCACATAGGAGTCTGGAATGAAGGTCCATTCATCAAATTTATCAAGTATTCCTTCAGGAAAATTCCCATTGCTGCCTGAGGCTGCCCCTTCTTCCACAGTACTTTTCATCTGATATCTGAGCACCATTCTTGCTAGGGTGGATCCTATATCTACAATAAAAAGATACACAAGCAACTTAGAAATCAAGAAACATAAACATAGATCATACCAAAGTTCCTTATGTATCCTCATACTTCTAGAGAATTTTTTACACTTATTTCTTTTTTAAAAAAACATTTATTTATTTATTTGAGAGAGAGAGAGAGAGCAAGCAGGGGGAGGGAGGGGCAGAGGGAGAAAATCTCAAGCAGACTTCCCACTGAGTGTGGAGCCCGACACAGGGCTCGAGCCCACGACCCTGAGATCATGACCTGAGCTGAAATCAAGAGCTGGATGCTTAACAGACTGAGCCACCCAAGCACCCGTATATTTATTTCTTACTTTATAACCATGATATTGCATAAGAAGCAGGCGGTGAATTTAAATTTTTTAGAAATCATAAAAATTTACTCAAAGCTTTGGTGTAGGTGACAAAACTGAGTATTTATGAAACTAACAGGAAAGAGCCTGGGCTTTGAAACCAGACAGACCTGTGCTCAAATAACAGTAATAACACTTGCAAGTTACATAGACCCCTGAGGGTCAGTATCTTCACTTGGGAAGTGAAGATGACAACGTAGGGTTATGAAAAAGATTAGAGGAAATGATGCAGGGGCGCCTGGGTGGCTCAGTCCGTTAAGCACGTCTGCCTTCGGCTCAGGTCATGGTCCCAGGGTCCTGGGATCGAGCCCCACATCAGCTCCTTGCTCAGCGGGGAGCCTGCTTCTCCCTCTCCTCCCTGCTCTTGCTCTCTCTCGCTATCTCTGCCTCTCTCTCAAATAAATAAATAAAATCTTTAAAATATATATAAAATAAAGAAATAAAATAAAAAATAAAGGAAATGATGCATATAAAATGTTCAGCACAATACTTAGAACATAAAAAATGCTCAATAAATTATATTATTGTTTATAAACTATTTGCTAAGTGATTCATTCTACTGGGAAATTTGGTGGAATTTTAAAGCTAATATCCTTCTATTTTATTATATTTTATATTATGTTCTATTATGAAGAAATAAGTTTGCAAAGTCCTCATTATGCTACATATAGCTTGGCAATTTCTTCAAATACATGTGTATGTGACTCAGTCAAGTAGTATCTGAAAAATGTTTTAAAGCTATGAATCCAAAATGTTCTTTACTCAGATGAGCTGCCAATATAATTATGGCCATGCTCTCCAGTGAATCAAATGACATTATTGTATTTTTTTAATTAGATGAGACTTATCAAAGGTAAAAAGAACGTCATACAGAACAAGGGGAATACAGTGGATGGTAAATCTCTCTTCATCCCTCTGCAGGGGGCCTACAATCTCTCTCCATCAGAACTCAGAGATTCAAGTAAGCAGGTTGTTGGCAGGAGACTGCTTAAAGTGATGGAACATGGGATCTAATCATATTTCATTAGTTTCCAAGGTCCCCAGAGGCAACCAGGGAACGAATTTCTGGAGTTTTTCTTCAGACATAGTCTTTTCATATTCAAACATTTATGACTACCATATCTCAACTGTGTTTTCGCAAACATCAGTATACTAAAAATGCTGTTCTTTGCTTTTTTATTCATTTTTTTTACTTAATAATGCATTCTACATCTGAACATTTGGATTTGCTAGATGTTTTTCCCCCAATGATTGCAAAGCATTCTATTGCATGAATGTACCATGATTGATTCAAATAGTTTCTTTTGAAGAATACTTGGGATTTTTCCCCATAATTTCTTGCTATTATAAACAATATATTAATGTGCATCCTTGTACATGACTTCTTGTGTGCATTAAGGATGCCTTTATCATGGATTTCTATCAGTATATAGCTGGGCAAAAAAGTATGGATGTGCATTTAAAATATTAATGGATATTACCAGATTGTCCTCAAAAGAGGATAATTTAAGTTCATATGAATAATGTGTGAAATGCCTATTTCCACATATGCTTATCAACATAATTTATTACTGAATTTTTATTTTTGCCAATATTACAAATATTTAATGAGCACCTAATATGTGCAAAGTACTAGCGTAGATGCTAAAGTTACAACAATGGAAAAAATTGACATTGACTTTGTGATGCATGTAATGTATCAAAAGGTAGATAATGAAAAGAAAAAATACAATTATATAATGTGCTAAGTGCTGGTACAGGTAAGAAACAAGGAGCTACAGAGCATGTAGGAGGACCTTCCACCCAGACTTCACATGGGCAGGAATGTTTTCTTATAAAAAGTGAGATGGTGCTGAGGCAAAAAGAATGAAGAGACAGACAAGTGAGAGAGAAGGTAAGAAAATTAGGTAGCTAGAGTAACACTGGGAATAGCCTGGAAATAAAAGTATATGACGCATTTAAGAAACTTGGGGAAATTCAGCCTGACTGAATCTTTTAGGGTCCACCAAAATGTTGGAGACCTGGAATTTGCAGAGGCCCCAATAGGCACAGATGAATGCTCCAGCAGCATTTAGCTACCCTAGTGAAGGGAAAGAAAGAAGCAGACTGTTAGGGGCGCCTGGGTGGCTCAGTCGTTAAGTGTCTGCCTTCGGCTCGGGTCATGATCCCAGGGTCCAGGGATCGAGCCCCACATCGGGCTCTCTGTTCTGCGGGAAGCCTGCTTCTCCCTCTCCCACTCCCCCTGCTTGTGTTCCCTCTCTCGCTGTGTCTCTCTCTGTCAAATAAATAAATAAAATCTTAAAAAAAAAAAAAAAAAAGAAAGAAGCAGACTGTTGGAGTGAACAGGAATAGGGTTTTGCCAGGTCAATGCATCAGAAAAATGACAGTAAAGCAAACATGTTATTCACTGCAGAGTTCTTAAGGTGAAGAGTTGTGGAATATGATCACCGTGGGGAAGGAAGTGGGCATGGGAGTAAGTTATCAGAGGGAAAGCAGGGAGCTCAAGTTTTAGAAACACAGTATGAGTGACCGACATCTGAAATGACAGAAATATTAATGGAGGACGATGCTAACTTGTCATCAATATACTTAATATATATAAACTTGAAAATATAAAGAAAATACATCCTTAATTGAAATATTAAAAGACTTCGGGCGCCTGGGTGGCTCAGTTGGTTAAGCAACTGCCTTCGGCTCAGGCCATGATCCTGGAGTCCCTGGATCGAGTCCTGCATCGGGCTCCCTGCTCAGCAGGGAGTCTGCTTCTCTCTCTGACCCTCCCCCCTCTCATGTACTCGCTCTCTCTCATTCTCTCTCTCTCAAATAAATAAATAAAATCTTTAAAAAAAAAAAAAGAAATATTAAAAGACTTAAAACTAAATATGTTAAAATGAAAATGCAAAGTATATATTGTATGTTTCTGCATATACATTTTAATGCATATGTATATGTAAGCATATAAAAAATCTAGTAAGAAAATCTACATTGATTACCTATAAGGGACAAAACAGTTACTATTATTTTCTTCCTCACTTTTTGTGTTTTCCTAAATTCTTAAAATGAACATGAATTACTTTTATAATAAAAAATAAAATATATTTCGGGCGCCTGGGTGGCTCAGTTGGTTGAGCATCTGCCTTCGGCTCAGGTCATGATCCCAGGGTCCTGGGATCAAGGCCCACATTAGGCTCCCTGCTCAGTGGGGAGTCTGCCTCTCCCTCTCCATTTGCTGCTCCCCCAACTCATGCTCTCCTTTTCTCTCAAATAAATAAATAAAATCTTAAAAAAATAATAATAAAATAAAATATATTTTTTTAAAAAGCAACAGCTCAGAAAGATCCCACTGTTTGGTTCTATCTTTATAAAATATGTATTTGCTAGGTCATTAAGAATTAAATATAATATCACTTTCAAGCATTTCATGACCAAAAAAACCCGATATCCAAACCTTCACAATATTTTTGGCTTAAGTTGTACCAAACTGAAATAAACCTAATGAAAAGATTAGTGACAAAAAAATACGAATAAAAACAAGACTTGGACAAAATCTTCCTGCTAATACTTACT
The DNA here is from genome assembly GCF_004348235.1 of Phoca vitulina. Classification (NCBI taxonomy): domain Eukaryota; kingdom Metazoa; phylum Chordata; class Mammalia; order Carnivora; family Phocidae; genus Phoca; species Phoca vitulina. The sequence goes on along the minus strand of NW_022589752.1, from coordinate 12,413,218 downwards.
TGTTTCTTTTCTTAAATTAGATGTCTTATCCGGAAATAAAGGACCAAGCCATGAAGGTTCAATTTTTCCTATACAGAATCCTCCAAGGCAAATGCTATTATTGGCCACATCCAGGGCAAGCCTCCTTAAGAGTAAGCTGATGATCTGGCTGTCACCTTTTGCAATGCTTATCGTCAGCGCTTTCCGGACATCTTGTTCACGGGAACCACCATTCAGTAACAGTTCCACCAATTTGGCACTACTGGCTTTCTCACATACCTAGTAAACAAAAAAGGAAGGTGAACATATTAAAAGCCCATTTCTTCCTTTTGGTAGACTGGTAAATTGAATTTGGTGTGATTTTTTTTTAAAAGATTTTAAAGAGAGATAGACAGCAGAGAGGGAACACAAGCAGGGGGAGTGGGAGAGGGAGAAGCAGGCTTCCCGCTGAGCAGGGAGCCCGATGCGGGGCTCGATCCCAGAACCCTGGGATCATGACCTGAGCCGAAGGCAGACGCTTAACGCCTGAGCCACCCAGGCGCCCCAGTGTGATTTTTCTCTACACCCTTAAATTTAGATAGAAACAAAATAAGGCAAAACTCATCCTTGAAATAGATTAGGAAAATAAAAGATCAGTGTTGGGGCGCCTGGGTGGCTCAGTTGGTTAAGCAACTGCCTTCGGCTCAGGTCATGATCCTGGAGTCCTGGGATCGAGTCCCGCATCGGGCTCCCTGCTCGGCAGGGAGTCTGCTTCTAACTCTGACCCTCCCGACCCTCCCCCCTCTCATGTGCTCTCTCTCTCAGTCTCTCTCTCTCAAATAAATAAATAAAATCTTTAAAAAAAAAAAAAAAAAAGATCAGTGTCACCAATATCAGCGTAGCATTAGCCAAATAATCTGCCACATGAGAGTCAGTTAGCATGAGAAAGGCAACATGATAAGGAGAAAAAGAAAAACACTTGAAGTCAGAAGACCCAAGGCTCTACCAATTATACATATTGCTTATACCTTCTGGGCTTCTGTTTACTCCTTGAAGCTGGAAAAACTAGTACCATACACAGTAAAGGCTACTGCCCTGCCTTCCCTCGTGATAGAGAATAATTAAATGAGAATGTGAACATGACAAAACTTGTAAATGCCATAGGCAAAGCACAGTCATCTCTGATCTCTGGTTTCCAGGACAAGAATCTGAATTTCCACAAAGAAATTTCCCGTATTCTACCTTCCCCTGAATACTGTTTTCAGAGCACATGCTCCAGGTAGGGTCAGCATGCTCGGTGCTATAAAAACCTCAGTGACTGTAGTAAGCAGAGGGAAGACAACAACCTGTAGCCTACTGGCCTGTGCAGGAACAGCTTCTGAAAGGTGAAGGAATATGATGCTCTATCAACTAGAAGATCAAAGTAATACGTAATAGAAATATTACATGTCAGGTACTGTACTAAAGTCTGTATACACTTGATTTCTAATTCTTATTAAAAATCCTATGCCAGGGACGCCTGGGTGGCTCAGTCACTGAGTGTCTGCCTTCGGCTCAGGTCATGATCCCAGGGGCCTGGGATCGAGCCCCGCATCGGGCTCCCTGCTCAGCGGGAGGCCTGCTTCTCCCTCTCCCACTCCCCCTGCTTGTGTTCCCTCTCTCGCTGTCTCTCTCTGTCAAATAAATAAAATCGTCAGAAAAAAAAATAAAGTTTTCCTTTAAAAAAAAATCCTATGCCATAAAAACTATTATCCCCATTTTATAGATGAATATTTAGAAAAGATAAATGATTTGTCCAAACCCTTAGAGGTAGTCAACAAGAGACTTGGATCTGAAGTCAAATCTGCTCACTCCAAAGCCTGTGCTCCTTTCCCTACCCAAAATTAAGGATAAGAAAAGAAAAGAAAGAAAAGAAAAGAAAAGAAAAGAAAAGAAAAGAAAAGAAAAGAAAAGAAAAGAGAGAAGAAAAGAGAGAAGAAGGAAAGGAAAGGAAAGGAAAGGAAAGGAAAGGAAAGGAAAGGAAAGGAAAGGAAAGGAAAGGAAAGGAAAGGAGCAAAGCCCCTAAGATCCAAGGTGCCAGATCAGGGGAAAGACACTGGGGGAAATTCCTGAATTCTCTAGAATTTAAGTATGTTCAAAGAAGTTGAGGGGACCATTTTGTGGCTCGATGACCAACTTAATGCCCACCAGTCTCCAGGTTACCCACCTTCAACCCATTCTCCTCAGAACCACCACAGTACCCTTCTACTTCAGATGTGATCAAGTCACTGTCCTGTTTAAAAATCTTCTAAACCTCTCTGCTCCAAGACATTTTCCAAACACAACATGCAATTTTTTAAATCTCATTATTTTCATTTATACTATTTCTAGTGCCCTAAATGTCTAACTCTGCTCTTCATCTAGCAAAAAGATGTTCATTCTTGAAGGAACAGCTTTGTAATCTCTTGCACAGTAAGTCCTTGCTACCAAGCTCCCAACACACATTCTTTCTCCTCCAGGCCCCCATCACTTTTGCTTAACATAGCACTTAGCACACTAAACCAAACATGCCTATCTGTTTTAAAACTAGAATGAAAGGCTTGGATGCTATTATAATTCAATTTGTAGCTCCGCAGCCTAGTATAATACCTAGGAAATATATAGGGATTCCTGGGTGGCTCAGTCAGTTAAGCATCTGCCTTCCGCTCAGGTCATGATTCCAGAGTCCTGGGATCGAGCCCTGCATCGGCTCCTTGCTCAGCAGGAAGCCTACTTCTCCCTCTGCCTGCCTCTTCCCCTGCTCATGCTCACTCTCTCTCTCTCTCTGACAAATAAATAAATAAAATCTTTAAAAAAAATACCTAGGAAATATATTTGATTTAACTAACAAATTACTAAAATCCTCTTTAAAAGTCCACAGGAAATTTAAAAAGAAGGAAGGGATGAAAAAAGGGGGGACTGATGGGGCGCCTGGGTGGCTCAGTCGTTAAGCGTCTGCCTTCGGCTCAGGTCATGATCCCAGGGTCCTGGGATCGAGCCCCGCATCGGGCTCCCTGCTCAGCGGGAAGCCTGCTTCTCCCTCTCCCGCTCCCCCTGCTTGTGTTCCCTCTCTCGCTGTGTCTCTCTCTGTCAAATAAATAAATAAAATCTTTAAAAAAAAAAAAAAAGGGGGGGGGGGGACTGAAGGAGGAGGGAGGGGCAGAGGGGCCAGAAAACTCAATCACAAATGCCTTCTCTGTAGCCCAGCAAAATTTACATCTTACTGCCTACCTTATATTAAGAGGATTTATGTTTTATCCTCTCTCCTCTCCCAATACACACCTAGAAATAAACCCCTTGTATATTCTTGACTACTTATCTAGCACTGTGCTCTCCAACTAGAAGTTGCTCAAGCATTTTTATAGTATATTTTTCTTGAGGGCCCAAAAGATCCAAGCTGACTTTAGGTATACAGTGCCATGAAGACAGAGATATATAAGAAAGTTTATCAGAGGTGCCTAGCCACGTGGCTCAGTCGTTGAGCGTCTGCCTTCTGCTCAAGTCATGATCCCAGGGTCCTGGGATCGAGTCCCACATCAGGCTCCCTGCTCCACGGGAAGCCTGCTTCTCCCTTTCCCACTCCCCCTGCTTGTGTTCCTGCTCTCGCTGTCTCTGTCAAATAAATAAATAAATAATCTTCAAAAAAAAAGAGTATATCAAACAAACAAAAAAAAATGAATGTAATTTCAACTCCATGAGAAGAAAAAAATACTGCTCAGAACTACAGTTTTACATTTAAATAATAATGGAGATAATTCAAAATATAATCAAAGATTATCGAAAGTATAATTTACGATCCTTTGCAATCTTCTCTCTCATCTTCAAATTTATAAATAATGCAGCCTACAATTAAAGGCTAATATTTCACACTAGCCTTTGAGAATGAATAAACAACTCCCCCTCCTCCCCTTACTGCCACCACCACTATCATGCATCTATGGTGTAGACAAGAGATGAAAGCAGGCACTTGGGAGGCAGATTTTCCATTACCTACCAGGAGAGTGTCCTTAGGCAAGTTACTTAACCTTTTTGTGCCTCAATTCCTTACCTGTAAAATGGAAATAATACTAGAACCCATTCCTAAGGTTGTTGTAAGAGTTAAATTGTATAAAGGACTCAGAGCAGTGCCCAGGGGGTAATGAACACCATTAACAGTGTTTGTTATTACTTTTATTCAGACTTCATCATAGCAGCTCTTCCCACCATGATTTGATGATTTTCATCTTTGGATCTCTCTTTATGCATTTTCATGCCCAGTATCAATCTTCCATATTCTTCTATAGGAATCATGTATATTGCATCATTAAATTCTCCTCAGAAAGCCTAACAAGATTAACTCTACCTTTGCTCTGAATAGACCTTAATTATACAGCATTGGTATACAAATAGTATTGACTACCTTATTTTGCACTAGTATAAAATAATGTATGTTCAATCTATCCGCAAAATTTAATCGATATTTATTATATTTCGGATGCAAAAATCTCTGGCAACTTAGATAAATTCTTTAAATTTAACGTACCCATAGATGTAAAGATCTGATTTTGTTTAAAAAGATATAAATAAGTGCATCAAGTCCAAAGGATGTGCAAAGAAGAATAAAATAAAAAGCTTGTAGAGAAAGATTTGGATAAATTGAGAGAAGAGTCAGAAGCGTTTCTGGTGGGAATGTAAAATTATTGCACTCAAGTGCTTTTAGGTGTTATTTCCCTAACAAAAAATGTGAAGGGGAAGTTTCTTTTCAGTTCTTTGCCATATCCCAGTAACATTAAGCACTGATCTGCAGATCACACGAAAGATACACAATAAAAGTGTGTATTACATTATTGAGGGAAATAATTTAATTACCTTTAATAATAGAGAAGCAACTATTTTTAAGGTGGATTTCTCAAATGAAATTTGACTAAATTTAAGTAATACGATTATTTATTTGGTCTTAATGTACAAATTAATTATGCATGAAAATAACTTACAGGTTCAGTTTCTTTTTATGTAGAGTGTTAATGAGTACTAACTTAGTTTACAGTTGGCAAATTGAATTGAATCCATAGGCAAGTGGAAAATTAAATTAAGTAAGACTTTAAATTATTGGAAAATCTAGTATTCTGTTGGTTATTTAATAATGTATATTAAATCACTACATAATTCCTTTGTTAGAAATATTATTATATTTCTAGAAAATACACATGGTGCTACCTGAATGCTATTATAAACTCTAAAATGTATACAATGGCAAACTTGGAATAACACATAATGCACTTCAATAAATACAGACTAAATGCATACTGTACATAAAGCCATGAGTTAGCTATTCTAGATGATACAGAGATGAACATTGTACATTTCTACTTCCATATAACTCACAAAATATAAAGAGGTGTACATAAATTGTCATGGACTTACAGAAGTAAATATTTTGTATGGAGGTCAAGGGTGCAGGGAGAGCTTTATTAGGGAAGGAGAATTTGGGTTAGATTTTCAAGGAAAAGGAGAACAACTAGATAGATGTGTTTGCTCAGTGCATGAGGGAAGAGAGGGAAGGAAGGCAGCCCCACAGTGCTACACGACCACTGGGGTGGCCAATGGCGGGGATGTCAATGTGAACAGCATCCCCAAGGTGTGCAGTATACACCCTAGCCCTGGGGAGAGAATTTTCTGAAAACAGAGAGAAAATGGTTGAAAGATGATCAAAACAAAACCATATGCTGTGTAGAGTGTGCCTGGAGAACAATTTGTAGAGAGATGCATAGTAGGAGACACACTTGAAAAGTTATTTATCAACATACCAAGGTAGGTAAACAAGTAAAATGAAGGATTCAACTAGATATACTTCAAGGACCCTACTGCCTCTGAAATTCTGTGAATCTAAACTCCAACCACTCATCACAAGCAATTGTGCAATTAACTGGTAAATTCTGTAGTAAAGAACAATAGGATGTAAGTAAGAGCTGTACAATGGTAGAGTCAAATAACAGAGGAAATACAAAAGTCAGGCCTTGAATATTTACCTGACAAATTAAAGAAGTTGCCTCCTTTGTTCCATTGGCGTCCGCTCCCAACAGAAGCAAGCATTCAACCATGATGCTGTTATTCTGATCGCATGCTCTCTCTAGCAGCACACTTTTTAACTCATCATCCAAAGCTAATTTTGCAAAGCACTTGCAACAAAGGTTTAGAAACTAAAAAGAATGGAAATGAGGATTAGAGTTAGCTAAATACCTAACAGTTAGCATATAGGTGAAAAACACTGTACCTGTTGATCCTTTTGTTCCATGATACTAGAAGACATCTGATGGAATATCACAGAATCAAAGGAATGATGCACCAGCAGCTTGGAAAAAGACACTGACAATTCCAGTATTGTCAAGATTGTCTGAAATCCCTGAAAGTGTGACCAAAATAATAACATAAGCAAGTCTAGGCCAAAAGAATAAATAATATAAAACAGAGAGTTTGTATATGATACTTAACTAAGTAGATGTATTTATTGGGTTTGTACTTAAAAGCTGTAAACCTTGAAATAATCCTATAAACACACCTTGCTCTCTCATTGCTAAGAAATATAGCAGGCACATAGAGAATAAAATGCCGGGTAACAAACCATAGTCTAGCAAAGCAGAAAAAATACCTAATGCATTAAAAGTTGACTTTTAAAGATTCCTGTCTGAAGCCATACTTACAGGATAAAAGCCAGATATTAATTAATATTAGAGTAGCTGAATCAGCAGGGTTACACACTCAAACCGGTCAGTAAAGTGTATTTTTTATTATAAGATTGCAGATTAGTTTCTCTAGATAGCCCAGTATTTCCCCTTTCTTCTGTACTGCGTGTGTGTGTGTGTGTGTGTGTGTGTCTGTTTGTGTCTGTGTGTGCGTGTGTCTGTGTGGCTTTCTTCTGAAATTTCAACCCCAAGGAGACAAATGTGAGCTCCTAGATTTCATTCATGTTGAGTATATTTGAGAAAAGCTCTAACGGCACTCTGAGGTTTACATCCTTATAGCAAATTATTTATAAAGAACTAATCAGTCTTGCCATTACTTTTTAGAACCACCTCAAACATATTCCTAAGAGTTGTCTGGGCTCTCCACTCATGAGATATTCTAAGGAAATAACGAACTTTTGAGTTTACTATTATTTAGCTTCAGTAAGCTCGGAAAGATCAATGGAACTTTTAAAATTTTTATTATTTTGAATATATTAATGACATTGTCTAAATAATACAATTATTATTTTGAGCTTTTAAGATGCTGAATTTCAACAAATATTTACCAACAGTTGATAAGAAAAGTAGTCTTAGTTTATGCAGATCTGAGAACATGTGGTCCACCTACCACTAGACTAGAGGTCCCTGCAAATTCAAGTGAATGCACCAGCAAAGCAAGTAATACAAATGTGTAGAAGGCACATAATTCAAAATAAAAACTTAGAAACACTGAACTGGCCAAATAAAATATGTTGGCAGGCCAAATTCAGCCCACTGGTCAACAGTTCACAACCTCTACTATAGAGATCCTAAAATTTATACCTGTATGAATTAATACTGAGTAAACTAAGAGCTCTATACCTGTACAAATTTATTTCCTTTCTCTAGGATTATTTTTAATCAATTCTGGCTTGGCTTTAATAGTCTGAGGCTAAGGCACATTATAAAAAGCAGATTTATAAAACACATTGTTGTTTTTAATATAAGTATGTGTGTGTTCAGCACTTTATAATTAAAATCTTTACATACATTATCCCATTTACTAATAACATCTGTACAGAGGATAGAGCCTAGACATTTTTACTCCTGGTCAATTCTGCCATTTATGAAAATATTTGTTGTGTGTGATTTATGAAAGTTGCAAACTCCATTACTAAAAACAAAAAAAAAAACAAAAAAAAAAAACACCACAACCAAAGCAGAAACTCTTAAAGAGACTACTTGTTTTGCTAACATTAGAAAAAAAACAAAACTTTCAGCAAAGTAGATATAAGAACCTGTATCTAAACCTATATCTAAAGGAACCTACCTCAATATAATAAAAGCCATATATGACAAACCCACAGCTAACATCATACTCAACGGTGAAAAGCTGAAAGCTTTTCCTCTAAGGTCAGGAACAGGAAAGGATGTCCACTTTCACCACTTTTAAAAGTCCTAGTCACAGCAATTAGGCAAGAAAAAGAAATAAAAGGCATCCAAGTTGAAAAGGAAGAAGTTAAACTGTCACTATTTGCAGATGATTATATTATAAGTAGAAAACCCTAAAGACACCACCAAAAAACTATTTGAACTATTAAATGAATTCAATAAAGTTGCAGGATACAGAATTAATGTACAAAATTGGTTTTATGTCTGTACAACTAATCATGAGCTATCAGGAAGAGTAATTAAGAAATCAATCCCATTTATGATTGTATCAAAAAGAACAAAATACCTAAAGATAAATTTAACCGAAGAGGTGAAAGACCTGTACACTGAAAACTATAAAACACTGGTTAAAGAAATTAAAGACAACACAAATAAATGGAAAGATACACAATGCCCATGGATTGAAACAATCAACACTATCAAAATATTCTTACTACCCTAAGCAATCTACAGCTTTAATGCAATCCCCATCAAAATACCAATGGCATTTTTCATGGGACTAGAACAAATAACTCTAAAATTTCTATAGAACCACAGAAGACCTTGAATAACTAAAGCACTCTTGAGAGAGAAAAATTAAGTTGGAAGTTATCACACTCCCTGATTTTAAACTATACTACAAAGCTACAGTAATCAAAACAGTATGGTACTGGCATGAAAACAGACACTTAAGTCAATGATATGGAATAGAGAACCCAGAAATAAACCCATACATATATGATCAATTAACCCAAGAATATGCAATGGGGAAAAGACAGTCTCTTTAATGAATGGCAGTGGGAAAACTGAACCCGCTACATGCAAAACAATGAAATTGGATTACTATCTTACACCATATACAAAAATTAATTCAAAATAGATTAAAGACTTGAATGCAAGAACTGAAACCATAAAACTCCTAAAAGAAAACATAGGCAGTAAAGACTTTGACATTGGTCTCAGCAATATTTCTTTTGAACTATACTCTTCAGGGAAAGGCAACAAAAGCTAAAATAAACAAATGAGACTACATCAAATTAAAAAGCTTTTGCACAGCTAAGGAAGCCATCAGCAAAATGAAGATGTAATCTAATGAATGGGAGAATGTATCTGTATCTGTATCATCCAATAAGGGGTTAAAGGCCAAAATATATAAAGAATTTATACAACGTAATGCCAAAAAAAAATTTAAAAATGAGTAGAGGACTTGAATAGACATTTTTACAAAGAAGACATACAGATGGTCAACAGACACATGAAAAGATGCTCAACATCATTAATCAATCAGGGAAAAGGCAAATCAAAACCACAGTGAGATATCACCTCATGCCTGTCAGACTGGCTATTATCAAAAAGACAAAAAATAACAAGTGTTGTCAAGGATGTGGAGAAAAGGGATTCCTCGTACACTGTTGATGGAAATGGAAATTAGAGCAGCCACTTTGGAAAACACTATGGAGGTTCCTCAAAAAATTAAAGATACACATACCATATGATCCAGCAATTCCACTTCTGGGTATTTACCCAAAGAAAATGAAAACACCAATTCAAAGATATATATGCACCTATACGTTCATTGCTGCATTATTTTCAATAGCCAAGATATAGAAACCTCGTAAGTGTCCATTGATAGATGAATGGATAAAGAAGATGTGATACACACACACACACACACACACAAAACTGGATATTACTCAACCATTAAAGGAATGAAATCTTGCCATTTGCAACAACATAGATTGACCTAGAGGATATTATGCTAAGTGGATCAAATCAAACAGAGAAAGACAAATACCATATGATTTCACTTATATTTGGAATCTGAAAAACAAAACAAATGAACAAAAAAAAAATGCAAAACAGAAACAGACTCAAAGATACAAGGAACAAACTGTTGGTTATCAGAGTGGGAAGGGGTTGAGGGGCAGGCAAAATAGGTGAAGGGGATTAAGAGGTACAAACTTCCAGTTATAAAATAAATAAGTCATGGGGATATTATGTAGAGCATAGGGAATATAGTCAATAATTTTGTAATAACTTTGTATGATAACAGATGGTAACTAGATTTAACATGGAGATCATTTTGTAATGTATAAAAATATCAAATCACCATGTTGTGTACCTGGAATTAACAGGATTTTATATGTTAATTATACTTCAATAAAAATAAATAAATACATGATAGGAAAAAAAGATCTGAGCCAATTTATTTCTTAATCTCCTCTAAGCCAATATCTTTCATTCCTTATAAGGAACAGTTATTATATATCACATGTGAAATTTTGCTTGATGAAAAATGTTTAAAACATTTCACTTCAAGAAAAAAAATCAAGGAGAAAAATTACTAGAGGTAAGTAGCCCACAATAAAACACTGAGAAAGACAAACTTTGGAATAATTATAACTTCTATTTATCTAAAATCAAGCAAATAAAGCTCAGCTGGCTGGAATTTCTTTAGCATATTCTCTGCTCTTTCATGAAAAAGACAAATGGCAAATAAACATGCTGATTTTAGAGATTTATAACAAAACACAGGATCTTTAGTGATTCAACCCAATTTTCTTCACCTTCTATAATTAAAATACTACAAAATGATAAATGGTTTTCAATTAACTAGAATATCTCCATTAATGCAAAGTGGGAATTGTACCAACTGCTCTGAAAGAGAAATCTTCATAAGATCCCAAACTCCCTTCAAGACAATGCACATACTTTAATCTGTACTTCAGCCATATCCTTAAATCGTTGTAAACTGGAAACCAGAATTTTTGCCAGCAGATGCCCAGTTCTTATGCATAAATTCTTCTTTGTAATCAAGCATCCTATAAGACTTAACCCCAGACATTGAATTTCTAAAAAAATAAAGGAAAAAAATAATAAAATTGTTTTAAATCTCAAAACTGAAGAAAAAAATTAAAGACATCCAACCAACAGCTAAAGGCCTATAAGAATCATCCTAAATCCTGAGTTCAAATTGTACCAACCTTGGTCATCCGGATACATCTGCAGTGTGTGAAGCACTGAATCAATAGCACCTTCCAAGGATAATACTTCTAACGCATCCGGAGAATGTGCTATAGAAGAAATTACTTTCAGCCCACATTTCTGAATCCCAGGATTTCCAATGAACTAAAATCAAAAGGACAATTAATATCTGCTATTTAAAATGAGTTCTTAATACTTACCTTAGTTAAAGGCAGCAACAAACTAATAAAATATAAACTAGGTAGTCTAGATAAAGATTATTTTCCTTGATTTTTGCCTTGTATTACTAATTACTTTTTAGTTATTATTAAGGATAAGAGCTACCATTTTAATGCTTACTGAGTGTCTATTCTGTACTAAGCACTTTACATGCATTTTCTTTTCACAAGAATCTTAAATCCATACCAATATCATTCCCGTTATAAAATGAGTTCACTGAGGGTTAAAGGGGTTCAGTATTCCTAAAGTCACACAGATTGTACATTGCTGAGATGAGACCAAATTGGGGATGTTCAATCCCACTGCCTACACACTTAACCAGAAAAATGCAATGCTGACTCTCACCATAGAAGATACTAATTGAGAATTTACTCTTTAAGTGTTTTATGTGCCAAATCTCATTTATTAGCCCCCAAGAGCCTATGTAATAGATTCACCAAATTTTACAGATGCAGAAACAAGAAGAGCTCAAGTCACAAAACTAATATGTGTCAGGTCTAGGACTTGAATATAAATGTGTCCCTGTAAAAGCTCAGGATCCAAAAAAAAAAAAAAAAAAGAGTCCAGGAGGTTCATTGCTACCTCTTCTAACTTCTTAATATCAACTCCTCTAGATGATCTGACATTATTTACAGGTATTCTAATAGAGGACATTTCTCCCCCCCCCCCCCCAACAGGCTATCCTACTCATTGATTGAGGAGAAACAGTCAACACACCTTCCAACCATGGACAACCACACCTTCCCTCTTTCGATGTCTGTGACATGTAGCTAACTCTTACATGGGACAGGTAGGCTTTTTTGTAAAGCTTTTCCACAATGCTTTACAAACTTCTACCATGATGTGAATGCCCACCTAATAGTTTTCCTTTCAAAATTTACAATGCTATCCTTCACAGGACTTCTGCTTTCACAGACACTAGCTCCATGGTATCTCTACTCCAAATCTCTGATTGACACCACCATGGGGACACAATGGAGCTGAGAGCTTCAAGTCAGACCTCAAGCTCTGTTGTAGCTTCTTCACTAAAACCATCTACCCTTCAACCTTTTTCACTTCCATACTGTCAACGAACAGACTTTCATTCTTTCCAATCTCATCCTCCAATGTCTCTCAATTGTCCTCATTCAGCTTTTTTTTTTTTTTTTTTTTGTATAGGGTGTGGGGTTTTTTGCACAGGGTTCTCATTCTGTGCCTTTCTCCTCCACGCCCTAATTGCTCAGCTTGTACACCATTTCATCTATCATTTCAACAACACACACCTTATCCTCGCCTCCCTTTACACTTTTTCCTGTCTTTATTTTCATCTTACCAACTCCCTGGGTAGTAACTTGGAGCCAGTTAAATTTAGGTTTAAATTCTGCCTCTTTTTTCCACTTTAAAACCTAATAGCTCCATTTTAGTTCTACTAAAAATGAATGAAATAACATTTACTCAGAAGTGGTATTTACTCAGAAGGTATTATTCAAAAAATAAAAGAAATTCAAAGTGGTTCAAAGTGAAGCTAGAGGGATGGCTCATGTCTTCTCAGCTTCCTCACCTCCCACTGACCCTAATAAAGCAGGGTTGTTACGAGGATGAAATGAGAGGACTCACTGTCCCTGCAGTAAGCCCTGAGTGATGGCCACACACAGTTCAGGCCTTGGGCTAAACACCCTCCTCAGAGATAAAAAATTTCTAACTAGGAGAGAGAGTGTCCCTTAATTGGTTTTCCCTTCCATCAAGCTACCACTTCTCCTCCATTTCTAAACTTATTAATAGAAACATCTATACCCACTACCTCTATATTCTCACCACCCCTTAATTTCATATAATCAGACTGCTGTCCTAACCACTCAAAGAAAAAAGTCCTTCAACAATTGAACCGCTGTTTTTTCCTCCTTTGATATCCATGACATGGTACGCCCCTAATTATTCTCAAACTTTAAAGCCATTCATTTGCCCATCTCCTTTACAATCTCTTCTTTCAATGTCAAACTTTGTCCAAAGTTCTTTTCTTAAAACCCCTCTATTCATGGATGGGACTTTGTACACAAATGCGGTTCATGTCACCATAACAGCAATAGTAACAACCACAACAGTAATGCTAAAATCTATGTAGCACTTGCTATGTGCCCAGACATTCCCTTAAGCACTTTATATGTATTAAACTCATTTAATCCTCACAACAACTCTATAATGTAGAAACATTAGCCCTACGTTATTGACGAAAAAAATTGAGACACAGAAACCCTTAAGCAGATAACTCAAGGCCCAAGTTTAAACTCTCTTAAGCTCTAGCTAAGCTCCCATTACTCTTTGCTAAAACAGCAGTATCTTAAACTCAGATGTTCAAAGCTAAAAGTTTATTATCGGGTTGCCTGGGTGGCTCAGTAAGTTAAGCGTCTGCCTTCAACTCCGGTTATGATTCCAGGGTCCTGGGATCGAGACGCGTATCAGACTCCCTGCTCAGCAGGAGCTAGCTTCTCCCACTGCTTGTGCGCACTCTCGCTCTCTCTCTCTCTGATAAATAAATAAATAAATAAAAATAAATAAAATCTTTTTAAAAATAAATAAAAATAAAAGTTCATTATCTTCTTAAAAAAGAAAAAGTTAGATTGTAGATGATCTTTTCTAAAGTTTCAGCTTGATTAATAGTACCACCACATCTACTTCCTAGGCAGGGCCAGCTTCATGGGTGTGCACCTGCGCACTCTCATAGGTCTCTGTGCTTAGAAGGGCCCCACAGTTGGTAAAATGCTCTGCCGCCACTGTCTTGAAATTCTTAATAATTTTTAAACAAGGAGTCCTTCATTTTCATTTTGCTTTGGGCCTCACAAATCATGTAGCCAGTCCTAACCTCAAAATGTATCATAGGCTTGGGGCGCCTGGGTGGCACAGTCAGTTGAGGATCTGACTCTTGGTTTCAACTTGGGTTGCAATCTCAGGGTGGTGAGATCGAGCCTCACGTCAGGCTCCACACTTAGAGCGGAGTCTGCTTGGGTTTCAGCCTCTGCCCCATCCTCTCCCTCTCAAATAAATAAATAAATAAATCTTTTTAAAAAATGCATCATAGGCTTATTTTTATGCTAAAAATTAAACTGATATTTACAAAGCATATATCTTTGTCCTTAATACCATCCCTCTAACAAGTTTCTATTCAACTACTGGTTCTGCTACCTTAAACTCCTCTAATCCTGAACAGGTGCAGTTGGATGATGACTAATGACTTGCAACAGGAAACCTGTGATTTGTCGATGCAAAAAGAGAATGACAGTATCACATTATTATATATGATGGAGCTCAAATAAATTGATAATTTAAAATAGTGGTATCTGATTTTTGACAGTTTCATAAATTTGAATATATATATATACACATGTTACATGTACATATTTATGATACATACAAGCTTATGATGGATTTTTCTTTCATCAAATGTTCTTTTTGAAAATAGCGACTTAATGTACTGCTGTTCAAAAGGAAATTAAATTCAATTTACTAGTTTATACTTAGCAATGTTATCCAAATGAAGTTTTTGGAAGTGCCAATGGAAGGACACCTACAGACATTAATTGGAAACATCTTATTGCCTACGTCCCACAGATTTCCAAGTTTTTTTCAGAGAATATATAAATAATTAAAATGGCTTCTTCAGTGAGCTAGCTAGTCAGCTCAGGGGGAAAATGACCACACCAGCCTCTTTCCTAGCTACCAGCTAAGTCAACTGCAATTCAAAAAAAACTTCCCAGGGAAAAAAAAAAAAAAAGGTTGAATGTAGAGCTAAAAAGAAGACACCACACAGTCCAGGACTAACATTAGGTTACATTCTAATAAAATATCTGGACTTCAGGAAAAAGAACCCTTTGGGACTTTAAATATCACTCATTTAAAAGTGAGGAAAAAGTCAAGCTGGTTTTGGATTTTTCCACTAAAACATTCAGTACTAAAAGACAGTGAAATGCCTACAAAGTTTTTAAAGAAGATAAAACCCCAATATTTTGCAACCAACCAAACTGTTTTTTCAAGAGTCCAACTATAAAAACAACAACAGATTTGAACTTCAGCCTGAATGTTATTGCAATTTCATATATATCCACACACTGATTCACTTCAATAAATACTTTCCATAGTCTTTGCATTGTAATCTTAGTTGAATCTCAAATTCTACCTTATTGGGAATTCTGTTTTCCAAGAATAGACTTATTTTTTTTTAATTTTTTTATTGTTATGTTAATCCCCATACATTACATCATTAGTTTTAGATATAGTGTTCCATGATTCATTGTTTGTGCATAACACCCAGTGCTCCATGCAGAACGTGCCCTCCTCAATACCCATCACCAGGCTAACCCATCCTCCCACCCCCCTCCCCTCTAGAACCCTCAGTTTGTTTTTCAGAGTCCATTGTCTCTCATGGTAAGAATAGACTTATTTTTAAAGGGAATTCATTTCACATGTTTGCAGTATTTGGACCTAAAATCTCTGATGCTTTATAACATTTATTCAGAGTGAGACGTGCAATGACAGAATTCTAGAGCTAAAGAAATACATACATTCCTCTTTTAGAGCATTTTTTTCTCAAAAGTAGTGAAGGATTAGGGGAACTACACAGGGGAGATTTTTAAAAAGAAAACACTGTCACTTCTGTTTCCCCCTGACCTTAACTCCCTGCCTCCAAATGACAGTCACTGTTTAGTGAGATGCAGTGTCATTATTCAGTTGTTGAAATGGGGTGGGGGGTGGGGAGGAAGTGGCAGGTTTCTCAACCACTTCTGGGATTAATTAGCAAAAAGAAAGTAAGACCTGAGAGCTGAGTGATTTCTCGGCATCATGGTATTTACAGGTAGAGCTGGGTCTCTTGACTCCTGACTGCTTCCACTCTATCACACTCGTATTCAGTAACTTCAGAAAAGATGGGCTAACCAGAATTGCAGTTATCTATAAGGCTGTTTTGGTACCTCTTGCTGCTCACCAACACATACCATGAATAAAATTAACTGCTCCCTCCTCTACAGTCCTAGAACACTGTCCATAAAGCTAGTATAGCTCATAAGTGCTAATGCATAAGTTTATGCATAGCTATTATTCCCCTACCCCGAATGAGATGTGAGATAGAACAAAACATGTTCATTTTTGTTTTCCCAATGCCTAACACAGTTCCTTCCACCTACTGATTTTCATCAAATATTTCTGGGATTGAATTCAACCCATTATATTGCTATACTCAAAAATCATATTAAGGTTCCAGTACAAATGACTCAAATATATCATAGACAATTACATTATAAAGTTCAGTTTAAATTGAATTCTTAAAGGAGATCTCTCTGCAGGCTATTCTAACTAATTTATGACATTTTTCAAAGTATACTAAATCATAAGGTATCATTTCCATTAATTACCTTGACTGCTCTCTTCCTTTCATGAAAACATTAATCATTCTTTACATCTTTACTCTTACATCTTTCATAAAGACCAATTCATCTTACATTAAATTTTCAAACCATCTTAATTCCATCAATACCTTTTGCATTCCACAATATAAATGTAATTCCCCTCTTTTTTCATACTTAGTATGATTGTTGATTATAGTCACTATATTATTGCAAATGTACACAGATATGTAAATAACGAAAAATAGGAAGAAACCATGCACGCTGAACCATTTCAGAGGTTATCTCTGAGGACAGCAATGAAAGTAAGCCCATGTAATCAAAGAAGACTTTAACGTTGTGCCCTGTATGTCTTCATGGAATGAACCTTTCAGACCAGAAAAGAAAGACAAGGAGCCAAAAGAAAGAAAACAGAAGCCATAGTTCCTGACATCACTCATAAGGCTTAGCTGAACATCTAGCTCTTTAGTTCTCTTTCTGATTGTGTAGACTGGAGTGGATTTATGTTACTAGCCATCTAAAGAACCTGTCCAAGTCTGTAGTCAAGAGTACGCTTCCCTTAGCTGGAATGATACGTCTCTTCACCCCCTACATCCCTATTGGCATCCTACGTCTCCACCCACGTAACTTCCTACTATCATAGTAAACAGAAAATGGAAAACTTAAGTGAAAACAACCCTTCCATTTCCCCAAATTTCATATTCTAGTTAATGATATAAAGGCAGAAAACCTTCATTGTACATACCCTGTTCAAAGCTGCTAGGACCAGTTTATGAATATCATTCTTGAAACACTGTTTTTTAACCATATTTAGCCTCTGTTGATATTCAGTATCTTCCCTGGATTCTTCTGGCATGCCTAAATAAATAAATAAATAAATAAATAAATAAATAAATAATAAATTCTCATAAAGATTTAAGCTGAGCAGATTGTCACTTTGTAGAAATGATCATAATTAACCTAACAATACATACACATGTTGCTCTTTTTTCTAATGCATAGTTCCTTATCAAACAACCCTTATCTTTAAGGAATTTATAAAAACAATTTATCATTGAATATAAAATAAATACAGCGAGTGTGGCTGTTTACTGAATTTAAGGATAATTGGGCGATGGGCATTAAGGAAGGCACTTGATATAATGAGCACTGGGTGTTATTTGCAACTGATGAATCACCAAATTCTATCTCTGAAGCTAATAAAAAAATGTTTAAATAAAAAAAGAGAAAAATAAATAAATAAATATAGTAGCACAAAGTTACTCCGTGGAGAAATTTTCTGTAGCAAACAATATCTTTTTTGTTCAAATAAGCTGTACTCATACAGAAGTTAAAAGATTTTTATGCAACAATAGACAACTTGAGAAAAGCTCAGTTATTTGGATTACAACAGAAAAAGGTCAGATATGAAATGCAGACAGAAAAGAAAAAAAGATTTTAGTTTCAGCATTATGATGGTAAAGAGTATGTAGTTTTGTTAAAAGTGCTCTAAGGCTGTCTACTAGTGTTAAGTTACTTAAAGGAAACACATTCCTTATTAAGCTACCTGGTAACAAAACTATCTTAAAACTTGGAAAAACAGGAAGTCAAAAAATATTGGTTATAGAATAGAATATATAAAACAATTATTATGAATGAATGAGGTCTCCAAAACCTGTGACTATAAAAATGATTAATAAATAATTCTTTATCATCTTTCACTTCAAACATTTGTATTAACATGAACTATAAACTGGCTGCATATAGAGCTTTTCATCTACCCAACAAAAAAAGCTTGAAGGTTACCTATATCCCAGAGGTGCTGCTACATGTTGGGAATTCCACAATGAACAACAAAGGCTGGATGGATCACCACCCTCCTGGAGCTTTCAGTCCTCGTTTTAAAATGTATTCAAACCGGCTCAGACATTCACTACAGCTGTATGACCTTGGGCAAGTCACTTAAATTCTCTGTGTCTTATTTTCAGTAACCAAGCCCACGTTAATTTCTGAAACTGCCCGTTGCATCCCAAGCAGACATAACCACTAAGAGCAGGCCTGCTGAGTAGTGAAAACTTCAGCACATGTAATGAGTCTTAATAAACATCCTTCTTACATTAAGACCAAATGAACATTACCATAAATTTCATCTCTGGTCTTTATTATATCACTTGACTTTCTACTGTCCATAGTAGATATAACTTCCTTTCCATGTAACAGTCCTTTAAAATGTATGTACTGCAAACTTTTTGAGGGCAGGATCCATAGCCTAATCATCTCCAGATCACCAAGAGTTTCAAGCATAGTGCTTTAGATATAACAGTTGTTCAATATATGTTTGTTGCACAAATGTATATTTAAAGTGCCTACTCTGAAGTCAGGCTGCATAGTTTGAAAATCTGGCTCCATTATATAAGTTGTGACCTTAAAATCTCTACATCTCAATGCCTCTACATCTCAGCATTGAGATGCCTCAGTTTTATCATCTGTAAAATGGCACACACACACAAAGCAGTATCTGCCTTATGGGTTGCTGTGAGAATTTTAAAAAGTTTATATACATAAAGCACTTTGAATAATGCCTGACACCTCCAAATTGTTCAGTTTTATTGTTATTAACTACAAATGAATGTGCTGTATTACAATTTTCATATCATCCTAAGTCATCTCCAGATTAAACAAATTCAGTTTCTCTAATTGTTCTTCTGGATGTGGTTTTATACTCACAATCAACTTCCTCTATACACTTCCCAATTTGCACAAGTCCCTTCTTAAACAATTTTACATTATTTCCACTAGAACCGATAAAGGTCAAGAAAAAACCAATGAAATGATATTTTATTAAAATAACTGTGGCTTTATTATTATTTTATCAAAGCCACAGAGTCAATCACTCCAGTAACTTATTGTTATAAAAAAGAGAAGAAATTGAAAAGTACTAGATTGAAAGAAACTTAAGAGACATAATACCATATGTGATATATGACCCTGAATTGGATACTGAATTATATAACTTTGTTATAATATGCACCTTTGTTACAATTAAGAATATCTGAATATGATCTAGTTAATAAATGAATTTAGATAGTATAAGCACCTACCTCAACATGTTCAAACCAGAATCATAATCAACCTCAAAACTACCGGGGTACTGATACTATAGTTACTCATTGATATACAGAATGGTAAGATATAGTATAGCACAGAATGGTGCAATATAGGATAGCATGGTGTGGTATGGTAATACAGTATGGTAGAATAGAATAAAGTAGATGGTTAACAATAAAGAAATGTATTTACATACTAGTATGTTTATAAATGTGTCAATTAATATGTGTTTCCACACAAGAAAAATAATCCTAAAGTTATAAAATTGTTTTCAAGGGTACTCGTTTAATACATCTAAGCATCATTATAAAAAACATCATTTATCATTTACATGCATCATTTCAAATATCTAAAGATTATTGACTATCAATATTGCTTCAGGGTCAATCTAAGAACAACAGAAGAAAAGAAATATTATATTCAAAATTTGCTTTTGAACTGAGAGAGTATTATTTTATTAACTAACAGATTTGGTTCTGAATGTTTTCTGCTTATCTTAAAAACTCAAATCTACCCTCAAAAGATTAAGGCTGACACCTTTAAGGATAATCAAAATGGTTCCATTTTGTTTTGTCTTTTACAATCTACAAAGTTCAAAAAAAAACTTGTAATAATATTTTCAAGCAAAATTATGTCTGTTAACTTATACCTTAAAAGTTGCCTGACAACTCTGAATAGCACATCATGATTCAATTCAAAATATATTAATCGAAGAGCTATTTTAGTTCAACATACCAGGGGATTTAAAAAAAACAAAAAGATGACTGAAGAAAGCCCTCTCCTTGAAAAAAAAAAACGTATATTCCTGTACTGAGTATACTTTTATTCTTAGAACCATAAAATACCAATATGATTACAGACAGTGGTAGATTTAGGAAGATTTCATTTAAAAAGGACACACACACACACACAAATTGGGCTTTAAGAGAATTAGGAATTTTACCGAACAACAAGTAATTCCATCCCTGATATTCAGTGGTCAATAAGTCCTGTCAAATCTATCTCCTCCCCATCTCTCAGATCCACCCTCCCCTCTGGTTCCATTGCTGGGTGCCCACCATGTCTCATCTGACTATCGTGGCTGCCAACACAATCTCCCTGGAGGAAGCTTTTGCCCTGACAGTCATCCTCCACGGCACAGTGTTATTGTTATAAATGGCAGATTTGGTCATGACACTACAGTTTTTATAAACACCTTTAATAAATTTGAACTGACTTCTGTTATAAAAGCACACACTGCTCATTGTGCTCAAGCGCTTGACTTCACGCCTCTGCCAGCCGTTTCCCGTTCACCCTCAGACACCAATCTCCTCACACGCCACACTTCACTCACCCCAGACCGCGGGCACGCTCTCCTTCTGCCTGTCATATCCTGCCCAGCCTTTCTACCAGCTCAGTTTCATACACCCTTCAACTTCAAATATCTCAGGCGTGACCTACTCCTTCGAATACATTACTTGTGTCTTCACCAATATCCTCAGAGCCTTTTATGTAAACCTATGGTTGTAACAGCTCCCCTCACACTGTCTGGTCTTTATGCATTCGCATATCTGTCTACCTCGAAGCTCCTGTGCCTTTTCCATGCATTTGTCATAACTGTGCAGCCCTCACAATGTTTAGAACATAAGAGGTACTTAATATATGTTGAATGCATGGAGGAGCATGTGTTTTAAAGGGGATTTGGAGGACAAACAAGGTCACAAGAGAGGTTAAGTAGGAGCTAAAGGCGAAAAGATAGACGCTGTTGAGGTTAATGAGTAAAAGCCATGAGGTTCTATTTGAGAAAGATTAATTCAACTACAGAGTAAAAGAAGGCCTGAAAAGAGCAAAAGAGAAAGTGTGAATACTAGTTAGCTATTTTTATAGCTCAGACAAGAAACAAAACAACTTGGAAGGCAACAGAAATTGAAGAGAATTATCAGAGTGGACACTCTCTTTGGAGGTAAAGCTCTATACTTTATACTACAGTGATTTCTTGTGTAAGTAAGTTATTGAATTTTCTTATAAGTGAATCTGACTCTTCCACACATCTTTTTCCTCTCTTTTTATTTTTGGATTAGCGGGAAGATTTGCAGTTGGTTGGGAGAAACGGGTCCTTTAATTTTTGCCTAGGAAGTTGATATTTCACAAAAAGTCAGAAAATCCATTAAAATTGCCATCCCTTCCCATATCTATTATGTAACTTACCTGGAACTATAAAATGTAAAACAGCTCTTAGTGCCTCCAGCTGCACTGATAAGGATGCCTCGTGACTTTTCATAACTGTTATTATTTTGGGGGCCACTGCTGCCATCGTATCCAGGGTCGCGTTGCTGGAGACAGAACATCGAAATGCTTATGAAAAGTACAACCTGATTCCACTGTACAAACACCAAGTTGAAACAAGTACAGGAAAACAGAACCATTCTATTTTATCAGAAAAAAGGCTGTATGAAAATGCATTTGCATTCAGTCATATGAGCATATATATTTTAATTATTACTTAATTAAACTCTGGCTTCAAGAAGTAGAATTCATCGCAACCTGGGAATTCTTTTATTTAGTTTCACAAAACACAACTTCCTTCCGACCTACACACGGGTCACTGGCAACAACCCTGAGAAGTAGGTGTTATTGTCAGAAAAGTAGGCATTTTCCAGATGAGGAGTTTAGGCTGACGGAGGTTACGTATCAAGGTCCTATCACTAGAAGGTGAGAGAGTCAGGACTGGCACGCCAACCTGTCTGAGCCCTGAGGTCAGGGTGCTTTACTGCATACCAACCTGCCTCTTCCAAATTAACACCCCTGGACTTACTATTCAGTATTTTTAATCAGTTTAATTTGCATTAAAATCAGTCTCTCTAAGGTGTTATAGCTATTCTTTCTTTGCCATATGAAGAAATGCCACTTGACTAGACTTAGTGGGTACTACAAACTTTAAAAGAGGTACGCCTGGCTTCAGGTAACAGTGCCCTGTTAACTGAAACCTGGGCCTATCCAAACCTTGTCCTCTCTCTATTCCACAGAAATAGTGTCACTGTTTGGGTTGCTTCATTCTGCTGTTATAATTATGCCCACTTTTGTGCACAAACTTGAGCACAGGGGCTGGAATTTGAGGGGAAGAGTGCTAGTTTGAGCCCTTGGCAATCTGAGGTGAAGGCATGTTGACTTGGCATTTAGCAGGTGGTGTACCGCGCATGCTGACTCAGGCAGGAGAGCGGCTGGACTGTGAATTTGGGACCCACAGGCTGATGGCATCGTGTGTGACAGGGACGTGGCTGGTTTTGCTTTTAATTTCTGTTTTTCTGGGAAACTCGATCTCTCCTTCTATTCTAAATATTTGGATAAAAGGAGTGTGCTAGGCTGAGAACATCAACAAGCACATCAAAGAACATACAGCATGATTCTGGTTAGTAAAAAAACAAACCCAGGAAGAATAAAACAAGATGAAATCAGAGAGGGAGACAAACCATAAGAGCCTCTTAAGCCTAGGGAACAAACTGAGGGTTGGTGGAGGGGAGGCAGGTGGGGGGGATGGGGTAGCTGGGTGATGGGCATGAAGGACGGCACGTGATGGAATCAGCACTGGGTGTTATATGCAACTGATGAATCACTGAACTCTACCTCTGAAACTAATGATAACACTATATGTTAATTAATTGAATTTAAATTAAAAAAAGGAAACCCCCCCCCAAAAAAAACCTTGTCCTCGCTTCACATGGTTCTGTGGTCCCTGTAATACAACCCCTCTCGTCCACCTGTAGGTCCCAGGTTAAACACATGCCCTCCTTGTAGCTTCCCTTGTTTGTCATTCCACCTCATTCACTCCCCTCTAACCGCTGTGCCCCTCACACATTCCCGCTGTTACATTCTCACCCAGTATCGTGAACTATCTGTGTACACATCAGTCTCCCCCACTGGACAATGAGTTCTTTAGTCGCGGGCACGGGGTCCTCGTTAACTTGGATCCCCAGGACTAAAACTTTACATATTTTACATATGAGGGAACAGCCAGGAGCACAGATTGCACACAATCTACAGAATCTTAAACTGTAGATTATTCCACCTTGTTTTTGTCTCACTCATAAAGGTTCACACACTCCCAGGACCATGAAAATCGCCATTGGAGATAAACTTTGCACTCAAATATTCAAGGACAACATTTAAATAAAAGAAACATGACTCAAAGATATGATATATATTAACATAAATAGATTAGCTGGACCGATATTAAAAACAATATAACCCTATTCCTTAAAAGCCTACAGATGTACTACATAGTTGACCATGCCATATTTATTCATATTTAATAACAGTATTAATGATAATAGCTGTGATTTACTGAGTGCTTAAAATGTACAGGCATTATCCTAACTTTGTAAAAATCAACTGATTTAAAACTTACATTATAAACTTACAACTTATGAGGTTATTACTATTATCCCTCTTTACCAATGAGTAACCTGATGTTTAAAGATCAAATAGTTGGCTCAAATTAGTTGGAAAGCCAGGACACAAAATAACTTTTTACTGCAACATTTGTGCCACTTATCATTTCTTTTGAAAATTTTGAATTTACTCAGACTACGCCAAAGTTACTTCACATTCTCAGGCCTAACAAAATGCAAAAAGGCACCGAGCCTACGCTGCAGCGAGCACCTTCTGTATGTAAATCAGTTTTGGTCTTTTAAACAGGTTTGTTTTTTTTTTAAGCCAGGAGTTCTGCCTCCCCACACTCACCCCTCCACTCCCCACCCTACCCTGTCATCCACCCCCAGAGCAGAAAGAGAAGACAAAGTTAATTCAAACGAAAGAATAATAATAAATATTAGTTGTGAAAAAAGCAACAATTAGAAGCCACACGCTGATTTTATCTCATATAAATTTCACACATAATAATTCGAAAAACCGTTTAAGGTTACATGCTGTATAACTGCCATTTTTCAAAACGTACTCCATACCAAGCACAGAGTACAAAAGCCAGCCTTCAACATGTTTCTATGATCCCTATCATCCTTTTCAATAGCTGGATAAAATAAGTCTGTGGTATCAGTGAGATGAAATTATATTCCACAATGTTTCAATCTGCATCTGTCTTATGCTTTTCTTCTAATTCTTAGAAATATGTTTGAAATATTGATATTCTACCAGGCCCAAGAGTATATATTTGGCATAAGTCCATGAATCTATATTACCTTCCTTCAAAGAGATGATTTAGCATTTTACAGCCACTTTCAGCAACTTCAGGAGAATGTATATGCTTCTGCATTAACTCCAATACATTCAGGTATATTCCTTTTGACAACAGGATTTTTCTGAAATTAACTATAAAAATTTTTTAATGTTACTCATAGAAATGAAACAACATTTTCATAATTTCACAGTAAGACACAGAATGTTAAGATAATCCAAATTCATAGAAAAGTATATACAAGTACTTATGGAAGTTATATTTCATTGTAACTTAAAGATCATTAATGTTTATTTCTTTAAAATATACACCACTTCAAAGTTTTCACATTTATTAACATTTAGGTTGAGGTTTTGATTTTTAAGGTTTTACTCATAGAGTGAGTTGACTGGTACTAATATAATCCCATCCTTGTGAAAGAAGTGTGTCTGCAGAAAAATGTTTTAAAATAATGCTCTCCAAGATAAGAACGAAAGTTACATTTCATTCTAATATTTATAACAGCTTCACAAAATAACTGCACTTACAGAGAGCTAAGACTTGCTAGGTATGCTAGACACTAGTGAGCTGTGAATCAGTTACAGGTGCACGTAGAACTGACCACCTCTCAGCTCTTGGGAAGCGGGGGCAGTGGGGTGGGACAAGGCCTGGGACCACGCTGGGCTGCCTTCAGCCTTGAGCTACCTTCTCCATTTATCCCAGGGGACTGTACAAACATTATTCTTTCTATGTATGCCATCATTTGCAAAGGGATAGAAAGCACTTATAGAGAGAATAATTACATAATTTCACAAAGTAATGACAAAGCTTAAGAAATACAGATATGGGGGTGCCTGGGTGGCTCAGTCAGTTAAGCATCTGCCTTCAGCTCAGGCTCAGGTCATGAACCCAGTGTCCTGGGATCGGGCCCCATGTTGAGCTGCCTGCTCAGCAGGGAGTCTACTTCTCCCTCTCCTTCTCCCTCTACCCCTCCCCCTGCTCGCGCTCTCTCTCTGTCCCTCTCTCTCTCTCTCAAATAAATAATTTCTTTTCTTAAAAAAAAAGAAATACAGATATTCTTTACAACTGACTTCACACTCTATGTGAGAAAGTAACTATATCCCAACGATTACAGAATATTTTTTTTCTTTGTAATAGACTTCTTTCGCTAAATGCAAATTCATTATCTTGAAGTTTCCATATAAATATCAATTGTCTTGAAGACTCTATATAAGTATCAATTCTAACATTACACACTGTAATTCAACACTCTGAAAGTGGCAGGAAATGAAACTGAGAAAGTGTTAACTTAAGTACCACCGAGGGTCCCAACTTTGGATGGCTCAACTTATGATTTTTCAGCCTTGTGATGGTGTGAAAGTGATACACATACAGTAGAAACCATACTTCAAATTTTGAATTTTGATCTCTTCCTGGACTAACGATATGTGGTATGATACTCTTTCTTGATATTGGGCAGTGGCAGCGAGCCACAAAATTACGAGTGAATAAACAATACATTTAACAAACACTCTCTACTTCTTCATTCTGTTTTTCACTTTCAGTACACTATTCAATAAATTACATGAGATAGTCAACACTCTAGTATAAAATAGACTTTGTGTTAGATGATTTTGCCCAATTGTAGGCTAATGTAAGTCTTCTGAGCACACTTCAGTTCAGCTAGGCTAAATTATGATGTTCAGTAGTTTAGGTGTATTAAACGCATTTTCAACTTTCAACATTTTCAACCTACAATGGGTTTATCGGACATAACCCCATCCTAAGTCAAGAAAGAGCTGTATTTTGTGTGTGTTTTTTTAAAGATTTTTTATTTATTTATTTGGGGGGGGAAGGTCAGAGGGAGAAGCAGACTCCCTGATGAGTCTGGGGAGCCCGATGCAGAACTCAATCCCAGGACTCCAGGATCATGACCTGAGCCGAAGGCAGTCGCTTAACCAACTGAGCCACCCTCAAATTGGGAAAGGAAGAAATGATAGAAAATAGGGAAAACTCAGAAATAAGTGGAATTGATGTACACATTCTAAAATACTGCCAAAATCTGAAAAACTCATACCTTTCAAAGACACCCAGAATATCACAGATTAAAATATAATAAGTTGGTTATTTTGCTTGGTTATGTCAGAAGTTTTAAGAACCCCTCCTAAAGTGGCTAAATTATAACCTAGGGAATACTTTAAAAGATAGAAGTCCCTCTAGACTGGCAGTTCTCAAACTGCAGAGAGCATCAGTGCCACCGGGAGGGCCTGTTGAAAAAGAGATTGCTGGGTCCCGAACCCAGAGTTTGTGATTCAGCGGGTCTGAATGGGGTCCTAGAATTTACATTTTTAACAAGTTCCCTGGAGATGTTACTGTTCCAGGGACCACAGATTAAGAACCACTGTCCCGGATATTAACTTAACTTTTGACTTAAAAATTAAAAATTGAGAATAGAAATTTCATCAAACACTGGACCTAGAAGAAATTACATCATGGAGTCACTTCAGAGTTTATAAAACATTTTAGACATCTTATCTCATTTACCGTATATCTACACAATACCCCCGACCTCTTCCACTCCATTTTAGCAATCAATTACCTGCTTTAAAGAGCCAATAATAATATGCAACTTCCTTCAGCTCTTCAGTCAATATTCACCTTCTTTCCTGGTTGCCTTATCACCATTTTATCTCCTCCGACCCCTAACACATATCCTCCTTCTTTGCTTCATTTTTTTTTTCATAGCTACCTCACATATCATATATTTTATTTAGCCTTACTATCTGTCTTCCCGTCACTAGAGTTTAAGCTCCCTGAACCTGGGAGTATTCTATTTAACTGATATATCCCAAGTGCCTAGATCATTGTCTGGCAGCAGCTCAATAAACATTAACTGAATTAATTGATTAAGTGAGGAAAACGTCACATAGGATGTTCAAGCTTTGGCCTGGGTAACACCATGGCAGAAACCAGTTCTTCTGCCTGCCAGTCCAGTCATTTTTCTAGAAAACCACATCCAGCCCTGCATACCCAATGTTTCCAAGTGTCTTTCAATGAGAAGTTGCCTACAGAGGTTGGTGACTGAGCTGCTCAGTTCTTAATATTCTCCTGTGGCAGAACTCCAAGAACAATACAAGGGATCTGAGTACAGTTTACCCAGCAGGTGGCCAAGAACAAAGAGGTAAGGAACCAGGAAGAGCAGGGCACTGATTCTGAACAAAGAAATCAAGGTTGACGCCAAACGTAACTAATCCTCAAACACTAGTTATTTTGTTGGCATATCAAAGATTTCCATGGGGTAAAAAACTACAGCACCAACACAATATGTGTACATGGTCAAGGTTGCTCTTCTCTCCTAGATGTGTCACACAAAAGCAACCAAGTCTGGTCCTCATTTTCAGGAATGAGGTCCTATCCAGGCCTCAGCACAGTAGAAGATGGGAGATTTAAGGACAGCAATTCCCTTTTCTACCACTC
Organism: Phoca vitulina; assembly: GCF_004348235.1. Taxonomy (NCBI): domain Eukaryota; kingdom Metazoa; phylum Chordata; class Mammalia; order Carnivora; family Phocidae; genus Phoca; species Phoca vitulina. The sequence continues at coordinate 12,384,839 of NW_022589752.1, read as the reverse complement.
CTACTCTGACTCATCCTCCCAGAGGGCAACCCCTGTCTGTCTGTAAGGGCTCTTGCCCACTCAAGTGTTTTATTAAAGTGCCATCTGAGAGGTAGAGTGAGAAAGGAGGAAAAGGAAGAAGAAATTATTTTCCTCGTGATTTGACTTAAATAACAGCATTGAGAAACATGCATGGAGTGGTTTCTTGATTCCTTTCACTCTATGCAGGTTCTCTACTAACAGGTGGTGCTAGCACTGGTCTTTGTTTCTGGCTTTGTGTGTTTTTCTCTCTTTTGCTCCCTCCAAAAATATCCTGCAAGACCTGCCAAGTCCCAATGCCTTTCTGATGAGTTTTCTCCCAAGATTTTCCGGCAGTATTTCCTGTTCATGGGGGCCTGGAATCTGAACAGCCAGAGCCTCAATTTTAAAACTCAGAATCTTTCCAAAGATATAATAGCCATTTTTGTCTCCTTAATAATGGAAAGCTATAAGACTTACACGTAAAGGGCAATTTTACCAGATTTTAAAATGGTGAATATCTCTCCACCCACTGCATTATCTAGACAGTGTTCCTTAAAAAAATAACAGGAACAGTATATTAAAGAAAATGGAAAAAAGTGACCATTTGGTACCAAAAAAAAAAAAAAAAATCCCACTCAACACAAGGTAAAAGTCCATCAACGAGAAACTGGTTCATAAAATAGGATCTAGGTGTACACTGGGAAACTACATGGCCATTAAAAATGTAAATATGAAATTTTACATTTATCAGCACCAAAAATGAAACATGTAAAATCTGCTTTTAAAATTATTAATATTATCCCATTTTGGCAAAAAATAGAAAATATATAGTATATGTCACATGTGAGTACACACATAGAAATTCAGGAAAAAATCAAAATGTTTATTTTCTTCTTTATCCTTTTGCCTATATATAAATATCTCTATATATCAGATACATAGATCTACATATTTGAATTTTTATAACATATTGTCTTTATAATTAAAACAATACAAAGTGTGTTTCCTCGTATTAAAAAATGGTGCACCCCTTACCATTTTGTTCTAACAGAGTTGACAATGCATTTGCAGATGCCTGGAAGACTTCTTTTGATGAAGAATGCATCAGCATGGAGAGCATCACTTCCCTATGAGCTGGGAACCTTTCACAAATTCAATCACAATATTACTGGTAATCTTTTTGATAATTAGTTCAAATATTCATGTATCATTATCTAATCTCTCTAACAACAAATAAAGGCTTATAAACATTTCATGCCACCTCCACTTACAAGAGTGAATTATAAACAGTTTTATATTTAAAAGATAGTTCAAATCCACTGAATACTAATAAATCAGTATTTCTCTGTTTCTTCAAAGTTGATAAGCAGTAGGGGGGGAAAGACTCAGCAAATATATAAGGAGGTATTAAGAGTAAAAAGATAAAGTGAGAAAAAGAAGATAATGGAAACAAGAAAAAAAATGAAAATCATAAAGGAGCATCATGAGTTTTAAAAGTGTAGAACATAATATATTTTCTTTTAATAGTATATTTATTTTAAAGTTCTCTTATGGATATTGAGGAATGAGTGTGCTATGAGCTGAAATTTATAAACTGCACCATGAACCTAACCTCTTAAAAAGACTACTCAAAGTGGATTAGGATGCTGGTTTAACATACAGTTTTCAAAAGAATTACTGTTTCCTTTCAAAATGGAGATGTATAATTAAATGGCATCTGTGTTATTAATTCTCTCCTGGTTGGCAATGGATCATGATACAAACAGATTTTCAGGATTTGAGATATAGACTATTACTATTTAAGTTTCCAAGATAAGTCATTCAAAAGTCATCAAAAGCAAGAGCATACCCAGAGCAAACATAAGCATTTCCATAAAGCACAAAGGCTCATGGGCATGAAACAACTCTGATATACACAAAACTCCTGTTTACAGTTTGTGTCTTTGAGAAAGAGGACTGGTCTTATGAAGCCTGAATTACACTCCTGCAGAATGCCTCCTCAAGAGCTGACACCTACAAATAACCCTCTCAGGAGAAGACAGGTCAACAATGCCACATCAAGTGAGGAATCACTAAGGAGGCCTCTGACCACATTGCATTCATGATATTGACAACCTGCTAACTAGTCACGGCAACAGAAAAGGTCACAGATGACTCTGCCATCTCTGTCACCTGAGATTAATTAACATAGCATTTTTAAATGATCAGCTAGAAAATTGAAAGTTCTTTTCTCAATGATTCATAATTTCTGAATGACTCTTGATTCCAAATTATTGGGCAATAACTCTCAAACACATCAGGGATCAAAATATTATGTACACTCTACTATTTTGTGGCAGCACTTGAAACATATATGCCTATATCAAAAATATTTCTAACAATAAAAGTTACACAGTATTTTATATGGATTGATTAAAAATGTAATTAAAATTTTCTATCATATAAAATCAAAACTACTGACTGGCCATCTTCATCTCCAATCTTCTCATGTAAACTGTTTTGGTACATAAGGAGATTGTTAAGGGCCCAGCATGCAGCTTCCTGGATCAGGGGAGAAAAAAGAAACCTGTCAAAACATAAATTAATGAACAAACATAATTTTGAATAACTATAATATTTATGAAAGAGTACAACCTGCACATGCTTATTCTTTCTATGCCATGTTAATGCTTTGTAACAGGCTTCCAACCAGAACAATTTATCTTCTTCCTCATCATCAGTCTCCGAATTCTCATTCTTTTCCTCTAAATCTTGATTTAAGAAAATGGTCTCAGCTTGAAAAAATGTAAATATATGACTTACTTACAGTTTGAATGACCAACATGAAGTGCATACTTTGAAACATTATGAACAAAGTGAGGTATTCCTTAGTTGTGGCCTTAGTTCATTATAAAGACTTTTTCAAATATATTACACACCTCAGAATACTGCTATTCCATCAAATGAGGAAGAGAGTACCAAACAAACCTAATAGATTAGAGGAAGATTAACTGAGATTAGCTGCCCAATAACAAAGCTAAACCAAGGATGTATTTACTCATGTACGAAGTGGGAATGGTATACTTATCACAACTGTTAGTTCCCTTGAAAGTATCTTCTATTAGAAAATGAATTACATTAGGACAGAAAAGCCAATTAATGATACGTTCTCTACATATGACTTTCTTGTTATAACGATGTCTTGTTATAATGTTCACATTCAAGATCAAATGCAGCTATAAAAATTTCCTTTTGAGTACAGTTACTTACTGAGGAGCGCTAAACAGCTGAGTGCTGCAATCTGTAACGTGGCGTTCTCTGAATATCGCCGCACGGCTTTCACCACAAACTCATGTACCTCATTTAATACCAGAATATTAAAAAAATTACCTAAAAGGTAAGTGAGATACTAGCTGAATTCTCATCCATGGAACTTAAATTACCTTGAGTTATACAACAGTATTTATATCAATAAATATGAAAAGTGAATACTTTAATGACATTAAGATATATATTAATTTAATTAAAATAGCTTAATATAATTGCATAAAGGTTTGAAAATTTATTTCATGAAGTCATTTAATTATCTTACTTAGACAAAGGAACTGACTGAGCAAAAATAGTGGTATGTTTGGGTTACATTAATTTTGTGTTCTTTCACTCCCTCTCATGTCATTATCATATAAAACAATGAGGTATCTGTTATGCATGGCTTTTGTACAAAACAGCTTGATTTTCTAAAGATGAGGGAGAAAACCTCCCTTGTGATTAAATGCTTTTGCCGAACCCTTCTTTCACTTAAAGGAATGCTGCTCAGAAAACTCATTGGCATGCATCATTTACTTGATCTTATCTGTGATGATCTTAGAAAAAAAAAAATAAGAGAATATTTCACCCCCTCTAACCCAAACCAGGAAGAAGTCTCACCCCTTTCTACATTCACTTTTCTGAGAATCAACACATCATCCAAAAATCTAAATCCTTATGAGGAAGGAATTTGTAAATGATATTCCACATGTATGTGCCTCCTTCCATTTAAGCTTATTTGTAACTCTCTAACAGTCACCAGTTCCCTTCTAGAAGTAAGAATGAGGGGCGCCTGGTTGGCTCAGTTATGATCAGGTCATGATCTGGGATCAAGACCTTTGTCGGCTCCCTGCTCAGCGGGGAGTCTGCTTCGCCCTCTCCCTCTGCCTCTTCCGCAGCTCGTGCGCTCACTCTCTCTCTCTCTTAAATAAATAAATAAAATCTTTAAAAAAAGAAGAACACTCCTATTTAGCTACAAGTGTAATTAAATGAACCCTGAGACACAAAGCCAGGATTGGAAAAGATCCTATATTATGAAAAGCCTAAAGCCCACACTAAATATTAATCAACGGCTTCAAAATCAAAAGGCAGTTTAATTAGGTATAGCTCTTCTCTGGGGCGCCTGGCTGGCTCAGTCAGTTAAGCGTCTGCCTTCGGCTCAGGTCATGATCCCAGGGTCCTGGGATCAAGCCCCACATCGGGCTCCCTGCTCAGCGGGGAGCCTGCTTCTCCCTCTCCCTCTGCTGTGCCCTCTGCTTGTGCTCTCTCTCTCTCTGTCAAATAAATAAACAAAAATCTTTAAAAAAAAGTTAGGTATAGCTCTTCTTTATCAACACCTTCTTATGTTCTTGCCTCTTTCACATTCCCCCACTAAGCAGACATACTCCCCGCCCTTAGAGGTCTGTAGTCTTGGAAAGTCATTTCAGAGGATTCTCTTCTACTTTTACCAATTTATCTAAACTTGCGTTGTCCCTTCACCTTCTTTTTCCCTACCATGCCATTGCCAACAACCACTCTACCATTGACCAACTGTGTGACTCTGGGCAAATACCAGTGAGACCGGCCTTCTCTTACTTTCAGACAATTTATATGAAAATACATAGCAAATTATATAAGGCTTTAAATGCATTAACCCCATAATTAGGTTACATAATTTGACAAAATGCTAAATAATTATTCATTGACTTTGGGTTTTTATTTTAATTAGGAAGAGAAAGTTAAGCTTCTTCTGGAACAGTAACAAGGCAATAAATTCTCTAGCCACGAAATGGGACAGATAATAATCTGTTAAGAGATAAATGAGGAAGAAAAGAAAAGCATCCTTATCTGAAGATCGAGTTAATGGCTTTTTAATACTGGATGGTGTTAACTCTATAGAGAAAGCAGGGAAAAGCAGCAGCCCGGAGTAGCTTTACCAGCACTGGTAATGACTTAAGTTGGTTGGGGCATTCTTCTGCTTTGTGCTTCACATTTTCTACATGTTAGGCTTATTCTTTTGTATGTACCAACTATTGATATAGTTATACTTTAAATATACCACTAACAATAAGATGAGACTTCTCTTTCATTACGCACATCAATTTTTGCCACTGCTTTTAAAATTCTAACCATGGCAGAACAGTTTGCTATTTTACAATATTTCTATCCAATGTATGTCAATATGCTACTTATCAACACACAACATACATATGCTATATATATTTGCATCATATAGACCACGATAATAAGTTAACCAAGAATTATAACTCACCTAATGTAAGCCTATGGAGCAAGCAACAACTCACTTCTTGAATTTTTTCATTGACAGGGAATGCTTTCATGGCTTCTACCACAATGTTGTAACACCTGACGTTGCCACTCATGAGGACTTCAACATTATTGCCTAAATTTAAAGAAATAATAATTATCCAAAGGTAATAAAAGGTAACAATTTCCCACTTGAAATATACATACAAAAACATCTTGTACATTTTGTGAATATATGCCAGCAAAAAGGCTATACTTCCAAATTTAAATATCATGTTCTATCAAATAGCTGTAAAAAACACTATGCTCATTGCTCATATAATAGGATTTAGACTCTTCTCTAGCATTAAGGGGAAATTGCTTTACTCCTGCTTCTTCACTTACAAACAAACAAAATAAAGGGATAATTGAGAGTGCTTTTATGTAAGCCTAAAAATGTAATGTCTTGGCCATAAGTTTTCAAATAAATGCATTTGGGGCCTATTTCCTAATGAGGCACTAACTCCATTGGATAACACCTTTTACATTGTTCCTTTTTCTCAAACCAACGGAAGGAAAATCAAAATCTTGTCACATAACAGAACAGCTAAAATCAACTATGACTTATTTCCTGCCCATTCCAGAAGGGCAGCAGAAAAGCAGACGTGTCCTGGGCATCAAATTCAAGCTTCCTGAGGCTCTGAGATAGAAGGGGAGAAGTGGGGGGGGGGGGAAGCAGGGCACAGATGACTAAGGGACAAACACAGGTGAACCAGAAAGAAAGGAAGGAATCTACTGGGAAAGGCAGTCAGTCAACAGAAAGAGCGAGTATATGAACCCACGTGGAGAAAACAAATTTGCATTTCTGAATGAAATGTTGACTATTATTAAAACAAACCAAAAAAAAAAAAAAAAAAAGATGTTTGCAAAAAATTTTTCTGTGTTTTTTGGCATAACCAAACTAACCAACTGTTTCTCCAAAAATATATTTTTAATTTTTAAGTCGTATTTTAAGGAGCATTGAATATAGGAAAACATGTTCTGATAAAAGGAAATGGCTTCTGAGAATAATTATCTGCTTTTACTCAGAATAGCAGACATGATTTGCCCTAAGACTCAGAAGCAAACATCTTTCAATTAGAATCAGTGTTTAAAACATTTCATTTTTCTTATTTTTAGTTGCTACTTTCTTTGACCTTTGCATTCTGAATCAACACATTCTTCACTGCAGTTATGTCAGATGGGGGTGGAAAACAATGAATTTCAAAGCACCCAGCCCAAAACAAATAAATAAATGTATAAATATAACTGAGGAAAGGTAAAATGAAAAATATATTTGGTTTGTTGACAGTGGATGACTCAGAAATTTTGAAGTATGTCCATTCTCTATTATAGTGCAACTCCATCTACTTTCAAATGTTCAATTTCCCATGGATAAGAAAATGATGGATTTTATGACAATCATAAGAGCATCCTTTCACAATGGGATCGGGTTTTTACTGAAGACTCACATCAGATTTCCATGTCTGAAACCATGTTGCATATTATATATACCATACTACAGTACACATGTAGGAAATATAAATTATGTAATAACACTGTCGATATTTTTACACTTACTACATACCAGGTACTAGTCTGCATTTTTCAAGTTATTTAACCATTTAATCCTCACAACTTCGCATGTGTGAAGATGAAAACATCACTAGATAAATGCGTGTGCATATCCTGCATGAAATGCTCATGTGCACTTACAAAACAAAAGTAGTAGATTCAGAAGCATGATTTTAGCCCATTAGCAGTCACTGGTAATATACACAGCAAATTAATTTCTTCTTATTTGTACTTTTTTTGTGATAGAAGTGCCTAGATTTCAAAGCATCAAGAAAATGCTAAAGTTCAAACTTCATCCTGTGGCTTTTCAAGCCTTTCAAGATCTGCTTATGTTTCCAGCTTCATCACACTGACTCTTATCAAGCCCTGCCCCCACCTCCCTTAAATAACACAAAAGCAGACACTCAGGGCTGGACATATGCATAGGTGTGCGTGCATACACACATGCACATACACACACAAACACACACTCTTAAGTACACAGTTTACTGAACTACTTTTATCTTCTTTTTTAATTAATTATTATTTCTTTTAATTTAAATTCAATTAATTAACATATAGTGTATTATTAGTTTCAGAGGTAGAGTTCAGTGATTCATCAGTTGTATATAACACCCAGTACTCATTACATCACGGGCGCTCCTTAATGTCCATCACCCAGTTACCCCATCGCCCCACCCACCTCCCCTCCAGCAACCCTCAGTTTGTTTCCTATGATTAAGAGTCTCTTAGGATTTGTCTCCCTCTCAGATTTTGTCTTGTTTTATTTTTCCCTTCCTTTCCCTATGATCTTCTGTTTTGTTTCTTAAATTCACATATGAGTGAGATCATATGATAATTGTCTTTCTCTGATTGACTCATTTCACTTAGCATAATTCCCTCTAGTTCCCTCCACGTCGTTGCAAATGGCAAGATTTCTTTTTGTGTATGTGGCTACATAGTATTCCATTGTATATATATACCACATCTTCTTTATCCATTCATCTGTTGATGGACATCTGGGCTCTTTCCACAGTTTAGCTATTGTGGACATTGCTGCCATAAACATTGGGGTGCACGTACCCCTTCAGATCACTACATTTGTATCTTTGGGGTAAATACCTAGTAGTGCAATTGCTGAGTCATAGGGTAGCTCTATTTTCAACTTTCTGAGGAACCTCCATACTGTTTTCCAGAGTGGCTGCACCAGCTGCATTCCCACCAACAGTGTAGGAGGGTTCCCCTTTCTCCGCATCCTCACCAACATCCGTTGTTCCGTCTTGTTAATTTTAGCCATTCTGACTGGTGTGAGGTGGTATCTCATTGTGGTTTTGATTTGTATTTCCCTGATGCCAAGGGATGTGGAGCACTTTTTCATGTTTCTGTTGGCCATTTGTATGGCTTCTTTGGAGAAATGTCTCTTCATGTCTTCCACCCATTTCTTGATTGGATTCTTTGTTCTTTGGGTGTCAAGTTTGATAAGTTCTTTATAGTTTTTGGACACTAGCTACTTTCATCTTCTTGAATGCACTATGCTCTCTCTTGCTCCAGGATCCTGATACTTAACGATGTTCACTGCCTGAGACACTCTGCCTGCACTTCACCTCAGACATCCCTACACACAAAGCTCTCATCATTAAAGTCTCTACTAAGAGACTTTGCCTCCCTTCTTGTTTTTCTCATAACCCCAGGTACTTCTGCCAATACCTGCCTTATAATACGCTGTCATCACCTATATTATCTATATCTGGCATGGTAGCATGGGCTCTGAGGAGGCAAGAAGCATGTCTACGTTTTCTGCTACTGTTTCCCAGCGCCAAGTGTTGCAGTACAGTATCAATAAATAAAAATTAATTAAATTAATAAATAAATAAACAGGATTCCCATCTGCAAGTTTTTACATAATAAAAAATATTTTTAAATGCGCTCAGAAAGGACATAAATTGTAATTTTTCATATACAAAAAAGAAATCATGCACATGGGGTACTTACAAGGAATTGCTAGGGAATGTAAACAGTGCAGGACATGAAGCACAATTTCCTCTTCATCTTTAAAATTTTTTAATGCATTGAGCAAGATCATATAATCTTTATTCTCAACAAATTCGGTCAGTTGCTCCTCTGAAACTAGAAAAATGAAAGACAAAATACTGAAAAAGCTTAAAGATGATATAAAATTTTAATTACTTAAAAATATAATATTCATGTCAATTATATGAGACACAGTAATTACAATAGACATAAAGTTAAAGATGCGTATTTCAGCCAAACTCTTCTTAAGAATTCTATAATGGGAAAAAAGCTACTGAGATTAAAAGAATTTCTTTTTGATCTGTATTAGTTTAGTGTTTTAAAATGTAAAAGTGCTAGTGACCAAATAATTCTCAGAAAAACAAAATTACTTATAATTTCCTTTGGGAAACTGACCAATGACTAATAAAGATGGCCTACTGCAAGTGACTATATCAATACTTAAAAAGGAGTGGTCAGGGCGCCTGGGTGGCTCAGTTGGTTAAGCGACTGCCTTCGGCTCAGGTCATGATCCTGGAGTCCCTGGATCGAGTCCCGCATCGGGCTCCCTGCTCGGCAGGGAGCCTGCTTCACCCTCTGACCCTCCCCCCTCTCATGTGCTCTCTCTCTCTCATTCTCTCTGTCTTAAATAAATAAATAAAAAATCTTTAAAAAAAAAAAAAAAAAAAAAGGAGTGGTCAATGGTACACTGTTTAAAAGCAGCCCAGTTCAAGAGGGGTGAACTTTAGCAAATGACAAGTAATTAGACTTTGAAGTACTCTGTCTCAATGATCTTGATTTCATCAGAGATTATTATTAATTTTCATAATTAAAGTCTTTTTAATCAAGCCAGTGAGTTCCATTTGGAGTCATTTTATTGGGTGGGTAGCTCAAAAAACATGTATACAAATCTGGTTTTTCTAGCCTGAGCATAGCACAGACAAAAACGCCGGAAAACGTGGCACTCTATGATCAGCATTACTTTTTTGTTTTTCAACTTGATACCAATGGTCTGTATAAAATGATGTGAAATTGGTTAGGTTCTTCAAATAAGTGAGGAGTATCATGGAACTTTCTCATTTTATTGAGCAGTTTCCACAGTATACTTTCAAATTTTGAAAATTCACTTTACACGTCCCAGTAAGTCCCAGAGAACTTGATAGTCCTAAAAAACTCAGAAATTTTTCTGCTCTATATTTAATCAAAATACTGTCAGTACTGACAATATTTCTATTGAAAGAGCTTCCTTTTAACATTCCCTGGTCCTTCTCCATATGTCCTGGATGGGTCCCACAATGCTCATCAGAGAGCTCTTCTTCCATCAACAAGAATGTGCCCTTAAACTGCAACATAGAAGATAACAGACCTCTGAGACATTGGAACCTCAAACTCAATTCTGCCCAGCTCTTATCAAAAGCTCAGTTGCAAGATAAAACATTTATAGAAGATAACCCGAAAGACATGCAGTTCCTTGATTCCCCACTCACAGTAAACCCTCTTCTCTGCCAAGCCTGATCATCAGAGAGCTGGGTTCCAGGCCCATGCTGTTCTGACACTTGACAGAGTCTCTTTCACTGAAATACACTTTGTACTCCTTATAAAACGTGTGTACTTTATCATCTCATCCAGGGAAACCCAAGAGAGTATTTTACCAGGTTTCCCATGACGCAGATCCCTTCTCCTGATAAATGGGTTTATTTTTATCTCAAGTAACTTTGTAACAGGCAACGTTTAACGCTTCTTTGCCTGATAGGAAGGAGAGAGCCAGATTTCTGGTCCATGCCTTGACAAGTATACAGGACCTGAAGTCACTAGTAAATTTAACCAGACTTTACATTATTTTCCCTTCACACATTTCCTCATCCACTTTTTTCTCTAGTGTACTATAAATATCTATAAGCTGTTTAAAGTCTTTTTGAAATGAGACAAGAATTAAATAGTAGATGTTGATCTATTCCATTCCTGGAGATGCCAGAAACTCGGGTGGCAAACTGACATAGACACAGAACCCACATAAGTTATTCTTATCCTAAACCTCCAGCACTATTGGTTCTCATAATGATGCAGAAGGAGCTCTCAAAAAATGGTGGTAAATTGAACTACAGTGGTGGTAACCAGCTGTGTGCCCACAGGCAGGTTGCTCATGTCACCTCTCTCATCTATACCCTCATCAAGTCAGTGGAAGGACTAATGGTTCCAACCAACTCCAAAATTACATGATAATCTCTGTTATCAATCTTAGTCCCATGAGATAAAATACATATTTGTCTTTTTCCTAAGGGACACTCTGCAAACCTTCTGGTTCTTTATACAGAGTCTTCAACAATTTCTAAAATCCCTGGAGATGACTCAACATCATAAATCCAAATTTAATCTATGCTTTAACTTTACAGTTTTATTTTTTCTTTCTTAACACCTACACATCCAGTTTGCAAAGTGAACCATAAGTCTTGTTAAGCAATGGAAGAAAGTCTACTACAATTGCATAATTTATAACCCATGAATGAAATTCATTCCACAAAACAATATTTCTGAATTAACCCCATTATTTATCCTTGACTGATAGCCCCCACTTCTTCATAAATAGTAAAATTTTAGATACCTTATTATCATAACTATATTCTACTTTTCCATTGCTTCTTTTATAAATATGAAAATAGAGAATCTGACATTTTTAAATACCTCTTTCAAACAGCACACGTAAAGCTTTGCATCCAAGTTTCTGGACTTCGTCATTGGCTGAAAATGCGCGCATGGCATCAAAAATTAACATGAAAATATCACTTTCTTCATCCAGTATCAGCAAAGTGATTTTGCCTATTTTGAAAAGAACAATATGCCCCAGATAAATAGCTGTTTCAACATTTAGTATGTTGATTTTTACATGAGGACTATGAATGGTTTGTGGACTCTACTTCCTGATAAACCACTTAATTACCCCAGATGTTAGACCTATCAAGCTCTACGATCTAAGTGAAATAAATTCCCAGTACACTTAACTATAACTCTGTGATTCCTAATCAATACCTGTAGCCAAGGTCTTTTGCTCTAAACTCCTGAAACGTATTTCTATCTGCCTCTTAGGCAACACCATCTGAATATTCCATGGGCACCCTATATCTAGCCTTCTTCTGTTCCCTGTCTTCTTCAGTGATACCATCATCCAAGTTACCCAAGAGAAACTACCAAGTCATCTTCCTTCTTCCATCCTCCCTCTCTCTTCGCACAGTCTGCTCAACCAAGGAATTAACTCATTACCAAGTCCTTCAAGTCTATCTTCTAACTAATTTTGAAAATTCCCTTTGAAGTAGCAGCCCCCCCCCCCCCCCCCCCCCGCCATTCCTATTGCATTCAGAACCTCATCATCTCTCACTTGGAATGCAAACACAATTGTTTAATGCTCTGCCTGGCCCAAATCCCTCCCTAACTAATTTATCCCCTGCATTATATTTCTAACACCAATGTGCTCCTATATATCCCTTTCTGAAATCTTCTAAAGTCTTTTCATATTGTTCAGTCTGTCCAACAAGACCCTTCACAAACTGACTTCATGTATCTCCTCAGCCTCACTCCCTCCATGCACTGTCTCCACTCCAAACATACTAAACTCCCTACTCATGACTTAACATTTTCTTTGATAACCCTTCACACTTGCACTAGCTGTATAGAATGCCCTCCCACTCCAAACATATTCCTGCCATAATTCGAGAAATAACCACAAATGGCACCTACTCTGTCAATAAAAACAATAGTACTGGAATAGGAGTGGTAGTAATAATAAATACATGTCTAGCACGTAATGTGTCTTACACCGGTTGAAGCAGCTCACTCCAACACATGTAAAAACCCACCACGACCCCATAATGTAGGCGCAATCCCCATTTTAGAGATAAGAAAACTAAAGCACATAAAGGTTAAGTGACCCAAGTGACTTTGTCCAAGTTCCAACAACTAATAAGAGACAGAGCTGAATTACTTAGGCAGTTTATGTCCATGCTCCTAAGTTCTTTGAATGAGTTTAGCTACTCTCTTCTCTATGTTCCTGTAGTGCTTTTTATCATATCCCAGTTATAGTAATTTTCTGATTAAATTGAAATTTTGGGGGTATCTTCGTGGCTCAGTCGGTTGAATGGCCAACTTTTGGTTTCGGCTCAGGTCATGTGGGATCAAGCCCTGTGCCCGGCTCTGCGCTCAGCACAGAGTCTGCTTTGGATTCTCTCTCTCTCTCACTCTCCCTCCAGCTTATGCTCTCTTTCTCTCTCTCTCTCTCAAATAAATAAGTAAAATATTTAAAAAATAAAAAATAAATTGAAATTATTTCTCACACTACTCTTTTTTTAAAGATTTATTTATTTATTTGAGAGAGAGCACTCGTGCATGAGTAGGGGGAGGGACAAAGGCTGAGAATCTTCAAGCAGACTCCCCATTGTGTGTGGAGTGTGAGGCGGGGCTGGATCCCAGAACCCATGAGACTGTGACCTGAGCCGAAATCAAGAGTCCAACGCTTAACCATCTGAGCCACCCAGGTGCCCCTCTCACACTATGTTTTATGTCTTTTCCTGTCCTGTCTAATTCAGGAGACACTAAGCACATGTGGCTTTTTAAACTTAAATTTAAATGAATTAAATTAAATAAAATTAAAATTTAGTTTCCCACATTTCAAATGTTCAACAGCCACATATGGCTATTTGCCATGACATTGAGAGGTGCAACATTTCCTTCACTGCAAAAACTTATACTGCACTGTGCTGCTGGACTGTGCCCTTCTATGTTGCAGGAATTTTGCCTCATCTGCCTTAGAGTTCTCCAGAGGCCAGCACAAAAGTAAATGCCCAATAGCTATTAAATCCATTAACTAACAAATCAAACAATAAAAACAATCTATAAGTTAACCTTTAATAAGTATCTGAGATGAACTTAAAACACATTAAAAACTTCCCTAACAGCGTAAAATTCTAAATGTTACATGGAAGATATTAAATTAACCAGTCTTTTCAAGACCCATGTCAGATTTCCTAACTGTCTGCACATTGCTGACTTCAATATATTCCAGTGTTGGGAGAATTTTTCTAATTCATAAACTCTCAGATTCCTGTCCATAGCAAATGGAGAACAAAGGAAAAAGAAAAAAAGGCTCCCAAGGATGGGTTTCAAATTAATCATGGTTAAGACTCGTTGGTGCATTCCATTATGTATTTTAATAAAAGGCTGTGGTAAAGTGGTGAGAACCTTCCGGCCTTTCCTACTCCTATCCCTTCATACTCTGATCTTCACCTTCCTTCTTCCTTTCTCTTTCTCCTATCCAGTCTTCATGATTTAGTAGGGCCAATGAGCACATTTAAGATCTTCCTACCCCACAGATCCAACCCCTATCATGCCATCTTCCCAGGTACCTGTAACTCTAGGTATGCTGTTCTCTTGACCTAAAGCACCCTCCACCACTTTGAGAAGGAAAACAACGCCCCATCATCATGATTATCTCCCTGTGAGAAGCCTTTCTTCTCAGAACCTTATGTAATAGCAAGTGTCCATCACAGCAATGATCATAACTATTGCACCATACCAAGATTCTTTGTTTCCAGGTCAATAATCCTCCAAGCAGAAGTGTCCTCAAGGAAAGAACCTGATATGTGGACTCAGACCCTGGTTCTACTAGCTACTGGCTGAAGCAATCTCTTTGTGCTTCCATGTCCCTCACTAGAAAACTGTGATCAAATACCCATCTCAAGAGATGTTTTGAGGATTACATTTTTAAAAGCATGTGAAAAAAGAGTAGTGTGAGAAATAATTTCAATTACTGGCATCTAGCAAGTATTCAAGAAGCAATGCTATGTATTTTTAAAATATTACTATTATGTCATACCCTAGAACATATAGAAAACATATTAGAGATATAATGAAGAAAGATAGAATAATGACAAGGACTTGTATGGCCAACAAGCTAATGGGAATGTGACATGTGGGACCAGACTTTGGGAGCAAAGCTGGGAAGAGAAATTAGGTTCAGGAATAATATATAAAGGTGATGCTTAAGGTCAGGATAGTGGGTGGGATTTTTGAAAGAAAAAGAGTGGAGAAAAGAGATAAGGAGAGGGGCACCTCGGTGACTCAGTTGGTTAAGCGTCCGACTCTTGGTTTCAGCTCAGGTCATGATTTCAGGGTCATGGGATCAAGCCCTGCATCAGGCTCCATCCTCAGCATGGAGTCTGCTTGTCCCTCTTCCTTTGCTCCTCCCCACTCTCTCTTTGCTCCTCCCCCCGCTCCTCCCCCCACTCGCTCATGCTCTCTCTCTCTCCCTCAAATGGATAAATAAAATCTTTTAAAAAAAGACAGAGAGAAGGAGAGAAAACAGAAACAAAAAGAATTTTGGAAATCACTGATATTTAGGTTATATTATATTCTTATATTTTAAAAAGACATTAAAACACATTTGGCAAATGGTTTAAAATATTTTTTTAGGGGCGCCTGGGTGGCTCAGTCGTTAAGTGTCTGCCTTCGGCTCAGGTCATGATCCCAGGGTCCTGGGATCAAGCCCCACATCAGGCTCCCTGCTCAGCAGGAAGCCTGCTTCTCCCTCTCCCACTCCCCCTGCTTGTGCTCCTGCTCTCGCTATCTAAAATCTAAAAGATTTTTAAAATCTTTAAAAAATAAAATAAAATAAATAAAATAAAATTTTTTTTTAATCTGAGTCAACATTAAAAATATACATGTGTATGTATTACCTGAAGTTAGAAGGAGATCTAAGGCCTTCAGTCCAACTGTTAACAGGTTTACACTGGCATTATGAACTGTTAGCATTTTAAGAATCAGTCTGTAATTAAAAACAGAAATCAAGGTAAGAGTGAATTATCATACCTAGATGTTTGCTTTTTTAGATGTTGTGCTTCACTCACCTATATTTTTATTCATCTTATTGTATTTCATTCCCTAAGAAGCTCTTGTGCATTTTTCTTCCATTAAAACTGAGCCAAACTTGTAACGATTAAGAGGGAAATATGTCTCAATTAAAAAGTTAAAACTTTTTCTCTGAATATTCAAATTCAATTACTAACTACTTTCACCCAACTCCATATCTAAACTATCATGAGGAATTATATACATCAAGGGATCAAGCCCATTTTTATATTTGATATATACTTGTGTATTATACGTTATGTATGTTGATATATGAAAATATAGAGAGATGTAATAAAAATGTTAGTTTGTACATATAAATTAAGAACCCATATGAATATTTAAATTATTGATTTTTACTGTTTTTGAAAGAGAAATTGACAATATTTTATCAGTGAACCTAGTACATCAACAATATTCAATTAGTTAAAATTCATTCAGTTTAAGTCTCTGAGTTAATCAATTCTAAAATATACAATCTTTGGTCTGTTTCTACCTAGTGGTGGTTAGCTTTACATCATTCGAAGAAGAAAGAGCCTGGTGACATCCACAGATTCCCAAGAAACTTGCCACATGGTCTCCAGTCGGCAAGGTGAGGAATTGAGGGACCCAGTCCCTCTACTCCGTCAATTCTCTTCCAACCCATGTTGCCCTACCTGTCCCTGCATCATACCCACTGTTCCGACTTCATCTCCACATGAAATTTCTTCTTTAGTACTGTACACCTTCAGTGGAAAAAAGTCCTTAAATATAGGGAGATTATGTTTCACAATAAAGTTTGCTGGGAATGATCTAATATGCTCCACTATAGAAAGCAGTGTGTCTACCTTATCCACACTACTTCAGGCCTAAAGTAAGAATATAATAAATATTTGATGAACAGGATGAATGAATGAATGAGTAAATGAGTGAATGTGTGGCTGAATGAATGAATGAATGAGCCAATGAGACTCCCTACAGAAATGTTTATGTAATCTAATTTGAACAGTGAGTTTGTACTAGAATAATGACTAGATGAGTTTTCTAAAACTCCCTAAGTTTATAGATTGCTAATCTTTGGGGATTTTGGAAATCTGCAACCAAACCAAGGGACACACAACATTTCAATTACTAATTACAGTAATATTTCGTATCATTCCTCATTAAATGCTGCATACTTTAGAAGTGACTCATAGAGTTTCAGAAATTGTTTGGAGATGAGAACATACATTAACTGTAAATATGCTCTTTTCAAAACATTCTTTAGATCATGGAAACTGAAGAACAGCAACACATAAAACATCAAAGATGGAAAAACGAGTAAGCACAGATACGCTCACCTATGAACAAACAGCTCTTACATGTTTAAATTTGCAACTATGGCTGATACTAATAAACAATACAAAGATGTAAAATTTAGTTTTGCACAAAGTACATTTTCCACAAGCTATATGTCATTGGAAGCAATAGGTATTCACTTCTCTGTGGTAAAGAAAAGTCACATTAGGTATAAAGAACGCCTAAAGTTAATAAGAAAAGATAATTTTTAAAAGTCAAGGGAAAAAGTTATACAAAAAGGATTTTCCTGGAAACACATTTTTCTTCAGAAAATTTTTTCTTAACTAATTATGGCTAAAGAAGTGGTCTCATCCATGAAGTCATTATGTTGCAAACTGCAGTAACATAGCTGGTAAAACAACTGTAAGATTTGACTGCAGATGTGCTGAAAGGTAATTTCCTCTTTTTTCTTCATTTTGAAAGCTGTGGTTTAAGCTCATAAATATGTATGTATGACTATATATATAAATGTACTTTTTAAAGACAGTAAAGCATAAACTTCTAAATTACTACTTGCAGAACCAAATTTTAGTATCCATATTTTTTTTTTAAGAACTAGTAGTTTGTATCAGTTCTACTATTAAAAAGTAAAAAACTTTTGTTGGTTTGAATTCAGAAGTAGTCATCAAAAATCTACAACCTAACCAATTGTATAACTGCATTATTATATTATTAAAACAATAATAATAGCACCTGACATTCTACGTCTAATGTCAATTTTCTACCTCAATTAGATAATATACTCCTGAGTTGAAAGAAATCTCTCTATAAATGTAAGTCACTGATTTGAGAAAAAAATATCTGTATTTTAGAGGATTTTACCAGATTTGCTTGGATTACAAATACATGATATAACAAGGGCAGGATTGTCATATGTATGGATAAACACTTAATGAAGTTTGTTTTTACGTTATCTGTCATACTTACTGGTGAACCCCAAGTACTTCCCAATCATGTCCAATATCCTGAGGTCCCATTAAGCTTTGCATTGTATTTGGACAGATTTCTATCAATTTGCAAAGAAGTGACCAACCCACCTAAAAGCAAGAAAGGCAAATATTCACATTTTTTAAACCTGCTAAAAGAACATATTCAGCCTCTTCATTCTTACTGGAATATGTGACTACCTATTTTTAAATAATTATTTTAAAACAAAATGACATCCTAAAATGCTTACTGAGGAAAGCAAGCTATATATTTAAAATACATCTTTCTCCAAAAATCATACCAAAAGGACATACAAAAAAATATTAGAGCATTCCTGAATGATGAAGTTAACAGATGTGCCTATTATCTAAATAAAAAGAAATAAAATAAAATGAAACCAAAAAAAATAGTTTCAGAGGACACACCAAGATTATGAAGTACAAGATTTTTAAGTCACATCTACCTGACAGAATTTCTTCTAAATACTTAAGATTTTAATTGTAAGGGGGAAAATTAAGTGATTAGGAATGGAGGCTAAAAAAAATTTTTTTTAATTAAAAAAAAAAAGGAATGGAGGGTTAGGGGAAGTTGGAAATTTTGATAGCAAAGTAAAGACTGCTCCGCAGGGAAGGTAGGTGGAATGACTGGCAGAGAAAAGGAATGGTCTGACCAGTATAACATCTGGTACAGGAAAAAGAGAAAGGCACTATAAGAAAGAGAGGGGGTAGAATTGCTCAATGGGTCCCTCCAGGTTTCTTTAGAATATCCAAATATGATTTGATGAGATGTGGACATCAAAAATATCCCTAGACTTTTTCTCATTTCCAAATGAAATATGATCTTACTGATGCATTATATATACAACTTTTTTCAATCTGTTTATACATGATGCCAACTTGAATAAGTTGCTCTTCTGAAAAAAACACGATTTTTAAAAATACAACTTTTTTAAAAATAGGGTATTTGAATTTCAAACTAGAGATTAAATTTAACTCACTCTTCCTGTTGTATATTCCTCTCTACACTTGATCTAAATTTAAGGAATCTTCCATTCTTTCTATTATATTACAGAACTAGATTTGATATAGTCAGAAAAAAAGAAAATCGAAAATGTATAAATATGTAGCATCTAGAGATTCATGAAAACGTGTCTAAGTAGGATTTGTGATAAATATCGATACATGAAGCCTGACAGCGAGAGTCACTGTCAGAATTACCCAGAGAAGGATACAGTATAGAAAAGGTAGGACTTGAGCCACATTTCAAAGGAATTAGAAACGTGGTCATTCAAAATAGGGAAATGGAAGCCTCTGAAACTGCTAAGCTGTGAGGAGAGTGAGGGGCCAGGTGGTAAGGACAGTGCTGCAGGGCAAGGGTCTTGCTAGACAAGACCAGACACAGAAGTGGAGCCCAGTGATGCAGACCCGGATGACAAGGTGAGCATTTCTATGCATCCAATAAGGAATAATGGCACAAGTTTGTTGTTTACAAGAATAAACAAGGGCTCTTTCACAAGATAAAAATGATTACACAAGATCTCTTTACAATATGATTTCTGAATCTTTTCTGGATTAAGCATGAATTGCTTTACTCTGTCATTACATCCTTTTACATAATTTCAAACTGCTTGAAAAGGCAGCAATTTCTGACAGCTATTTTTACCTATATTTAAGTAGGACATCCTCCTCCACGTAAGCCGAACAGACATTGACAATCCAGCTGTCATAGAAACCAGCTATTTTCGTGCTTTCATAAAATACATCGAGACTTTTTCCCCAAGTATTTAAGAAAATGACATTTGGAACAGCTTCCGGTGGGAAATAAATCATAAGTCACATAGGATGCTCTACTCATTTCTCTACCTGCATGACTGACTCGAGGAGAAAACCTGTTTTGTTTTGGTTGGTGAATAAGCAGCATCAGTAATTGCTTTGCAAAAGGATTGAGGCAACTGAGCCTCTATGATTAAACAGAAATCACTGGCAGCAGAGCAGAGGTAACAACTGATCCATTAATCTACTCAATTAAAAGCTTATCTTTCAGAGAGAAGGTTCCTATCCTGCCCAGTTATAATACAATTAAATTGGTAGTTTCATGTTATTATAACTATTCTGGAAACTCAAGCATCTAATTAATGCACAATAGGAAAGAGTCCAGGGGTTAAAGAAAAATTCAGTCACTTTCATTTATTTCGTTCTCTTACTTCAAAGGTTGAAACTTGTGGATAAAGACAAGTTATGTAAAATTGAGGAGCACAGAGAAATGATGGGATGACTGGCAGAAAAAGGAAACTACAAGACAGCTAGCCTAACTACCAATTCTCTAAAGACTGTCATTTATTACAGAGCATTAATAAAATATAAAAAGACCTTGAAAATACAAATTTGGAGTCTGGAGTATCACGTGAAATGAACTCTAGAAAAAAACCTTAATATTTACTTTTGAATTTACCTTACCTTCTTAAATTCATCATTCGGAAGTTTTAAGTCAGCACTTCCAACCAACTCAAAATATAAAGCATTAAAGGATATGTATACTAATTACACCACAAATGTGAAGAAAATTGAAGGAAAAAAACTCTTTTAAGTGGAGTATTAAAGTATCAGTAAAGAGACCCCTTTCTACATCCCTTTGATAAGACCAATGATAATTAAAATGGATAACGTAGTTGTGCCTAGCATGGCCACAGTATTTGTAACAAACCATTGTGCTTCTTACTTGCACGAACAGCTTGTGAATTCACAGTGTATACTGGAAAGAGATTTTGAAGTATGTGAAGACTTTTGAAGTATGTGAAGAGATTTTGAAGTATGTGAAGTATCATGAGCTCCATGGTCCTAAATGAGCTACTTAACTCTGAGGTTAAAAATGTCCAGTGAGATTTCTGACAGAGCAGTGAGATTCCAGTGAGAATCACACAACAGCTTTTGCAGACGAATACATGTACAGTGCTGAAATGAATAATTCTATTCCATTAAAGAACCAAATCAAAAGACAATTCCTTATTTTCTTGCATACTTTGTCTCTGGTACCCGCCAGACAAAATATTAAGTGACATTCATAGCTACTCCAGACAAACATGTCCAGACTTGGACACCTTCTAAAACAAAGAATGAAGTGGTGGGTCTGTTCCAGCCTCCCCTGGGTTCTCAAGTTCAGCACAGCCTCCACCAAAGCAGAGGCAAGGAAGAAGGGATGATGTAGGAGGTGAGCAGCAAACACAATGGGCCAGCTTTAAAATGTGACTCATATTTCATCGGCAAAATTCAGACTCTGGATGCTAAAAGGAACGCTGTCTTTATCATGCCTCTCATCTTTTCATGATTTTGTTCGCTAACTCCCTGAAAATCAATAGTCCAATGGGAAACATTTCAGTGGAAGAAAAATTAATATAACCATTTATCCCACATTTAAATGTTCTCATATAAAAGAAGTTAGGTACACGGTTCACCCAGACTAGACAGAGCTGGACACAGAGATGAACATAAAGATGAAGGTAGCTAGATATAGATTTGGAGATCCAGATAATTCTTAGGTCTGTCTAGCCTCTCCAGCAAGTAATAAGAAACACTGGCTTTCTGACTACACCTTGAGAGAATTCAAAGTTCAATTCTCTTTCCCTTCAGGACCCAACGACATGCAAATGACTGATTTCAGTTCTCTAAATCTCAGAATCTACAAAGGAAGTTAATACGTGAGGCAATAATTTGTTTTAACTGTAAATCATCCTTAACGATCACCTGAGGACTCTTTCTTTTTAAATATATTTAAGGTATTTGACAAATTTCTGTGTTTCCTATGGTATGGGTTCTAAGTTTCACTTTTATATTCAGTTTATATGAAAAGAGTTGAAAAATACAAATATAAACTTGTAGGAGAAGGGTAAAACATCATTTTCTTTAGATAATACAAAGTACACTACAACTGAAGGCCAGAAATCTGTTTTCAAATTAAAAAAAAAAAAAAAAAGAAACTTTAAACCTATGAGAATTTGCGTTACTTCATTTCATTAATTTAATTATTATTAATTTTTATTACTGTTTATTATTCTTCTTTCCCAAACTATTCACAATGGTGTCATCTCTAGGACATGCTGTACATTGGTAAGATTCTTAGAATAATCTGATTAAATGCTGATGCTGATGAACTCATCTAGCCAATCACAGAACTAAATCTCAATCCATGATTATTCCCGCCCACCACCAACCATATTTTGTAGGTCTGTTGTACAAATTTACTTCTACAAAACAATCAGGGAGCACTTAGTGGGCCCTTTTAGATCATTAACATTTGATAATGATTTGACAATGCTTCCTTCTTAAAATCACAGTCTGTGGTTTGTGAAGCCGAAAGTCAGAAATAACCCAGAACCTCTGGGTATATAATACTGACAGAAAAACATCTATTTCCGAAGAGAAAAGGGAAGGGGCGACATGAAAACAACTCCTTTACCTGCTGCACGCTAGCGACTCTCATATACAAGTCCAAGACGATCAACACAGGCACGTGGACTTTTTTGCCTTGAAATAACTTGGAGGCTGGAAGAGAAGGGGGTGAGGGAAAAGAAGCAAAGTCACGATTCACTCACCCCTTTTGGGTCTGAAACGGGGGGGGGGGGGGGTAAGCAAAAGAAGTGAGCGCAAGACCTTCCTAAAATTCTCAGCTCCTCTCTGCCCTAAGGAGGAGAGAGTCTTGGCTTCTCAAAAGTCCAGGTTTGTGCAACTCCGAAGTGCGAGGGAGAAAGTTTGCAAAAGAGGCAGGGGGGGTGCGGGGGGGGGCGAAGTTTCCTTGCGAATGATTACCGTGGTCGGCGTACGTGAACACCAGCATATCCTCCAGAATTTGGACCAGGGTCTCTATCTGTTTTCCTTCCTGGACATTGTTCAGCCTGACTATCAACTTCTTCAGAGTTTCCTCGTCCTCCTCCTCGCACCCCTGACAGCTGCCACTGGCCATGATGGACTCTGCTCCAAAGCGACCGTCCCTCCCTCACGAAGGCCGGCTGCGCCGGGAAGGGGCCGGGGCACCGCCGCGGCTCGCGGGGACGAGCACAGTTCACTGCCCGCAGCCAGCGCTCCCCGCCGGCCCCATCCGCACCCACGCCCGCCTGTTTATGAGGAAGGCGGCGGCTCCCCGCCCTGCGCTGCCCTCCCTCTCCCCAGCCCTCCTCCTCGGCTTCCTCCTCCCCCACCCAGGCCCCAAAAATGAGCTCAGTGGCCTGCGCGAGGCTTTGCCGAGGCAGGGCTACGCCGGGCACAACCAGGGCGGGCCGGCGGGTCGCGGCTTGAGCTGGGCCCGGCCGGGGTGACCGTGACCGTGGCCCCCGCGCGGGCCCAGGCCCGGTCCCCGACCCCGGAGAGCGCCGCCTCCCGGGACCGGATCCCGTTCGCCGCGGCGGCGCGGCCGGGAGTCCTGGTGGAAGAAACTGACTCAGCGCACTCCCGCGGAGTCCCCAGGCCCGGAGCCCCGCAGCCGCGGCGGGAGGAGGCGCGCGGTCGGCAGCCTGGCGGGCCACCCGCCCCGACCCTCCAGCCTGGGATCCTCCAGCCCCGCGGAGGGTCTGCAAACTAGGAAAAATAAAAAATGAAAGCCTCCGCCTATCTCCAGATCTAAGAATAGAAATCTGGGCGTTGGGAAAGGAGGACACCGCCCAGTTGGCCCCTTTTAGGAAAACATGTTCTTTAGAGTTCCCCCTATAGGGAAATGAATAATTTCCCCCCAAGGATGGAAAGAGATTTTTGCAATCAAAATGTGCCCAGCTAAGGCTTTTTTCTATGGTTGTTGTGGCATTTGGTAGGAGAGCAAATAATTCACCTCCCCCCCCCCTTGGTTATCTAGAGTTCTGATGGCCAAAAGTCCACTAAAATTAACTTTTGAAAATTTGAGTTTGCACTTCGTAGGGTCTTGATAATTGGGGCACACCAAAGAATAATCAGTTCTCAGCGCCATTTAAAGAAAAACACGGGATAAAGGAAAAGATGAAAGCGGAAAACCAGAAAAAGTGAAAGATACAAACTTCAACATTGATCCCTTGATGTTTAAAATTACTTTTAAGTGTCTATAACCCTAAAGTTAAAAAAAAATGAAAATAAAAAGAACCAAAGTAATGTGTTTTTCAGGAAGAGAAACCTAAGCAAGAGACACTGTAGACAAGGCTGAACAAAGATTATCTGTTGCTTTCAGATTATTTGTCCTGGGAGTCATTTACAAAGGAGAGAATTGGACTGAAACTTAGTACTTCACAATTTTAGATGGCTTGTTTCCACTTCTCTTGCCTCATCTGATGATAATTCTGAAATGAGTGAGACAACTACTTACCCTTCTTCTGCTAATGAGGACATTGAGATATAGTGTTGATGAGAAGATTATTGTCTGAGTCCACAGATAGAAAGTTGAGAGCCATGACTTAAACCCAGGTAGATCTCCCAATGCCAAGCTGAAGGTTCTTCACACTCTACCACTGTAATCAAAATGAACGAGGCTGCCCTAATACATTACGTTAGTAAAATTGCACATTCTAATTCAACCTCGATATTGTGAATATGTTTTGTTGTCATAAACACTTTTTATCTTTTACAGGCACATGCTAAAATTTACAGTCGAAATGACAGAATGGCTAGGATTTGCTTCAGAGTAATCCAGTGGTGGAGAAAGGGGTGAAATGGGTGAACATAGAGATGAAATGATACCACTTTTGAAAGGACAAAGTGGGAGAATTGCCCAATTAGACATTGAGTCGGGACTTCTATTACCTTTGGTCAATTTCCCAGAGGAGGAGAAAGTGTCTGACAACATCTTCCTATGAATTAGAAAAATGTATCTCTCATTCCAGGCAGACACAGCCCTATGCCAGGGTGTACAAAGCAGGATTTGGGTTTCAGACTGAACCCATCCCTTCAGCCTGGTATCAGATACTAGGCATAGTTTGTACAATATATGAAGCAGTGTGTTGAGTCTAATTATGGTGCTATAGGAATTAATTGGCATATTAATGGCACAGCTATACAAAATGACCAATGAAAGAGCATAGAGAACCCAGAACCCAGAAACATACCCTTACATATATGGAAATTATATATGAGCAAAGTTGTATTGTATATTGGTGGGAAGAGAATGGACTATCTGATAAATGAAACTGAGGTCATTAGTTGTAGAAAAATGTCAAATCATACCTCTTCCTCACACCATATTAAAAAATAAATTTCATGTGGATTGAACATTTTTATATAAAAGATGAAACTAAATGCTTATGACTATTTTATGACCTTAAGGTAGGAAAAGATAAGACATAATCATCACCATCCATAAAGGAAAAGGTGGTTACATTCAAATACATTAAAATTTAAAATTCGGCCTATAAAAGGCTCCATCAACAAACTCAGAAGATGGACAGAGAGTGGAAGATTTTTGCAATGCATACGACCAAAAAAAGACTAATATGAATATGTAAAAACAACCTGGGTGGCTTAGTCAGTTGAGCATCCAACCTTTTTTTTTTTTTTTTAAGATTTTATTTATTTATTTGACAGAGAGAGACACAGCGAGAGAGGGGACAGAAGCAGGAGGAGTGGGAGAGGGAGAAGCAGGCTTCCCGCCAAGCAGGGAGCCCGATGCGGGGAGAGCATCCGACTCTTGATTTCAGATTGGGTCATGGTCTCAGGGTCGTGAGATGGAGCCCCTCATCAGGCTCCACACTCAGCTTAAGATTCTCTCCTTCTCCCTCTGCCCCTCCCCACTCATGCTTTCTCTATCTTAAAAAAAAAAAAAATCACAAATAGTAAAGCAAAAAATAGTCTAGTTTTTATATGAACAAAAGATATAAAAGGCAATTTACAGAAAAGAAAATGTCATTAAGCCTGTCAAAAAATGCTCAACCCACTAGTAATCAGGAAAGTGCAAATTAAAGCCATACTTCACATACCATTTCACACCCCTCAGATTAACTAAAAATTTAAAGTTTGATGATACCAATGATTGGGTGGAATGTGGAGCAACCAGAATACGTATACAGAACTGTAGAAGTGTAAATCAGGACAATCACTTTGGAAACCAATATGGCAATATCTAGTAAAGCTGAGGATGTATGTATCCTAAGACCCAGCACTTTCTCTCCAAAGTTAGGCCATGGAGACATTCTCACATATGCAAAAGGAAAACTGTATTAAAATGTTCAGTGCAACATTTTTTGCTTATAATGAAAATGAAAACCACTTGAATATCCATCAACACTTAAATTATATATATTCATATAATGGATTTTTATAAAGCTGTGAAAATTATTGAACTAGAGCTCCATGTATCAACATGACTGAATAGCAAAAAATATAATACTAGGCTTTTAAAAAGTTACCATAGGATACATGTTCTACTGTGATATCAATACTCTAATGTTATAAAACATTCAACACTGCATATACTTTAGGGATATATACATTTGTAGTAACAGTACAAAAATTATACATGGGAATAAAAAGTTGTAGCTAGTGGTTATCTCTGGGGAGAGGAAAGTAGAAACATATCCAGGAAGAACTGGAGGCTATAATTATATCTGTAACTTTTTTTTTCTTAAGCTTATACTGGGTACATGGATGCTCATTATATTATTACCTATATTCTATATTTCTAACTTATTTCATAATAAAAATAATCAGGTGTATGTTCAACCTCATTGGTGTTCAAAGTAATAAATAAAACAATAGATTAATTCATTTTACTCACCAAATTAACTAAGAAGTCTTTGAAATTTGGGTAGGAGTTTATACATGAGGAAATAAATTGTTCATAACATAGAAAGGTATAACATAAAATTACAGAATTTTGATCCAAATTTTGCAAAAATAATCAAAAAAGTACATGCCTAATGAAACTGCTGAAAGTAGATAAGATAAACACATGTGTAACAGGGGTTCTTGTTAGGTGATAGAATTCTAAGTGATTCTTACGGTCTTTATATTTGTCTGTGTTTTTCAAATTCTCCACAGCAAATATGTATTATAACAAGAAATAAGGCAAAGTAATTTACAAAATACAATTTTTTACCTTAAAAGTAGAAAACTTATTTGGAGAATATGACTTACCACACTAATAAGTATAGGGCAAAGTATTTTATATGGCACAAGCAAAAGAGGAAAATTCAAACTGAAGTCCAGTGGACTTACTGGATATATGCTGTAATTCAGAAGTCTACATAGCCCACAAATCATAACCCAAGTAATGTATCCTGGTTCTCAGAAATACTTCATTGATGCTGTAAATCCCATGAGGGCATCTTGGATTTTGTTCTATGCCCACACTCCAACAAAACAATCCCTGGCACAGAACAACCATTCCATGAATTTCTGGTACTTGGATGAATAACTGAATCAATGGAAATGGCAGACCAGAGGTAAAATGATCTTTCCAAAGTCATCACCAAAAGGCAGAACTGAACCATGTGACACTGAGTTCTCAGACTCTCAGTCCAGACTTTTTCCATCACTTTGTTTTTCTTAGGTGAGTTTCATTAAACCAGAGAGTGGCTATCTAATCACTGAATTTATACTTACCCTTTATCATCTGTGCCTTATTTATACAGGAAGCAACTTTCTTTTCTGGCTTCTGAACTAAAGATAAAAATTACACCTGTGCTCACGATGTGACATTCTCCTTCTATCAGTTGAAATAATCTCTCATTAAAGTAAAATCTGATTAACTCTGAGATTACAACAGCAGAGTATCTGTAGTCTTCGTGCTTGGTTTGCTCAGGAAAGCAGTCTCCCAATTTTTTATGTTATTATTATATCCTCATTTAAAATAGTTAGAAGTACATATGTATATTAAGAGAATCATAGAAAAACAGGAACAGTAGCATAGAAAACGAATCCAGTATCTATTTCACCCAAAATAGATCATTGCCTAGATGATGCTGGGTATATTATAGGTGATCAAAAATATTTCTTGGGTTAAATAAAATAAGTTATTGGTCATGGTACTTAATCCCTGCTGGTAAAATAATAAAAACAATGACATGATGAATCTTTATTATTACATTCTTTTATAGGAAAAAAGTGACTGGAAATTTCTTTTTAGGAGCAACATTGTTTTTACAACTCAATAACTAAATGGTATCTTTAAAACATAGTTTCATATCCTTTGCAAAGGTAGTTATAATATAAAGGCGTATACATGCTTGAGTTCCAAATGAAGAGATATGTATCAATCATATCTTTCACCACTAGTACTAGTTTCTGGAAAATTTAGATGACTATCCTAAGTGGATGCTTTTGTTTAAATCTGTTGTAAAAAGCACACATCTTCTTATACTATTAAAACTTTTATTGTTAAATTAGTTTACAGTAATTTTTTGAGATTAATAAGAAGGCAAATTTAGACTACAAAAACAAGACTATTTCAGGATATTCAGTCATTAATCAACAATTACAGTAGTCCCCCTCTATCTGCAGTTTTGCTTTCTACAGTTTCAGTTACCTGTGGTCAACTGCGGACCGGAAGCAGATGATCATCCTTCTGATGAATCATGGGATCGTCAATAGCAACCTAATGCTACGTCACACACCTAAGCCTTTCCCCGCACCTCATCTAGTCCATGGGCATCTTATCCTCTCACATAAGCACAAGAAGACAGGTGAGTACAGTACAATAAGATATTTTGAGAGAGACCACATTCACATGACTTTTATTACAGTATATTGTTATAACCGTTCTATTTTATTATAGTTATTATGCTAATCTCTTACTGCATCCAGTTTATAAATTAAACTTTATCATAGGTATGTATGCATGTATGTACAAAAAACACAGTATACAGGCATACCTCAGAGATATTTCAGGTTCAGTCCAGACCACCACAATAAAGTGAATATTGCAATAAAGTGAGTCAAATTAAATTGTTTGCTTCCCAGTGCATATAAAACTTATGTTCATAATAGACTGCCATCTAGTAAGTGTGCAATAGCATAAAGTCTAAAAAAAAGTACATACCTTAATTAAAAAATACTTTATTGCTAAAATATGTTTACCATCAGGGTGTCTGGGTGTCTCAGTTTGTTAAGCATCCGGCTCTTGATTTCAGCTCAGGTCATGATCTCAGGGTCATGAGAGTGAGCCCCATGTTTGGCTCCATGCTGGGTATAGAACCTGCTTAAGATACTCTCTCTCTCACTCTCTCTTTCTCTCTCTCAAAAATAAATAAATAAACAAACAAATAAACAAAATGTGTTTACCATCATCTGAGCTTTCAGCAAGTCATAATCACAGATCACCATAACGAATATAATAATAATGAAAAAGTTTGAAATGTTGGAGAATTACCAAAATATGACATGGAGACCTGAAGTGAACTAATACTGTTGGAAAACTGATGCTGATAGACTTGCTTTTTGCAGGGTTGCCATAAACCTTCAATTAAAAAAAAAGGCGCCTGTGTGGCTCAGTCACTTAAGCGTCTACTTCAGCTCAGGTCATGATTTTGGGGTCTGGGATAGAGCCCCATGTCTGGCTCCCTGCTCAGCAGGGAGCCTGCTTCTCCCTCTCCCCGTGCAGCTCCCCCTCCTTGTGCTCCCTTGCTCTCTCTCATAACTAAATAAATAAAACCTTAAAAAAAGAAAAAGTATCTGAGAAGCACAGTAAGACGAGGTATGCCTGTATATAGGGTTCGGTATTATTTGCAGTTTTAGCCATCCAGTGAGGGATAAGGGAGAGAAAGGAGGACTACTGGATTGTATGCCTACTGAGTTTGGGCTCTGCTTTGTGTATTAGGTACCCAAAAGACATACTCTCTGAAGTCACTCACAATCTAGTGAAACCAATTTTCACACAATTGTGAAGCAATACAATACAGTAATTGTTCTAATGGGAGAAAGAGAAGGACTAAGACTGCATGGCAAAAGTTTGAGGATTGAAGAAATCACCGTGCATGCAAGGAGAAGAAGAGAGGGAACCCTGGAATGTGAGGAGTGAAAGAGGAGGAGTGTCCCAGGAGGTACAGTGAGGGGGTGAGAGGGAAAACAGGGAGAGTGGAGGAAAGTATGTAGAAGGGGAAGTGTTTACCAGTAAGGTCAAGAGCAGGAAAGACTTAAAAGTACCCTTTGGATTGGGTAACACCGGAGAGGAGAGCAATTCTGCACACAGTGGTGAGCTCTAAAGCCCACGGCAGTATGCACAGTGAGCTGGGAATGAGAATGCATAAGTGTTTTACAAGTGGCGTTAAACTTCAGTTATTGTTTCAGTATTAATGAGGTGTTAATTTTCATGTTGCCAGTGTCTGTAAGATGACTCAGAATCTAATTCTTGCCTCTGATTATCTCTACATTCCAGTGTTACCTTTCCCCCTAAATTAGTGTTTCTTTCCCTTTACAAGTAAAAATCCTGCTAAGAAAACATATTAAGTTGCTACCAACAGTTGGAAAATGTATTTGTTTTATTGCAAACCAGAAAAAGAACCAAGAGAGAAAAATATTGGTACAGTTCCTTCCACCACAGAGGTATGTTGTTACTGGCAGCCAGAACATGGGAAATATAGAGGGGAGCTCCCAACTCCCACAAGAACTTGGGAAAAAATTGAAGCATAAAATCAACAAAAGCAGATGAGACCAAACATAATACATTGAGATCATTTCAAAGAAACACAACTGCACTCAGATTAGCAATACTATCTATACCTAATTAAATATATTAACATATCTAAAAAACAAATGTATTTATCTGAAATACATTTCCTGGTCAACCAGGAAAACACAGATAAAGAAAAAAATAGGTAAACTTCAGTGCTCATCCAGAAGAAGTCATTATTAAATAAATTTTGATAGAAAAGTGAAGCAAAAGCAGACTGCACTGTTGGAAAGCATGTCTTGACCACTGGATTTTGGACCCTCTGATGAAGGTACCCTATTACCAAGATGAATTGAATGAATGAATGAATTCAACAGTTGTTTACTGAGTGTCTGTTATGTAGGCACTAGGATATAAAAGTAAGTATAGAGTTTACAATCTAGGGATGTCACAGCACTGGGTGGTAAGTATTGTAATGAGGTATGTATAGGTTACTATAAGAATACATTAAAAAGGGAAACTTTTTGGAATAGAAAAGTAAGATGAGAGAAGGCCAAACCCACTAAGAGCTCTGAAGCTGAGGTGGTCCTCAGGGTGTTTCTGAGTTGAGATAATGGCACCGGGTCTTTATTACTCCATGCAGACCAGTTATTGGATAGAAGCAATTTGGGAATGGAGAGTGCTGACCTTGTGTGAGAGAATTCTCTTCAGCTAAGATAATTCTGAGAAGGGAAGACAGCTGAGGGCCATCTGCTAACAACAGTCCCAGTAGCTGGCAGAATAAGCCTTCCAGTCCTCAAGGCAGATCTAATAGTTGAATTACAGCATAATTGCAAGAGAGGTAGAAGATAAAGCTGGGAAGGTGAGCCAAGGCCGCATCAGGAAGGGCCTTGTAAGTCAGGGACTTTGGATTTTACCCAAGAACAACAGAGTGGGTACAGCAGAGTTTTGCTTAAAATAGCGATGTACAAAGATTTGTGCTTTCAAGTGATCACTATGGCAGGGGTATTCTTTTAGGGTGGAAAAGAGATCTAAAGATCAAAACTGGAGGAAAAAAGATTGTTTGGAGAGTTGTTGGAAAGAGATGTTGGTAGTCTGAATGAGGCCATGGCAGTAAGGATGGATTTGATGGATAATGGATTTAATGGATTTGAAAGAAATTTTGGTCACAGAATAGATTGGATTTGGCTATTAATTTGATGTGAAGGTACAAAAGAGGAAATATGAAATTTACCAATTAAGTGAGGGTAGTGCCGTTTATCAAGCCAGTAACCACAAGAGATGGAGCAAGGCCTGGGGGTGGGGTGGGGGGGCAAGGAACAAGTTCAATTTTAGAATCATAGATGTTACATATCTGCAATAACATACAAGTAGTAAACGGTTATACCTACAGGTCAAGAGCTAAGAGGAAAATGTGGGCTATAGATAGGTTTCCTTCCAAATTAAAAATAATAAATGACCCAGAGCAAAAAATGAAATCTTTCAGAAAAAAAAAAAAAAGCTATAGGGAAGCAAAAGAACACTTGGGACAAGAAAGGAGATGTCCAAAAAAGATGATAAAGAGTAGCCAAAGAGTTTGGAGGAACACCCATGGAGAACAATGAGTGAGAGACCAGGGAGACAATGGACAAGTGTGCCGCCATGAGTTCGCATTCACGGCAGGGAGATTGGTGGTTCCCCTGCCAAGAGCTATTCCAGGAAAGTGGTGTGGGCTTAAGCCAGACCACAGGGGCCAAGAGTCAGTGAATTCAACTCAAAATTCAACTCTGGCCAAGAAACCATATATCTTGGAGATGGTATTGGGGTGGCATCAAAGAGTACTGTACTTTGGGGTGCCTGGGTGGCTCAGTTGGTTAAGCGACTGCCTTCGGCTCAGGTCATGATCCTGGAGTCCCTGGATCGAGTCCCGCATCAGGCTCCCTGCTCGGCGGGGAGTCTGCTTCTCCCTCTGACCCTCCCCCCCTCTCATGTGCTTTCTTTCTCATTCTCTCTCTCTCAAATAAAGAAATAAAATCTTTAAAAAAAAAAAGAGTACTGTACTTTGTATTATTTTATGATAGAGCAAGTTAGAGAAAAAGGCTGAGGAGGTAATCTATTGAATGAACTCCAAGTGGAGGCCCCATGGGCATGTGACCTAGAATATAAATAACAGGGTTGGAATTAACCTTAGGAAGGTTTTGAAGTAACCTAAAGGAAGGAAGAAGGGGTACCAGTGGAAACAGGTTAAGTCTGTAGGTGGAGTAACAGGAAATCAGAGTTCTACTACAAAAGTAGGAGGTGGGTGAGATCATTTGTGAGCATGAAGGATCAGGGAGATATTGGAGCTGGAAATTGGAAGAAAGAAAGTTTTGAATTTGTGTTGAAGGGGAAAACACCTTAACTAGGCAGCCTATTGCTTCTAAACATTTAAATCACCTAGTCACTTTTCTGATTTCATGCTCATCGAGCAGTTAGTATTACGTTGACTTCCCTGTAGTTCTCTCAAAAAACTGAGTTATTATTATGGTGGTTGTTATTATTACAGGAAAGAAATGCGCTGTGCAGGATGATATGTGTATTCTTGCCCATACAACAGGTATATGTCTTATTCTAAATCAGTACATTAACATTTTTGTTTTAAACTACTTGGAAGGAATGGTGAGTTTGATTTATGTGAATGTCCTTGAACACGTTCAGTGAGAATGTGTTGACTATAGGGGGTAAGTATCTGGGCCATCAAGTCCAGGGTCACACGGGACTGTGCCAGGTTTGCCGTGCACTCTGGGAGAAGGCCTCTTGGAGGACAGCCAACTAGACTATCCCTGTCTTGACTGTTCCTCTGTCTTGAATTTCATGTATTGTTTTAAGCTTTCCATTATCAATTATGGGACAACCCAAAACTAGAGCCAAACTAGGGTAAATAGACCTGAAAGTATCACAACAAGATACAGAAAACAGCTTAGGTCAATTCCAAAGTGAAAGAATCAGAAAGGGAAAATCTTGATAGAAAACAGAATAAAACTTCTGATGTAATCACAGTCGAGGAAAACATCTTCTTTAAAAGGCACATCAGTTCCTCCCTTTATTTTCTCATTCAGTAAATATTATTGATCACCCCCTACCCACTGGGAAGATGGTATGAGCAACTAAGATTAGCTCCATTCCTTGCAGTATTTGCTCCAAATACTGTTCAGATGAAAGGTTTGCAGGGGGAATAAAAGACTAGAACAGAAAGCATATTAAACTGTGTCAATCTCTTACTGACAAATTTCTGTGACTCAATCCAATTGTTGAATAACTGACAGAGATTAACCAAAAAATCCTGTGCTATATTCACCATAGAAAACAATATTAAGGTACTAAAGAATCATTTTAAAAGGAGATTGCGTTGCTTAAAAAGAAAATTGGATAAGGCATCAAGGAATTATGGCCTTTATTTTTCTTATGCGAAGAATAAACAGAAGAGAATGAGAGAGGACATTTATATACAATGTTGCAACTGAAAGATAGGTCTCAATAAAAATAAAAACAATATAGTAATAAATTAATATAAACATTGGGAGTGGGATTTTATCATCAAAATGTATTGCATCCTTTGGGGATATTATAACAAGGTCTCTAGACACAAGGTTAAAAAAAGGAATACTAAAAAAGTAAGTAACAAGGGATACAATACAAAAATACACATTTCACCATATTCCAAGTAGAAATCTCTGGCAAGAATAAGAAGTAGAGATGAAAGAGAAACAGAATTTCTGCTAGCTACAAAAGCTAAGTCAGGTTTTTTTATTGTTAGGCCTTCCACACACACACACACACATTCTGTCTATAAATGACCCTAAAGAGGAGTAAAAATTTTTTAAAAGACTAACATCTTAATGCCCAAAGCACTTGCTACAGCAGAAACAAGAAAGAGAAGAGAAACCACACCTTGCAAATGTAGAACTATGTGAGTGAGTGATTTTCTAGTATGTGATATTTCTTCATACTTCTGGCTCAGGGACATTATGGAAACATCCTGGGTAGAGCTTAAAGCCATTTTCTTCAGTGTTCAGCAACGATTATGTAGGGCTGGAAGGATTTCTTTCTACAGTTTAGATGGCTACATAGGAAATTAAAAGGGGGATGGGCAGTAAATGAAAGGAAATAAAATTTACTGAGCACCTACAAATCCTACTTTACTCAAGACTTTTTACATATATGACATGTTTAAGTTCAACATCACTAAGAGGCAGCTATTACTCCTATTTTTTAAGAAATAGCGTTAGAGAAGTTACACATTGTCTAAGTAAGAGGGGAAGCTGGTATTCAAACACATAGTTATGTAACTTGGAGATAGTTCTCACCAGGAAGGACTCTGTACAGACAGAAAAGAAGTACCAAACAATGTGGCAGGTTTGGGGTCCAGTTTGTAATTGCAATCATTAAAATTTTTTTTGGCTAAGAACACCTCAAAACCTCAGATAAGAGTCTCTTTGACTTTAACTCATGACTTGGAGACAACAGAATGAGACTTGTTCTAAAACTCGAGATCGAAATTTGGATTCCTACACATCATAAAATATAACCCACATTCTGCTGGCCACATCAGACTAGGAAGCCACAGAGACTCACAGCAGGCAAAAAGCAGTGTTCAGGAACTGTCCCCCATATTCTTCCAAATATGCCTGGGGTCCCCAAGATATTTACCTCATGTGTCCCTCAATGTATTACTTGGACTACCAAGTAGGATTTAACTGTATTTTTTTCAACTCTTCATGACTGGACTATAAACTCCATAATACTCCATGAGTTTTTCCTCACTCTTGAATCCCCAGTTTAGTCAAGTTCCTTAATTCATGAAGACAGTTAATAAATATTAAGTGAAGAGGGAATTGCCCCTGTTTCTGATACAGCAAAAGCAAGAGGACTAATGCTGACCACATGACTGAGGATACTGTGGGCCACTCTGCCTGAGCCAAGGAGACCATCTCTAGTCCCTCCAAAGCGGGAAGCATGTCTGTTGATTGTGGCCAAATTCTCCTGATACCAAAGCTGCTGATGCCCTCAAGATGCAGCGAATACTGCACAAATGATATCAATGATATAGTGACTTTAGTTTTTATTTACCTGATTTCTGTAGTCCTCTTGTCTTATGCTTCAGTCTAAAGACAAGTCCACATGACAGATTCTGTGCTGTTCTCTGAAATATCTCACCCCTCTCAATTTTGTCCCACTACCTTTGAAATAACCCTTTTTCCATAGTTCTTTTTTCCTCTTATAATGATCATTCTTAAGCTTATTACATATGTACATATTTATTATATATAAGCTTTTAAATGCATGCATATGTATATATTTATATGTGTATACAATATATATACAACTATACAATAGTACACATTGCATGTTTATTATATAGTCTATAATTATATATTGATATATGGTATATATTAAATACCACATAATACACATGATATAATTTATAATTATGTTCAATTTATTATTTATGCCTGTGTATGATACATGTATATATACATGTATATCATATATATAAGAAAGGGAAAAGAGAGGAAAAAACTTTAAATACAGCACAGTGTGCTTGGGGTTTTAATTTCCAGATGTTCCTTTCTAGAAATTTGTGCCCCCCTTAGCTGGTACTTGAGGGAAATAGTTCTGATCTTCTTTGCCCATCTGCATTATTTATGAATCCTGTATCTAAACAGGTTTATTTACATCCTGGGTCATCTGGCCCAAATTATCACCTAGATGAGTCAAGAGGTAGCAAGATGTTGTAATTGTCATCATTGTTGGAAATTATGTTGGATTTTTGCTCTCAGTATTTTTCCTTCCACTTCCCATTTCTAACTGGTTAGACTGTTTCTTGCCTAAGATTTATGGGCTCAGAGAGAAGATTCCTTCCCAACTTTTGTTATTCTAAGGCCTGTCCTATTTTAAGATATTAAGCTAAATGCTAATGAAAGTGAGGTGTTATTTGGGGGGGGGGCGGGAAGGGAGTAGAGTAAGTATGATTTCCCTAAGATTTAAAAAAATGTCAAAAGTGAAGGGTGAGGGAGCCAGAGCTGGGGGGGGGGGGGGGGGGGGGGGGGGGAGAGGGCAGTGATCAGGGTTCAAAGCAAATTCCTTCCAGGAGTGACCAGGAAAGCTGGGCTCTGGTCAGGAGACTCCTAGGAGCAGCTCAGATTCCTGAACCCCTTTGGAGTCCAAGAACAGGGATCAGCAGGACTTCTGCAGGCTTGGACTAGGAGCAGCACCAAAAGGACCCCAGAGGTCTTTCTACCATTTCCTGGATCACATAGAAATCTCTCTGATTCTGTGCAATCACAGGGAAGCATCCAGCCCCTAAATCACAGAGATTGCATTTTCTGCCATCTGGTAGAACTACAGTTTGGAGTTAGAATTCAATTGATTTAAAGAACATAAAGACAGTCATAATGTTTGCACACTCGAGTGTGCCATCCGAGATTTGGTCCTGCTATTATTTTTTAAATTTTAAATGCAAAAATTCCTTAATGCATCTTCAATGAACTCATTCATTCAACAAGTATTTACTGAAGGACTTCTATGTGCCAGGCATTTGGGACAGAATGGTGAACAGGATGCAGGGGCCAGGGCTTGCAGCCTAGCAGCAGGGTAAACTAGTAAATGGAATTAAATACAGAGTGTTAAGAATAATGATAGAGCAAGATAAGTTAGGGGAGAGATGGGAGACCATTTAAGTCAGGCTTAGGGAGCAGACATGAGAATATTCCTCCTGGAACAGGCTTGCACAAGAGAGAGTGCAGTGAGTCCCGTATGGTGCTCAGAAGGCGAGACAACATGGAGCTCCGGGTGGGGAGCTGCGAGAAAGGAGCCCAGAGAGGCCACCAAGGTCCAAGTCAATAATGGCTTTGAAAGCAGTGTGAAGGGACTTGGGCTTCCAAGTGATTTCTCAAACTTTTCATATCTAGTACACATTTTCATCAGGTTTCTAAGGAGGTTTTCTTTCTTCCATTGCATTTTGCACCCCTAAGTGGCTACGGCTACTGATGCAGCCAGAAAAGCCTCTCTGATTTGCAGATTTGCTGGTTTGTATCTCCGCTTCTCTCCGAGCTGCACTGTGCAGTAAGCAGTGAAGGAAGTTTTATGAGTCACAGGTGGTTTTCACCAGAAAAAAGGCAGTTTGTAATCTGGCTATAACCTGAAAATGGCCCCTCCTTGCACAGGATTCCTTCATCTTGGTTTTGCTTCCTTTGTCGCAATATTGAACATCCCCAAGATTGCAGCAGCTCAGGTCTGCTTCTGTGTAAAATAAGGAAGAACTGCTTCTACTTTCAATTTAGGTTTGTCATCACCTTTTAATATTTTGGTTCTGAAAATAATCTTCCATTAAAAAACTAACCAGATTAACTGATGTACTAAACTAGGCAGAACCCTTACCACCCACCCAGAACGACACAGGCCCAGGCAACACAGGGCTCAGCACTGGTGGGCGCTTTGTTCCAGAGCAGCATAATGTAAGCCCTCCTACAGTGAAAATCTGACGTGGTCATATCTGTTTAAATCTTCTTTCAACTGTGTCACCAGCACTTGAAAAGTTGAAGACAGCTTAAACATTAACTTTCAAGTCACTGGTTAAAATGCAAGGAGTGTCGCCTTACCCATCACCAAAAATTTCCATTTTCCAAGGGCTGGAAAGATTCCAATGAATGCTCTACCTGTTCAAGGCAGTTGGATGAATAAGCCATCATTCTGCAGCTGAGTTTATATTCACAGCGTGCAACAGAATTGTAGCTTAAAATTCAAAGAAAGTTCCAAACGTTTGAGAGCACACAAGGGATGCAAACAGAGATCTCAAACCTCCTGAGTGGCAAGAGGCAAACTGGGGGAAAAAAAGAAAAAAAAAGGTCAACCTCCACAATAGTATCCTAGCCAGCTAGAGAGTAAAATTAACTTATAAGGCGATATGGTTTTGTGTTCATTTAGCTTGATAATTTATCTAACACTTTGTTGTATTTGAAGTTACCAGCTTGGGTGAATCCTATCTGGGATCCATGAGTTGGACTGCTAAAGAGTTAATGTAAATACCATATTTTCCCTGCTCTGTAATGTACAGCAGTGTCATCCACCAGGTCTTCATCCCACAGGCCTATGCTATGCAACCATGCCTAATATCCACTAACACATGCTCTGGACTTCTGGGAGTGGACGAGGCAGCCTGTGTGAGGGGCCAGTGTGGCCATAGGTGTTTTATATGTTTCAATCTTTGAAAGCAGTAAGTTTACAGTTTTGTCGGGGTCACTGACATAACTTAGCTACTCTTTGATTTCAAATGTATCACTGAGGTGGGAGCCATCACACACTCTGGCCATCTTCCAGGGTAAGAGACAAGATTGAATGCTTAATGATGCAGCTCTGCTGTGTGATCCAAAAGTGCAGCTTCCAACCACAATTACTTGTGACTTCACTGTGACTTTCCTCACGGGAGATCCATTTAAAGCCAGAGTTTGAGGAAAGCGTCACTGTGATCTCTTACATTAATAAGCACTGGGGAAAAAGGGGGAAAATATCTTTCATTCCAACAAAGTCATAGGCTTTAGAACACCTGAGCAAAACAAATGGAAGCCAGGGGTTTATAGAAAAGCAAGCAAAGAAATTGCTAAGATAGACTTAAATTAAGAGATGAATGCTGTATGGAAATAATTATATTAGAATATCATTAACATCTGAGTTTTATTAAAAAGGAGCATTCTATGAAGCTGAATTAAAATACAGAGCTCTTGATTAAACCAAACCCAAGAAATTTCTTGAGACTAAGGATGTAAAGAAAGATCACAAAATAACATACTAGTCACAATGCTCATCTCTACTATATCTGACTAAAATGCATAGGTTTGGAGATTATCATTTACCTGGAAATTATCATTTACCTGAAGTTTTTGAAGACAGTTTTACAAAAATGGATCTACTGGTGACATTTAAAAAATACTTAAAAACCTCAAAAGGTATTCGTCCACAGTCCTTTGATGAAATTAACAGTAACAAAAAATAACATGGGTAAAACATCCAGAATAATATCTAAAATATGCTTAAAATGGTTGTGGTCATTGTTTATTTATATAAGCCTGGCATAGTTCCAAGAAAAACTAAGGTTTATATTCCTATGTCATTTGGCAAAGACATACAATTCTTTACATCCATATTAGTATAGATTACATTATTAAAGACTGAAAATATCATAAACAAAGCATACTTGTATGAATAGGCACTTAGATTTCTTTTTATTGGCATAACTCTTACAGTAAAGTGTTTTTTTTTTAATTTATTTGCTTTATTCTAAAGAGAGAGAGAGAGAGAGCAAAGTGGGGAGGTGCAGAGGGAGAAGGCAAGAGTCTCGAGCAGACTCCCTACTGAGCGCGGAGCCCGTCGCGGGGCTCAATCTCATGACCTGAGCTGAAATCAGGAGTTGGACATTTAACTGCCTGAGCTACCCATGTGCCCCAACTGTAAAGTTTATACTAAAAAAGAACATGCAGATTATCAATATTTTAGAAACATTTAACTAAGCAGTATTGGCAATTCCTACTCTTATAATTAGGAAGCATTTTACTAAACATCACTTAAAAAAACAAACTCATAAATTTGGGAATAGAAATATGTATCCTTAGTGTGGATCATAATCAATAGGGAAACCTTAGAGACATTCCTATTTATTTATTTATTTAAGTTTTTATTTAAATTTCAGTTAGTTAACGTACAATGTAATATTAGTTTCAGTTGTACAACATAGTGATTCAACACTTCCATACAACACCTTGTGCTCATCACAGCAAGTGCACTCCTTACTCCCCATCACCTATTTCCCCCAGTCCCCCACCCACCTCCCCTCTGGTAACTATCAGATTTTTCTCTATAGCTAAGAGTCTGTTTCTTGGTCTGCCTCTCTTTTTTTTTTCCTTTTGCTTATTTGTTTTGTTTTAAATTCTACATATGAGTGAAATCGTGTGGTATTTGTCTCTCTCTGACTGACTTATT
The DNA here is from genome assembly GCF_004348235.1 of Phoca vitulina. Lineage (NCBI taxonomy): Eukaryota > Metazoa > Chordata > Mammalia > Carnivora > Phocidae > Phoca > Phoca vitulina. The sequence goes on along the minus strand of NW_022589752.1, from coordinate 12,344,045 downwards.
TTGCTTAGCATTATACTCTCTAGATCCATCCATGTCATTACAAATGGCAGAGATTTCATTGTTTTTTATGGCTGAGTAATATTCCATTGTTTATATATACCACCTCTTCTTTATCCATTCATCAGTCAATGGACACTTGGGCTGTTTCATCAAAATAAAAAGCTTCTGCACAGCAAAGGAAATAATCAACAAAACTAAAAGACAACCTACAGAATAGGAGAAGATATCTGCAAATGACATATCTGTTAAAAGGCTAATATCTAAAATATATAAAGAACTGATACAACTCAACCCCCAAAAAACAAATAAGCCAATTAAAAATAGGCAGAAAACATGAACAGACATTTTTCCAAAAAAACATACAGATGGCCAAGAAACATATGAAAAGATGCTCAACATCACTGATCACCAGGGAAATGCAAATCAAAACTGCAATGAGATATCAACTCACACTTGTCAGAATGGCTAAAATCAACAACACAAGAAACAACAGCTGTTGACAAGAATGTGGAGAAAGGGGAAACCTTTTACACTGTTGGTAGGAATGCAAACTGGTGCAGCCACTCTGAAAAACAGTATGGAGGTTCCTCAAAAAGTTAAAAGCAGAACTACCTTATGATCTAACAATTGCACTACCAGGTATTTACCCAAAGAGACATTCCTATTTATTTAAACAAGCTTGTTGATAAAACTTTTTGATAGGGCACCTCCCTTATTGTAGGTATTGTAATGGGTGCTGAAGATTCAAAAAAGGAAAAAAGAACAGACTCTCAAGAAACTCAGAATCCCTTATTATTTGCTATTAGACGCATACTTTAATGTCTAATGAGGAAAACAGCATCATTTAACATTCTTTTGTAAATTTTGGATAAAGCGTAAGATAAACAGAAACAACAAAAAAGTAACTATTTGAGTTTCATTATTTGCAAGTAATATATTCATGAGTCTAGAAATCTAAGTGAGTGATCACAGATCTCTTAAAATTACTAAGAGTTTATTAAAGAGATGAAATTAAAGGTTTACGTTAAAAATTAGTTTATAGTACAACAGTAAAGACTTTGTAAACATAATAGGAAAAAAAGTTTACGTAAATAGCAATGAAACAATAAATGGAAAAAATCCAAAAAAACCAAAAAACCCGGATTGCTCTAACAAGAAATGTGTACAGGGTCTATTAAATACATAAATACACATACACACACACAGAAAAGGCCCTTAAAATTACCAAAATAGATGATGAGATTGGAGTAAATGTTTTTGTTTCTGAATTTAAAAAATTAAATAATAAAGATCTGTGAAGATATTAATTCAACCCAAATGAATTTACAAATATAACATAATCTCAATCAAAATGTCATTGGTTTTATTCCATTAGTGGAATTAAACATGATGCTTCTAAAAGCACTAGAAAAATAAGTTTGTGAGAAAAACTAAGAAAAATTTGAAAAAAGGAAATTATGGGAGATTTGCCTTATTAGACATTAAAGTATATTATAAGGCAAAAATAATAGAAGAGTAGAAAATCATTGCAAATATTGTTAGAAAATGAGACAATTGATCCAAAAGAGAGCTTAATGGGGCACCTGGGTGACTCAGTCTGTTAAACAACCCATTCTTAATTTCAGCTAAGGTCATGATCGCAGGGTCATGTAATTGAGCCCCACAACAGGCTCTTTGCGGCATGCAGGCTGCTTAAGATTCTCTCTCTCCCTCTCGCTCTGCCCCTCCCCACTCATGCTCTCTCTCTCTCAAATAAATAAATAAATAAATAATAGAGAGCTTAGTGTATATGAAAGTTTAGAAGTAATCAGGGAAACATCGTGAATCAGTAGGGAAGAAATGAATTATTAAATAGTTCTGTAGAAATTAAAATTATTGAAGGAGGGTATCAAGTTTATTTCTTACAATGTATATCACAATAAATTCCAAATGGATTATGGAGCTATAACGTAAAAACTAAAAATGCAGAAATACATATATGTATATATGTATATATGTATTTTTTAAGTCTACCATAAAAAGGAATATTACATTTAATTGAATCTTTAATTTTTTTAAATCCTGTACACAAAAATACACTAGAATTTTATTTGGCAATGGACAGAGAAAATATATTTGTAAAATATATGGTGGGTAAGAGGTTAATGTCCTTTTTTTCTTTTCTTTCCTCCTTTCTCTCCTTCAACAATGTATTAACTTGAGCCGACAATGCGTAGAAATTGAAAATGCAATGACTAACAACATAGATTTGGTCTCCATGGTTGCTGCTACCACAGGGTATCTCAGGGGAAACTGGAGGAAAAAGGTGCCCCCTGTTGGCAAATTGTGGAATTAAGAAGGGCTGGATTTCAAGCTCCCCTGGCTCTTCTCATTTGCTGCCCCTAGGCAAAATGCAGGTACAGCCCTATGTGGCAACTCTCCAGTCGCTCTGTACAAACAGGCAAAAAGGTCAACTGAACAATTCCCATATGATGATGCAAGACAGAACAGAGTAGGGAGTACTTAACCTGAACTGAGGAGTCTAGGGAGGCTAGCTGAGAGAAATGGCAATTACACTGAGAACTGGAGAATGAGCAAGATCTACACATAAATACAGAACAGCATATTTGCAGGGGCGCCTGGGTGGCTCAGTTGGTTAAGCGACTGTCTTTGGCTCAGGTCATGATCCCAGGGTCCTGGGATCAAGCTACGGACCCATTTTCCCTCTGTCCCATCCCTGCTTGTGTTCTCTCTCTCTCTTAAATTAATTAATTAATTAATTAATTCTAAAAAAAAAAAAAAAGAGCAGCATACGTGCGAAGGCAAGATCCTCATTTTGTAAAGAACTCTTGTGACCAATAAAAAAAATGGCATCACAAGATAAAATTAGGCAAAATACACTAATATTCATAGAATTTTAATCAGAGAACATAAACAATCACTTATCCTCCCAAATAATCAAAGAAATGCAAATTGAACCATCAATTGAGATATCAAGTTTCTTCTATAACCTTGAGAATACTTGACAGTTTGTGTTAAGAGCACTGAGAGAACTGATACCCTTTATTCAAGTAACATCACATATCAAATAATAATAATAGTAATGCAAAGATATAAGATTATTCATTTTCAAACATTATGTATACCATCAACTGATAAATGGATAAATAAAAAGGGGTATATCCAATGGGATAAAATTCTAAGACATGCTACACCAACGATGATCCTTGAAAACATTCTACTAAGTGAAAGAAGCCAGTCTCAAAGATCAGGTAGAGTAGTGGTGGTTGCTTAGGGTTGGGGGGCAGGGAGGGAATGAGATGGGTGAAGTTTCTTTTATGATGAAAATGTTCTAAAATTGACTGTGGTAATGGTTGCACATACTTGTAAATATTCTAAAAACCACTGTATTACACATTTTAAATGGATGAATTGTACAGTATGTGACTTACATCTCAATAAAGACTTTAAAAACATTATAGTATGTCTGATAGCAAATAAAAGAAAAAAACTAATATCCAAAAAGTTTTTAAATGGTTAGACAATATCATGGTAGAAGTATAAGTTGGAATAGTATATGTAAAACACTGCATAATATGATGTTAAGGTGTAAAAAAGATATTATTAAAATCCACTTATATCTGGGGCACCTTGGTGGCTCCGTCAGTTAAGCATCAGACTCTTGGCTTCATCTCAGGTCATGATCTCTCAGGGTCATGGCACTGAGCCCCGTATCAGGTTCCGCACTCAGCACAAAGTCTGCTTGAGAGTCTCTCTCCCTCTCCCTCTGCCCTTCCTCCTGCTCATGTGTGCACACACTCTAGCTCTCTTGCTTTCTAAATTAAATAAATAAATCTTTAAAAAATATCTACTTATATCTATTATATAGCATTGACATCTAGTTATTTTTGGATATTGGCATTTGTGGGTGATATTATCTCTTCTGTTTGTTGTTGTTGTTCATTAAAACTCTTCTGTAGCATGGACATCTCATTATTTTAACAATGAAAGGAAATGACACGTTAGGAAAGACTAAAACAAATTTGTAAAATTTAAGAAAATGCCCAAAACTGGACTTCTGGAAGAAAAATATAGGACCTGGAAGTCAGAATAGTATAAGTTAGAAGCTCATTGTGTTTCTTTTCTGTTTGTTCCCTTTTTTTGAAAATGTTTGTAATATTTTACACAATTAACTTTGTGCCCTACACTTCCTGTGGTGAACCACGAGCTATTTAAAACTTTCTTTCTCTCATATTAGTCATTCAGAAGAAAAGGAAACTGTTCACAAATGATACACAGCTCTAAAAATCCTATGTTCTTCTTGCAATTTCAACATAAAAAAATAGGACGGGGGTGATTCAATGAGTACTCAATAATGAGATTTCTAAGCCGTTGATTCACTTAGAAATGAAAAAGAAATGTGAAAAACTACTAAAAAATTCTTAAAACCATGATACAACTTTTAGAAGTATTTAAGTTGACCTTCCTCCCAAAGTCTGGAGTTTAAGCAACTTAGAAGCAATCTTTTCTAAAATCAGCTTCACCTTTTCAAAATGGAAAGAACACATTGTGGTTATGTACAGAAATATCTATAATTTAATATGTAGGACTGAAATAACAAAATGTCTATTATTTGCTTTGAAATACTTAAGCAATAGGAAAGAAAAGGAAAAATGGATGGATAAAGCAGATGTGGCAAAACTTTGATAATTATTAATTTTAAGTTATTGATATATTTAGGCTTACTGTACATTTTGAAGGTCTTTATAATGAAATATTTGAGTGGAACATTTTAAATTTCTTAAAAAATATAAATATAACCTAAAGTAAAAGATCAATAGATTACACAAAGAGGAAGCTTACAAATCTTAAGTTAATATAAATGTGCTAAAGACAATTAAATTCATCTTTGGCTCCAAACATCAGTAAGCCATCTGGGAAAAAAAAAAAAAATCTCAACTCCATATTCAGTTGTAAAATTGGAGCAGGAGACTTTATATTGTCCTGAGAGGTAAAACTCTGACGAATGGGTATAAACTCAAAGAAGACAAATATTCCAGAGATGGACTTCCTTTGGGAAGTTGTAATTTACTCACCTGCTAGGCATTCTCTCAGAAAGGCAGTTAGAGGAAGATTTCAGGCATCAGTTGTGGGTCTGGACTAAATAAAACTCCTTTAAGCTAACTTTGTTATTCAACCAAAGAGTGAGGCATAATAACGAGCTGGTTGCTAATTCCATGGTTCTGGGGCCAGTCATGCTCAACCTCTAGGTGCCTGTGAAATAGTATCTATCTCTCAGCGTTGTTGTGAGGATTCAGTGATAAAAATATACATAAAGCATTAGAATAGTGCCTGGCTTATAGTAGGCACTCATCAATATTAAACTTTGTTGCTATGATTAACCTTGTGAGCTTTGGAGTCAAACATCTGCTTTGTAGCCCCAGCTCTACCATTTACTATACTTTTTTTTTAATATCTGACAATTTCAGTTTCCTTAAATCCTTTTACACTAAACACTGAGTAGCAAGTGCTAAAATTCACTAAGTAATGTGCACATGATACGAGATTGATTTAATAAATGACATTTATCTCATTACAGTAGTAATGACATTGTTTCCTCCATATCAAAATTTCTATGATTCCAAGAAAAAGTTACTGAATGATATTAATTATTTTAAATTTCATTTCCAACAATGTTTCTTTTGAACTTACTATATATAGTGCTTGGAATTTACTTTGAGGATATAAAACTTACTGTGGATAGCATTTGCTGAGAGTCACATTGGCCATTAACAGAGCTAAGGAACTCTGATTTTTGCTGGCTGGAACCTCCACCAGAACCTGTCCACTGACTGGCCGCCAAGGTCACAACAGGTGATTTATTCTTTCCAGAACATCCACATCTTGTCATCAGGAGGCTCTTCCAGAAGTAAAATCTTTGTGGCATTTATGACTTATTTTAAGATTTTTGGAAGAAAAGAAGGTAAAATATGAGTATTGCAGCATTTTTAAATAGGCTGTTACCAACTCATCAGCATCTAAGGAAAAAAAAAACTATATTTATCATTCTGATTCCTGATTGCTGTTCACCAACAGTTTAAGATTCACTGCTTTGTTGTCAGAGAAATATTTTCAAATGTCTGTGTATTTCTCTCTATATCTCTGTAATAAAACAAGGAATCCAAAACTGAAGGCACTTTGAATCAGTTTTAAATATGAAACATGAAATTTGGCATCAGTGTTTAGCATGATGTTCTTCCTGTAGTAAGTGCTCAAAAAACATATGTAGGCTGTAACTGAAAAAGATTATCCAAAATAAATGGTCTTTACAATTCAGCAGTGTTAAAGATGTATTATGGGAGATATAAGAAGAAGGCTTAAGCCACTGTATCAACTAGTTATTTCTAAGTATGGCAAAAAAAAAAATTATAATGTATATAGATCTTAAACATCTTACCCATTATTATGTCTGTGCATATTAACTCAGTATTAAATTATGATGTCAGTAGTTAAACTATAATAGCCATCATGGCCCGCTTTATTGGGTTTTTTTCTTAAGGCAAACCATTTTAATTTTAAAAGAGTGTTTTCTCTAACAGGTTTTCTGAATATAAATATTCTGCATAAACTTAGAGATGAAAATTTCTGGGAAATTTTCTTAAAATAGAAAACCTATGTTGAGAGATTAAAATTAGTTTTTTGGTGGGCACAACTCAACTAGTACATTATAATTTTACAGTATTTTTTGAAGATTTATTTGTTCATTTTAGAGAGAGAGAAAGTGCGGGGTGGGGGCTGGGAAGGGCAAAGGGAGAGAGAGCATCTGAAGTGGGCTCCCCGCTGAGCGTAGAGCCCTAGGCAGGGCTCTATCTCACAGCCCTGAGATCATGACCTGAGCTGAAATCAAGAGTCCAACGCTCAACCGACTGAACTGCCCAGGCACCCCAATTTTATAATATTTATATTGTTTTATTTTATTTAAGATTTTTCTATTTTAGGGAGAGAGAGCACATATGTGCATGAGCATGAGGTGGGGGAGGGGCAGACAGAGCGGGAGAGAGAAACTTAAGTAGACTCTGCACTGAGCACAGAGCCTGATGCGGGGCTCCAACTCACCACACTGTGATCAGGACCTGAGCCAAAACCAAGAGTCAGATGCTTAACCACAGTGCCCCCCAAGTGCCCCTATAACATTTTTAATCATAAACTATCAACCATGTCTTAAAGTTTTTTAAAGTTGACCTGGCTCTCACAGCTAGGACTTGCTGTTCTATTGAGCCTAGAATGTCATAGAACATTAACATCAGACAAGGCCACTCTGTGTGATAGATCAAGGCAAAAACTAGAGCACTCTGCAATCATGTGTGAACATATACAAAAACATGAACTTTGTCCAACTCACAAAAATGACCAAACATTCCCTCTCCTGCTGTAGACTACTTCAATTCAAATGTTGAAACCCAATCCCAAATGTGATTGTATTAGGAGTGAGGGGGCAATTGGGAGGTGATTAGGTCATGAGGATGGAGCCCTCATGAATGAGATTAGTGCTCTTATAAAAGCAACCTAGAGAGCTCCTTTGCCCTTTCCATCATGTAAGGAGACCTAGCTGTCTAAGAACCAGGAAGCAGGCTTTCACCAGACACTGAGTCTTGGCCTTCCCATTCACCAGAACTGTGAGAAGTGAGTTTCTATTGTTTAAGCCGCCCAAGTTATGGTATTCTGTTGCAGCGGCCTGAACAGAGGAAGACACTGGCTAATAGTGATTCCTGCTTCTTTACAAATTATATCTTTTTTTTTTTTAAGATTTTATTTATTTGACACAGAGAGAAAGAGAGAGACAGACAGAGAGCACAAGCAGGGGGCAGGCAGGGGAGAAGCAGGCTCCCCACGGAGCAGGGAGCCCGATGCGGGACTCAATCCCAGGGCCCTGGGATCATGACCTGAGCCGAAGGCAGCCACTCAACCGACTGAGTTCCCCAGGCGCCCCTACAAATTACATCTTTAGCCTAGATTTAGCCTTTTCTTCTAGATAACATCTATTTAGATATCTAATCATAGAATTACCCTCACTTCCTAATGGTATCCTTAGACCCTCCCCAAATTACCTAACTCAAGCAAAAATTCTGTAAGTATTTTCTACCAGCTTCTTACAGGACCAAAACTGGGACAATTGTAGGCTTCTCATGTAGGGTATGGCAAGGGGCACTTATACTTCATAACAGCAAATGGATAAACACCTGTAGCCTTGCAAGAATGTGTTTGTGTGTGTCTGTGTGTGTGTGTCTGCGTCTGCATATGCACATACATGGCACAAAAGCCAAGAGCAGAGAGTAAAAGAAAGAATTAGCTCCAAGAAATAAGATAACTTACGAGCAATGACCTTTAATACGTTAACTTGGCCAGTAAAGAAACTTGGGCCAGTGGATATCTGAGAAGTCTGCAATTCTCCCAGTTTTCATCCTCTGCCAAGAAAGTTAAGGTCAAACCATGATGGGAGGTAAGAACCCAGCAGCATTCACCCATGTTCAGAAGATTGTCATGACAAAGCTGACATCCAATCACTTTGCTCTTAATTCCTGTGTATCCACTTTATCAGTCAAGACACTGGAGGACAGGACAGGTGAGCAGCAATCAGCAGAGGAAAAATAAAATGTTATATTGTATGTGTTATTTTCATTAAGAGAATGAAACTTCCTTCTTATGAGTTCTTTAGGTAATTGAAGACTGTAGAACACCAAAACTCTGAGCTTCACATCACTATTGAGCAGAATTCACATTTGGCCACAAAAGCTACATAATGCAGTGTTTTTCAAATGTGGCCCACAATGCATTAGTGTGTCAAGAAATCAATTTAACAGATTATCACCAGGAGTTTTAAGAAGCAAAATAAAATAGAATAGAAAATTGCAGAGTGCATTGGGGTTTGGGAGAGGGAAAGGGATAAAAAAATCTCAGTGTGGTTAAAAGTCTTAAACTTACGCAATTTACAAGTAGGAAAGTAGGGACTTCAGACCATCTGAATCCATACCATACATGCTTTTGGCTGTATGATATATCTCAGTTTTGCTGATTTCTAATAACTTATCTCCCAAATTCCTCAGCCAATTGTTTTCTTAAAAATGACCATGGTGATTAAATGCATAGATCTTAGAGCTCAAATCCTAGGCAAGTTACTTTCCCTTTTGGAGTCTCATCTATGGAGATAATCACTGGACCTACCTCACAGGATTTATTATAGGCTGAATTGTTTTCTGCTGCCAAATTCATATGTTAGGGCCCTAACCATCAGTACCACAGAATGTAACTGCATTTAGAGATAGGATCTTTAAAGAGGTAATTAAATTAAAATGAGAAAATAAATATCTGTGGTTTAAACCATGCAGGCTGTGGTATTTTGCTATGACAATCCTAGCAAAATCATATGGGGTTGTTATGAAGATTAAAATTTTATATATATATATATATGGGTGCCTGGGTGGCTCTGTCAGCTAAGCAACCGACTCTTGATTTTGGCTCAGGTCATGATCTCAGGGTTGTGAGATCGAGCCCCACGATGGGCTCCACCCTGAGTGTGGAGCCTGCTTAAGATTCTCTCTCTCTCTCCCTCTCCCTCTACTCTCGATCTCTTTCTCTCTCTTTCTCTCTCCCTAAGAAAAAAAAAGTTAATATATACAAAATGATTTGTAATATGAGTTTTCTATTGTTATTGCTTGCCTCAATTTCTCTATATCTTCAATTCTTAAAATTTACTTCCTTTTTACATATATTTATTTATTTAACATTTGCCCCTTTGGCTAATTTGTAAGCCCCAAAAAGAGGAATTACTATGTTGGCCTGCTCAAATAGAAAATTGTTTAGAACCTATTAAGGACTCATTAAATATTTACTAAATTGATGAACAATGTAGGTGCTCTGCCGAATTATTTTTGCTAAAAATGGGCCAATTGATTTGAGAATTTCTTCTTTCACACCCATCTCTGGATTCTTGTCCCCATACTTTTTTAAAAACATACTTAAGGATATAATGCAGATTACAGATTTAAATCTTATTTTTCTACTGACCTTACAAAAGGATGTTGAAAGAGGAATAGAGGAGACAGTGACAAAGGGTATGATGACAATGCTTCAGTAACCGTAGAAAACCCATCAGGGGAGTATTAAGACTGACCTCACAGAGGGGAAATCACATTGGCTATAGATACACCTCCCACTCTCTAGTGTAGATATGTTTTACCTCTGTGGCAGGAGAGCATTCAGGACAGGGACAGGGGTCATCTATGATTCATGAGTTTTGCTTTGCAGTGTCAAAGCCATCAATATAAAATCCCCAGGCTAGTTCCCAGAAATGCAGGCACCATTTACTAATCTTGCATACATCACTGTTTAAGCCTTAGAGCTTACACTGGGGGATATAATCTTGTTAATGGCTGAGGCTCTCTAGAGACTCTGCTGAAATTTATGTTCCTAAGCATGAAGTAGGAAGAAAAATGAAAAAGCACCATTTAGTTTGAGGAAGGAGTTCTGTTCCTCTTGTTTTCTGCTTGAGAGTATGGCAGGGCCTAAGAGGTAATAAGGACAGTATCTGTGGATGGTGCATTACAGTCAGGCCTTAAAGTATCAGATAAGATTCAGTAGGGACAAAAGCAACATAACCTACTGAGGTAAAAATAAACCATATTCTATTAATAGGACAATGACTATGACTCATCTCTTAGTAAAGACAGGAACATCATTAGGCCTTGAAAATATCTGTCTAAGGTGCTATTTGGTTAAAAGAATCAATGTAATGCCAGTCATTTTTAGAAAGGAAGCAAATTGTGAAACAGGAAGCTTGCCTTTAGATTCTTCACTATGCATCTTATCTCTAAGGCAGTGAAAAGAAGTTTTGGGTCAAGAAATTTTAAAGACGACTTAACAGATTAGGAGAAGGTGAGAGAATAATGTAACTAGCATACTATAAGAGGTAATATAGCTTCTATATGTAAAAATACCTATGATTGGTTAGTCTGAAAAAATGAAAGAAGACAAAATCAAAGTTCGTAATATAACAACAGGTTATATACAGGACAAATGTAGACTTCTTTACCAGATCACTAAATGTTAGAAAGGGAGAAGACAAACTTGATGGAACATCAGGACTATACAGGACTTAGAAGTCATTCTAATCCAATCTCCTTATTAAAAATCAGAGAACTTATGGGGCGCCTCGGTGGCTCAGTCAGTTAGGTGTCTGACTCTTAGTTTCGGCTCTGGTCATGATCTCAGGGTCATGAGATCAAGCCATGTGTTAGGCTCCATGCTTAGCATGGAGTCTGCTTGAAATTCCCTCACCCTCTGCCCCTCCCCCTGCTTGCCCTTGCGTTCTCTCTCTAAAATAAAATAATTAAGTAAAATCTTAAAAGAAAACAGGGAATTGATATCCAGAGAAGTGAGGTGACTTTCCCAAGAACACCTTGCTGATAATAGCTGAGCTGAGACTAGGCCTTATTTCTGTATTCAACTACCTCTCTTAACTCCATTCAAAGGCCTCATAGAGCACTCTGGCTGGTAAATGATACTGTACCATAGAATCTCTTTGAGGCCTATTCAATTCATTCTCCTTTTTGCAGTCCTGAATCAACAACAGCTGAAGTAATTTATTCTAAGGTAAAAAGAACAATAACTGTATGCCTTATCTCCTCCATTGATTTCTATTGAGCACTCTCAGAGGGAAAGCCCTAAACCAAAGAGTTAAATGTTTACCTCACCACTCTCTGATGTCGGAGATCACGAGACCCAGGGCCATTCTCTTGGACTTTCTAAAATTGTACAACCTAGGGCACCTGGGTGACTCAATTGGTTAAGCATCTGCCTTCGGCTCAGGTCATGATCCCAGAGTCCTGGGATCAAGCCCCACATCAGGCTCTCTGCTCAGTGGGGAGCCTGCTTCTCCCTCTCCCTCTGCCCCTTCCCCTGGTTTGTGCTCTCTCTCTCTCTTTCTCTCAAATAAATAAAATCTTTAAAAAATATAAAATAAAATTCTACAACCTAGTACCCATTAAGTCTTGTTAAAAACAGGAGTTTTAAACTCCATTGCTCAAAATGGAGTCACCTATGCTTAAGCCTATGCCATCAACTGAGACTTAATTATAGTTTTGATTCTCCCAGAAATGGAATCTTAAACCAGTCAATCAGGAATCACCTAATCAGCATTAGTTAGGTAATTGGCCTGACAGATCCTTGCCATCTGCTATCAGGAAAATAACCTTTAAATAATTAATTTGCTTTTTTTGCCTCTAGTACTACTTCCTTGTTCCTCCTTCCTTCTGCCTATAAAATCTCTTAACCTTGTATAGCTCTTCAGAGCTCCTTTCTATCTGTTAGGCTGGATGCTGCCTGATTCATGAATCACTTAATAAAGCCAATAAGGTCTTTAAAACTTACCCTTGAATTTTATTTTCTTAACTGTTTTGATGGTAGCAGTGGGATTCAAAGTTTCAGAGATAATAAGGAACATAGACATTAATACCCACTGAACCCTTTGCATTCTCTCTTTCTCACCATATCAGAGAGCCATAGGTAAGTTCCTCTTGGATCTGAACTCCTTATTTTTCTTTGCATCTGAACTCGCTGCTTTTATCGGATTTCCAGTCCAAGGCTAACAGGTCAATCTACACCATTGAGAGGATAATAGAGCACCAGTCCTTAGCAGTCCAGGGCTTAGCAGGTCAGCTTGAGCTGGCAGACGATTCCACTTGCAACTCCAGTCCCTAGCCCTTGGCAAATCCACAGTATCATTTCTTTGGTTACTGCTGGTGTCCACAGTACCACTTCCTGGGTTACTGTTGCATTCTGCTATGTGCACATTAGGTAAAGGAATAATAGATTTATCATTAATGAGAATCCCGGTAACCAGACTGAAAAATTAGTGGGCATGGGTCAAGAACTTGGAAGCTGTTAGGGCACTCATCACATAAATCTAAGATTCCCATCATAGGATAAGTTGGTCACACAACAGGTTAGATTGACACTAAATCACAGACAAACCTCGAGAAAATTTCCATGCAATAAGGTTCACTATAAAACACCACAAAATCCCCAACCCACAGCCCTCCTAGATATTAATTTGATTATGAGAGACACAAGATTTAACTAAAGAAATAGGATCCTCAAGTTCCAAAGGATTTAGTCAATGCACTAAAGAAGCGCACTTGAAAGCAAGGGCTCTTAAACAAAGAGAACAAGATGCCTATTTTAATTGGCATACAGAAGCATCCAAAAGTCTTCAAGATTCTATAATAGCTTATTGAAAGATTCATTGTAAAAGGTTAATGAAAAATTAAAGATACAAGAGGCACCCCAAACAAAAGACTGTAAGTCTGTGGTGACTCCTACTGTTTCCCTTTATCCTTCTTTATCTGAGTACTACCAGTGCTCTGTCTTAATTACCTTTCCACTCTGAAGGGACTATCAAATAGTTGCTTTTTAAAATAAGATCACCCAAGGTGATGCCCTTCAGTTATCTTTCACTTCTTGGTCAAAAACTAAACTAAGGGCCATAGTTACCTCAACCCAGGGAAGATTCCTAAAAGTTTTCTGAACAACTTAGAGTCTTCACTGTGGCCTATGACCCTGAGCTGGCAGATCTTGAAACCCAAAAACAGATGTGGGAAGCAGAATGGCATAAGTCTAAGAGTAATATTTGAGATCCTCAATCTCCAACATGGTCCCCTTATGAAACAGAAAAAGGTCACAAAAAAACAACTGATCTTTAAAAAGCTATTACCAGAATCTTTCTGAACCACACTGATTGGTCTGTTATCCAAATCTTCAAGCAGAAGAAAGATGAATCTGTGGCAGATTTTTAATCCCATCTGGAGGTTATCTTCCTACAGTATGAAGAAAGGGCATGGAAAGGTAGGCAAGGACACACCTCAAGAGAATATCCTATTTCTCAGTTACAGCTGGGTTTATGAGACTCTTCTTATTGTTAACAAAGCCATTGTAGCCTTGGAAGCAAAATCTGTCATCATGCTGCCTTTTCCTATAGTGAATGTTTGCCTTCAAATTTCCCTTCATACGTTCGTCCTCTAAGAATGTCACTCTCTGAGATGCTCCTGGGTTATATGGAATGATAATACAGGGGAGGAGAATTTTCCATCCCAAAATATGTCTCTTTGGCATAAGGATTATTTTAGGCTTTTTTTTTTAACATTTAATATTTTAAAAAATTTATTTATTTAAGTAATCTCTACACCCCATGTGGGGCTAGAACCCACGACCCCAAGATCAAGAGTTGACTGCTCTTCCAACTGAGCTAGTCAGGCACCCCTATTTAAAAATGTTTTAAAGTATAAATAACCTACAGTTTTATATTAGTTTCAGGTATACAGTGTAATGACTCAACAATTTGATACATTTCTCAGTGCTCATAAAGATAAATGTACTCTTAATTCCCTTTTACCTTTTCACCCAACCCTTCACCAACTTCCCCTATGGCACTGACCAGTCTGTTCTCTGTACTTAAGAATGGGTTTTGTTTTGGGGGGTTTTTTGTCTCTTTTGCTTATTCATTTGTTTTGTTCCTTAAATTCCACATATGACTGAAATCATATGCTATTTGTCTTTCTCTGACTGACTTATTTCACTTAGAATTATATACTCTAGCTCCATCCATGTTGTTGCAAATAGCAAGATTTCATACTTTTTATGGCTGAATAACATTCCATTGTGTATGTGGTATGTGTATAAAACATCTGTCTGTATATATAAAACATCTTCTTTACCCATTCATCTATCAATGGACACAGGTTGCTTCCACATCTTGGCTATCATAAATAATGCTGCAATAAATGTAGGGGTGCATGTGCCTTTTTAAATTAGTGGGTTTTTTTCTTTGGTTGAATACCCAGTAGTGGGATTCCTGAATCATATCGTAATTCCACTTTTCATTTTTTGACGAACCTCCATACTGTTTTCCAGTCAAAAACTCCTGGCAAGAAAAGTACAATCCTGTTATGTTTATTGAAGGTGGAAGGCCTACATTTCGGTGAATAGCATTAATACTTCCATACCACACAGCATTCTTATGAATCACCTTAATAACAGGAATTATAGATGTTCTAAGTGGCTTCTAGGTTTTAATGTAAATCTCACTGCATCAGTGAGGGCTCTTTACTTGGATACAACTGATTTGTTATTCTTATCTGAACTGCCAGTGACATCTCAAGCTTTGTTCTTCTTTTCAAGATTGCTTTGCCAGTTTAAGCAGAAGCAGGATATATTAAAGAGTATTCTGTAGCCCACAGGCTCTCTCTCAGATTTGAGAGCACTCCACACAGTCAGAAATAATATTTCTTTTTCATGTAAGGTTAGGATGTTTATTTGAGTTTTTCTTACTTCTTGAGGTAGACCTGTATTGCTATAATCATCCCTCTCATAACAGTTTTTCCTCATCCCAAAGATTTTGGATTGTTTTTCATTTTTATTTGTCTCAATGTGTGAGTGTGTACATAATGTTCTCAATCTATCCTCCAATCTTTTATCCTTTCAGTCATCATTTTGATGTCTTTAGTACTTTCCATTAAATTCTGAGAAGATATCTATAGATTCTATTTAAATTATCAGTCTATCAGGGTGCCTGGATGGCTCAGTTGGTTAAGCATCCAACTCGTAATTTTGGCTCAGGTCATGATCTCATGGGTCGTGAGATTGAGCCCTGTGACAGGCTCCATGCTCAGCAGGGGTTCTGCTTGAGATTCTCCGCCTCTGCCTCTCCTCCCACTTGCACTTGTGCTCTCTCTCTCTCTCCCAAATAAGTAAACATTTTTAAAAAATAAAAAAATAAAAATAAATTATCAGTCTATCAATTATACATTGCCTCCATTGTAGTTATAAACTCAGAGATCCTGTTACTCTCTTAGTAATCTTATATGTCAATATAATAAAGGTCATATAAGAAAAACCCACAGGTAACATCATAATCAATGGTTAAAAACTGATAGCCTTTGTTCTAATATCAAGAACAAGACAAAGAATTCCACTTCCAACATTTTTATTCAACATAGTACTGGAAGTCCTAGCCACAGCAATCAGACAAGAAAAGAAATAAAAGTCATCCAAATTAAAAAGAAAGCAGTAAAACTGTCACTGTTTGCAGACAAAATGATACTATATATAGAAAACCCTAAAGACTTCACCAAAAAACTACTAGAGCTGATAAATGAATTCAGTATAGTTGTGGAATACAAAATTAATATATAGAAATCTGTTGCATTACTATGCACTAATAAGAAAGTAGCAGAAACGGAAATTAAGAAAACAGTCCTGTTTATACTTGCACGAAAAACAATAAAGTATTTTAGAATAAATTTAACCAAGGAGGATATAAACCTGTACTCTGAATGCTATAAAATACTGATGAAAGAAATTGAAGATAACACAAACAAATGGAAAGATATTTCATGTATTTTTTATTTCCTCTTGGATTTTTTTGTACCTATTCATTCTTTGGTAGCACGGTATTTAACCTCCATGTATTTGTGTTCTTTCCAGGTTTTTTCTTGTGATTGATTGATATCTGGGGTCATACTGTTGTAGTCAGAGAACATGCAAGATATGATTTCAATCTTTTTTGAACTTATTGAGACCTGTTTTTTATCTAATGTGATCTATTCTGGAGAATTTTCCATGTGCACTTTAAAAGAATGTGTATTCTGCTGTTTTTAGATGGAATGTTCTGAACATATCTGTTAAGTCTATCTGGTCCAATGTGTTATTCAAAGCCACTGCTTCCTCGTTGATTTTCTGTCTGGGTAATCTACCCATTGATGTAAGCGGGATGTTAAAATCCCTTATTATTATTATCATATTAATGTCAATTTCTTCCTTTATGTCTGTTATTAGTTATTTTATGTAATTAGGTGCTCCCATGTTGGGTGCATAAATATTTATAATTCTTATAACCTTTCGTTGGATTGTTCTCTTTATCATGATGTAGTGTCCTTCTTTGTCTTTTGTTACACTCCTTGTTTTAAAGTCTATCTGATATAATATTACTACCCCAGCTTTCTTTATGCTTCCATTTGCATGGTAAATGTTTTTCTATCTTTTTACTTTCAATCTGCCCATGTGTTTAGGTCTGAAGTGTTTAGGTCTGAGTCTCCGGTAGGCAGCATATAGATGGGTCTTGCTTTTTTTATCCATTCAGTTATTCTATGCCTTTTGTTTGGAGCATTTATTCCATTTACATTTAAAGTAATTATTGATAGGTATGTACTTATTGCCATTTTGTTACTTGTTTTATGGTTGTTTTTGTAGTTCTCTGTTCCTTTCTTCTCTTGCTCTTGTCTCTGACAATTTGCTGATTTTCTTTAGTGGTATGCTTGGATTCCTTTCTCTTTATTTTTCTTTTTCTATCTGCTGCAGGTTTTCGATTTGTGGTTACCATTAGGTTTATATGTAACATCTTATGCATATAGCAGTCTATATTAAGTTGATGGTTGCTTAAGTTTGAACCCATTCTAAAAGGACACAATTTTTATACTCCCACCTCACATTTTATGTATATGATGTCATATTTTACATCCTTTTATTTTGTGAATCCCTTGACTGCTTTTTATACATATAATTGATTTTGACTGCTTTTGTGCTTTAACCTCCATACTGGTTTTATCAGTGATTAACCTACTTTCAATACCTTTCCATTTACCTGTAAAATTTTGTCCTTTCCTAATGTTGTTACTCCCGTTTATGGCCTTTCCTTTCCACTCAAAGAATTCCGTTTAATGTTTCTTGTAAGTATTGTTTAGTGGTGATGAACTTCCTTAACTTTTCTTTGTCTGGGAAACTCTTTATCTCTCCTTCTATTCTGAATGATAGCCTTGCTGGATAAAATATTCTTGGTTGCAGGCTTTTTTCTTTCAGCACTTTGAATATATCATGCCACTCTCTTCTGGCCTGTAAAGTTTCTGCTTAAAAATCAGTTGATACCCTTCTGGGGTTTCCCTGGTATGCAACTGGTTTTTGTTTTTGTTTTTCTCTTGCTGCTTTAAAAATTCTGTCTTTATCACTACTTTTTGCCATTTTCATGATTATGTGTCTTGGTGTGGACCTCTTTGGTTGATTTTGTTGGGGGTGCTCTGTGTATCCTGCATCTGGATTTCTCTTTCCTTCCCCAGATTTTGGAAGTTTTCAGCTATTATTTATTCAAATAAATTTTCTGCCCCTTTTTCTCTCTCTTCTTCTGAGATTCTTTTTTTAAAGATTTTATTTATTTATTTGAGAGAGAAACAGAGAAAACACAAGGAGAGGCAGAGAGAGAAGCAGGATCTCTGCTGAGCAGAGAGCCTGATGTGGGGCTGGATCCAAGGACCCTGGGATCATGACTTAAGCCAAAGGCAGACACTTAATTGACTGAGCCACCCAGGCACCCCTTCTTCTGAGATTCTTATAATACAAATGTTATTATGCTTGATGATGTTACTGAGTTCCCTTAACCCAATTTCCTTTTTTATTATTATTTTTTTTCTTTTTGCTGTGAAGCTTGGTTTCTTTCCCTAAATTCTGTCTTGGTCGCTGATCCATTCTTCTGATTCCTCTAATCTGCTATTGATTCCCTCTAGTGTATTTTTACTTTCAGTTATTGAGTTCTTCATCTCTGATTGGTTCTTTTTTTTTTTTTTATGTTTTCCATATCTTTGTTGAAGATGTCACTGAGATCTTCCACACTTTTCTCAAGTCCAGTAAGTAACTTTATGACCATTACTTTTAATTATTTATTAGGCATATTGCTTATCTCCATTTCATTTAGCTCTTTTGCTGTGGTTTTGTCCTGTTCTTTCATTTAGGACATATTCCTCTGTCTCCTCATTTTATCTAGCACTCTGTGTTTGTTTCTATGTATTAAGAAAGTCAACTATGTCTCTTGATTTTGAAAGTAGTGGCCTTATGAGGAAGAGGTCCTGTGGTGCCCGGTAGTAGGCACTTCAGGGGTGTCTGTTATGTGCATTGTATATACTGAATGAGTCCTTTGTTCACTAGACACTTCAGGGGTATCTGTTATGTGTGTTGTATATACTGAATGAGTTTGTGAATGAGCTGTTTATGCCTTCAGTCTAGTCAGCTGCAATGGCCCATTTTGTCCTTTTCTTGGTGCCCTGGGCAGGGTTTGGTCCCTATGCTGTTAACTGGCCAGTCTGGAGGTGCCTTGGGTTTGTAGTTGGGTATGAGCCAATTCATTTTAAGAAACTGCAGACACTGAAGCCTGAAATCTGAGTAGAAGTTACTTTCTTGTCAGAGACACTTATATTTATAAAGGAAATCTCCATTTGTAAGGGTTGTACCAGAAAGAGGGGAATGACACAATCTCAAATTTGTCAATGGAGAAGGAACAACTTAAATCTGTATAACAATCTTACTCTTGTTTACTGTGTTTTCCTGGAAACCTCCCAATACTGGTTTCCCAACCCCTACATCTTCCTTGTCTTTAGCTGAAGATGGTATTTAAGGTGGTGCCTTTGGCCAGTCCAAGGAATTATTCAGTTTCCCTGGGTATCTCCCTGTGTACAGAATGTATACATGTTATTAAAATTCTGTTTCTTTTTCTCCTGTTAATCTGCCTTAAATCAACTTAATTATAGACTATCTAGAAGAACCTAAAAGGGAAGAAGGGAAAACTTTTCCACCCCTACAGAGGGAAGAAGGGAGGATGACTCTCATCACTTCTAAAGCAGAGTTTACAATTCAAGCCTTAAAAGGGAAAAATACATAAGGATATGCAAACATAAGTTGAAGTATACTCAGTCATTGAGCCTGTGTGTTTAAAGAGATAAAAATCTACAGGGAAATGAGCTCACCAATCCCTGGGGCTATTGTTAAAGAGAATCTTGGCGGCATTTCATTTCATTAAGTAGAACTTGGGGAAATTATCCATTATAGACAAGTTTCTTTACTTTAAAATTTTACTTTTAAAAACCCAGGCTTTATTACAAGATTTCAAGCAAATACCCTTTTACTCTAAGAATCTAAAATGTAAGCAATGATCTCTATATTCACCATTAGTCACCTAAGCATGCATGTTGGAGGTGATTTCAAGGACTCATCTCATTTGTCCTCTCACATTGAAATCTTCCCAAAGTCAAGAAGATCCCTTATTTTAAAATATCCTGGCGGCTTGTAAATTTTTTTGAATTGTACACATAAACATTCCTACTTGTTTAGTTTATAGTTTATAATTAGATGGTTATATTAAAAGTAGTCCACCAAATAAGTGTCCTTTAAGAGTTTTGCTAATGCCAGAAAAATTTAAAATAATGAGAAAAAAAATGTGAAATGTTACTATTTTTAACAGAAGCAAAATGTAGTTAAGATTGCAATAGGATTGTCAGTAAAATGCATACCTGCTATGCTAAGAACTTATGAAGTGCTTCAAAAATATTTGTTGAGTGAATGACTGATGTTTGGCCTTATGGGAAGAAGTGCCACTTAATCATAAGAATACAATGTTTCAAAATAGAAAAATTTCAGGAACTTGAAGGAACAGACAAATGCCAATAAGTTTTGAAATAGTACTATCCAACTTGCAATTGATAGGTTATCTCTTGCTTATGATAAGCCAATTAAATAAAGCAATGAACCTGCCTTAAGTTTTTAGAGAGGCATTCAGATTTTGATAGCTTTGTTTTTATAACTTTGAGATACAGATAAAAGCAGCAGAATTAGTTTATTCTACTTATTTTGCAGGAGTATCAATTGTGATAGGTTTTAATTGACATTGTCAACTGAGAAGAGGAGGTGAAACTGAAAAAGAAACAAAGGCCTTCATTGGGGGGTTCTCAGAACTGCAATTTGGGGAGCACAGATTCTGGCAACAATCAGAAAAAGTTTCCTGCCCGCGAGGGGAAAGCAAGGGGTTTTTATAAGAGAGACAGGAAGGAGGGGAGCAAATGCTTGACTTAAAAAAGGAGGAAAAGGTAATAAAAAATTGTCAACTGGTACTAACATGTTGAGCCACTTCTGTTTTCTACACTTTGATAGATGAATTTATTGGTGTTATGAAACAAAACTATTCCTGGTGTGCATTAGTTAACCACTCTGTCTTCAGAAAGTCCCCACTGACAGTTTTATGGTCTGGATGCCAGTGGACCTGTTGATTTTACAAGCAAGTGCTTATAAAACAATTAGCATCTCTGACCCAGTTCAAAAGGTCTTTTCACCCAGTTCAAGAATTCATTAGTTAGAAAGGAAAATGAAACTTCAAAGTGGAGTCTCTCTTGTCCAGAAATTTTATAAAATTCCCATAGCGGAAAGGGCTCTCCTCCAAAGGAAAATGGCTCACCCATCTAAACTGAATCTCTTTGCATGAGAAGCAAGTGATAAAAAAAAAAAAAAAAAAAAAGCACAGGGTTTGGATTCTGACACACTAGCACAAATCAAAGCTCCAACATTTATAGTTGCATGTGACTGAGGGCAAAAAACTTAATGTATCTGATCCTCTCTTCTCTTATCTGAAAAATGGAGACAATAGCATTTACCTCCCAAGATTGTTGTGAGGATTAATGATAATAAATGAAAAATTCCTAACATGTAAATGTTAACTTTAAAATTACTATTCTCAAAATTATAAAGAATATTCCAAAATGAGAAAATGTTTAAAAATAAGACAAATTTGGAATAATTATCGACTTAAAAATAGTAACATTCAATACTACAATTCTGGATAACAACATAAGCCAGAATCTTAAGTATTTTCTTTTTTTTTTTTTTAAGATTTTATTTTTCAACAGAGAGAGAGACAGCTAGAGAGGGAACACAAGCAGGGGGAGTGGGAGAAGGAGAAGCAGGCTTCCCGCTGAGCAGGGAGCCCGATGTGGGACTCGATCCCAGGACCCTGGGATCATGACCTGAGCCGAAGGCAGATGCTTAACGACTGAGCCACCCAGGTGCCCAAGTATTTTCTTTTTTAAAAAAATTTTTATTTGAATATAGTTGACACACAATGTTACATTAGTTTCAGGGTACAGCATAGTAATTCAACTGAACCTGAAGTATTTTCTACTCAATATGCTGTTTTTTTATTTTTCTGCTTGTATAAAAACACTGAAGCTTACATTAAAGTTGAAGAATAGTACAATGAGCGCCTATATGTATGCGCTTCACCTAGAGCCAATAATTGGACATCCAACATTTTGCCACATTTTCTCTCAGTCTATTCACATACATGCATACACTCACTTGTGCTGGGTTACGATTGCCACACAATATCCATCCACCCCAGAGAACTCTTTCAGAAAGGGACTTTCACAATTTTATTCTTTCGCCTCAGCTTTTCCCCTTAGTCATTTCCTCTTTTGAGAATAAATGGAAAATATCATGACAATTCATTCCTAGATACTTCAGCATGCTTTTCCTGGAGAATAAGGATATTCAATAAGCTAATTTATTTTAATGCATCCATCAGGAAAAGTAGATGTAAACAAACTGTAATTGTTAAGACCAGAGTCTTCTTCTTGAGTTGGAAATCTCTCTATTTTTTTAGCTACCAATTTGCATCGGTAGCTATTTTATTACGAACTTAGGGTTTTATCATCAGTAACAGTATTTATGAAAATGTGCTTTTTTTTCTGAGTGGCTACAAAAACTTTATCGAATTATTTAAAATGTTAGCATTTACGTATTTGCATGTAGACATAAAATTGTTACATAAAACCTTCAAGTCACTGGGGTGCAAATATGGGACACACACAAGCCTGGTAGAACATGTGTTTTAATATAGCAATATAGCTGTGGAAACATCTAAATGACTGTGTAGACACATCCAAAGATCTGAAGACCAGTTTTCCAAATTTTACTATGCACTGCTGAGTTTTCTCTAGTCTTTGCTCTACAACTTCTCTGGACAATAACTGGTGCTGATTAAGATTGTCACACAATATCCATCCACCCCAGAGAACTCTTACAGAAAGGGACTTTCACAATATTATTCTTTCCCCTCAGCTTTTCCCTTCAGCTCTATTCAATCTTTTCCTCTCCCTTTATGCACGATTCAGACAATTCTACCTGAGGTAACTTTTCAATAAGCAAACTCACCTTTGTTAACAAATTCCTCTCTCTTGTATTTCCTCTTTTAGAGCTTTTGCTCAATTATCACATCTCATTCCCTCTCTAGATCTTAGCCTTTCTCTTTTCCTTGTCTTTTTTATTATGGACTAGCAAAATAATCCAATCACTATCAATTAGCTAGTTAACTTTGGGCAAATTGCTTGAGTGTTCCTGGACCTCAGTTTTCCCTCCTGGCAGCCAAGGTTGAGTGAGCTGTATTTGCAAAGGCAGAATTTAGAGTCAGTTCTGCTTGAGTGAGATTAAGTAGATGAATTCTTTTTTTTTATTATTATGTTATTTTAATCACCATACATTACATCATTAGTTTTTGATGTAGTGTTCCATGATTCATTGTTTGCGTATAACACCCAGTGCTCCATGCAGAACGTGCCCTCTTTAATACCCATCACCAGGCTAACCCATCCTCCCACCTCCCTCCCCTCTAGAACCCTCAGTTTGTTTTTCAGAGTCCATTGTCTCTCATGGTTCATCTTCTGACTTGAACCCGCCTGAATTCAAATCTCTGCCTCTCCCACTACTAGTTTGATGGCTGTGAGTGTTACTTAACTTGTCATACCTTGGTTTCCTACTTGTGAGGCAGGCATGTTAATAAGAGTAGCTGCCTCTTACTATGGAGTTAATGTTTATATCCAAGGACATCATGACTGAAAAATGTTAAGAGTCATGCTTGGAATACACTCACATCAAGGAAACAAACACCAGTAGCTCTGAGATCTATATGGATAATAACCAATAGGATGAAATGTCTAAAAGTATTGAGTACATGTCAAACATCCTATCAGAATAAAGAACTATAAATGCCTCTCCTTTACTACCTGCTTTCTTCTCATCCTCTAATCAAGCCTACTTGTCATCAAAAAGTCAAATAAGATAAAATTTCTTAATGTTATTTTAAAATTGCTCTCATTATAACACCCTAATTTTCTAAAAGTTAATTGTATATTATACCAGGTACCTTATGGGCTGAATTTATGTGGGGTGTGATTAGGGCTTAACCACAGGTATATTATTTCTAGGTTCTCATTAGGTCAAAGTATGAATTTCAAAGAGTTAAAAACAAGGCTCATAAAGTAAGCATATGCAAGGACATTTAACTGCTTAATCAGGGAACAAACAGAATGATGAACCTGGTTGCAAAGAGAAAAGGAGAGACCAGTATATACAGTAAATGGAAAAAAAGAACACCGAAAAAAAGGTTGCTAAATTATATTTTATAATACTGATTGCTATGCTGAATGTTCGTAGCATTCCAAAATTCCTCCAAAATTCATATATTGAAATCCTAACCTTTGGGAGGTCCTTAAGTCATGAGGTGGATCCCTCAAGTATAGCATTAGTGTATTGGGGGTTTTTTATTATTATTCATTAGAGAGAGAGAGAGAGAGAGAGAAAGAGCACAAGCAGCGGGGGAGGGCCAGAGGGACAGAGAGAGAAGCAGACTCCCCACCGAGCAGGGAGCCTGATATGGGGCTCCATCCAAGGACCCTGGGATCATAACCTGAGTCGAAGGCAGATTCTTAACCTACTGAGCCACTCAGGCGCCCCTGGGATTAGTGTTTTATGAAAGAGGCTCCAGAAGAAAACCTTAGTCTCTTCTGCCATGTGACCTGGAGGGGAGCCCTCATCCACCTATGCTGGCACCCTGATCTCAGACTTTCAGCTTCTAAACTGTGAGAAATAAATTCTGTCATTTATTAACTACCAAGTCTGTGATATTTTGTTATAGCAATCCAAACAGACTAAGACACTGATTAATTTCCTTCAGGGCAATAAACCATAACGTTTGGGGTTATCTTTCTTACTAGAAAAACACTGTTTGCTTCTCTACCAGAGAAAAATAATTTACAATTTAACAATCTTTGTCAAAGTAACATCTACCTTTGCATAGCCTGAGCCCAATTAACACTAAGTTATTGACTAAGTTAAACAAAAGTTGCAATCTCTAAATGCCTTTAAGCAGGCTGATTGATTAGACAGTGCATTAGTATGACATTGAAAGCACCCTCCATGACATTTTTGCATTATCTTTATGTTTTGGATAATTTTTCAATGGTTTCATTTTACAAGGAAACAGTTCCAACACTATAAATTGTAATCCAGTTGTAAGCCATCTATAAATTGAGTATTTCCTATACAAAAGAAGTAGGCAAGTGTGGCCCATGACTTTGGGTTTCATATTTGATGGGGAAACTTTTACTTAATTTGGGAGGACAGTATATACATGCAGAAATGACTCAAGGGTACTTACAAAGATTTTTTTAAAAGTTTAACTCGGGGCACCTGGGTGGCTCAGTCAGGTAAGTGTCTGCCTTCAGCTCAAGTCATGCTCTTGGGGTCCTGGGATCAAGCCCTGTGTTGGGCTCCCTGCTCAGCAGGGAGTCGGCTTCTACCTCTGCCTCTGCCCCTCCCCCCCGACTTGTGCGTGCACTCTCTCACTCTCTCACTCAAATAATTAAATAAAATCTTAAAAAAAAACTTCAATTCAATGAATGAATAAGTACTTGGAATCAATAGAGCTTAATGCAGGTAGTCAGAAAGCTATAAACATAATCTGTACACTTAAACGTATACCAACTTTTCAAAGAAATTACATAGCTTCAACATCCATACCATGTACTATACATTTAAAAATGTGTAGTGTATTAACTTCATGATTCCAGAATTCTAAAAATTCTATCAGTTTAAATTCAGTTCTTATGCTAAGCCAATAATTTTGAAGCCCCTCTTCTTCTCTGACTCCTCTGTATACACAGAGTGGAAACACCAGAAAAGCCTGGCTTTTTCTATGAAAAAGTCAGATTCGTATGCAAAAACACTGTGTGAAAGAATACATATTCCACAGTAATATTTTTTGTTGGTTTGTTTTTGTTTGTTTTACTGAAAGCAATGCTTTTGCAATCACATATTCAATATTATAACATGCAGGTAAAATAAGTCATTCTGGTTTTGGAGAAATTTTCTTTAAAATTCTTTTTCAAAATATCCATGTCTTTTCTTTTGAAAATCCATGCTTAAATAAAGAACAGAATGTCTGAAAGTTTGCAAGAGACTACTACACTTCTTGTACCTTACTACATTGTAGGAAATGTAACCTTGAGTTAACATAGTTCTCATAAAAAAAAAAAAAACCTCATACAAATCAATAAGAAAACGCAAAGACACCAATTGATAAGAAGGCTAAAAGTATGAAAAGAAAACTAAAAGGAGGAACTGCTGCTCCACAGACTTATGGGAATATGTTCTAAGCACTCTAAGAAAGCAAATTAAAACAAAACTCCAATATTCACCTTAACTAGTATATTAGTTTCCTAGGGCTGCCCTCACAAATTACCACAAACTGGATGGCTTAAAATGACAGAAATTTATTCTCTCTCAGTTCTGGAGGCTAGAAATATGAAATGAAGATGTTGTCGGGGCCGTGTGTTCTCTGATGGCTCTAGGCAAGAATCTTTCCTTGCCTCTTCCTAACTTCCGGTGGTTTCTTTACTTGCTGTTTCTTTACTTACAGTTGATTCTCTCCAACCCCTGCCTCCATCTTCATGTGGCATTCTTGCCCCTGCATGTGCATCTCTGTGTACACATTCCCTCTTCTGTAAGGACACCAATCATTGGATTAGGGCTCATCCTAATCCAACATGACCTCATTGTAATTCAATTGCATCTACAAAGACCCTATTTCCGAAGAAGGTCACATTCTGATGCTCCTGGTAGTCATGAAGGCGGAGGGGCAGGGGATGGAGGGGGAACACTATTCAATCCAGTATAATGAGCTAAGATTTTTACTTAATGATATCTCCAGTACTTGGAGTCAACCAAGACTTACCTCTGTCTGTCATGTCGCATCTGATCATCAGCAAGCCTGTTGTTACTCTGTTTAAAACATCCTCTGACAGGCACCTGGGTGGCTCAGTCAGCTAAGCATCTACCTTCCACTCAGGTCATGATCCCAGGGTCCTGGGATTGAGCCCCGTATCAGGCTCCCTGCTCAGTGGGGAGCCTGCTTCTCCCTCTCCCTCTGCCTGCTGCTCCCCGTGTTTGTGCTCTCTCTCTTTATCAGATATCAGATAAATAAAATAAAATAAAAAATAAATTGTAAAAAATATCTTCTGAATTTGACTTCTCACCATCATCTCTCTCCGTCTGGGCTAGTGCAGCGCCACCTACTTGGTTTCCTGCCTCTGCCCTTACCCACCCCCCACACTCTCTTCTCCATACTGTGCCAGGGTGAGCCTTCAAAACCCCAATCACAGAATTTCACCTCTTCATTCAAAATCTGCCGAGAACTTCCCACCACACTTAGAATGGAACACAAAGTCCCTGTCAGGTTGTAAGAGGCCTTATGTGCTCCAGACCCCGGGTCCCTCTCTGGTCTCATTTTTAACCCTCTTCTTGTTCATGCCCTCAGGTCACTCAGACCTTCCTACAGGGCATCTATGTTCCCACTTGCAGCCATTTGCACTTGTTATTCTCTCTGTCTGCTATGGTCTTCCTCAAGATCTTACCATGGCTGGCTAATTCACTATATTTGGATCTCTGTTCATATGTCATTTTCTCCACGAGTCCTTCCTTGATCATTTTTCTTGAATAATACTTCTTAAGCACTTTCTATAACCTTTCTCTGCTTTATTGTTCTTCATGACATTCATCACTACCTGATATTACCTAGTTATATACATGTACATAAAAATGTACATGTAAAATATATGTAATATGTATATTATATACATTAGACCTACATTAAATATACATTACATCTAATTAATTGTATATGTGTGTGCATTTGATGTTGTTCTCCGTACTCAAGTAAGCTCTCTGCTCACCTGGGATACAAGCCTAACTTTTTTCCTTCCTCTTTAGAAGTTTTAAATCCATGTAGGTAGGGCTGAGCAAATATATCATGAAATAGACTTTCAGGTGGCCATCCTGTTATATTAGAGTTTTGAGAGAAGAGATTCTACAGAAATAAGATAGAAACCAGCTTCAGTGAGTTACACATACGGAGTACTGGAACATACACAGGATCACAACCTAAATGGGGAATGAAGTACAACATGATTAAACCAGGCAAGCATGCTTTCATCTCTCTAAATTTGGCGCTTCAGGTAAACTGTATTAGAGAATGTCGTTCAGATTTGAAGGTAAAGTAAAATTTCCTAGTCTTTTCCCTCTGTGTTGAAGGCAGCTGATTCTACGGTGTATGCCCAGCCTGAATTGCTCACCCAGTTGCAGGAAAAGTCGTAACTGAGTCAGAGAACAGTGATCCTCTCTCACTGCGGTAGGGCGGTCTACCAGGTATAAATACTATCAGCCAAAAGAAGCACAGTAGAGCCCCTTGTGCCTGGATGCAGAAGATAGATGAGCATGGTATATCTTCAAGCCCTAGCCTTAGGGCAAAAAGAACCTGACCGATACTAAATGTACACCAGTGAATGTCAAGTTCTAAGTAATCAGAATTACCATCTCCTCATTTAGGCAGTGTTGTGGTTGAACTGTGTCTCCTCAAAGAGATACCTTCAAGTCCTAGCCCCCCAGTTCCCTTGAATGTGATCTTATTTAGCAAAAGGGTCCTTGCAGATGTAATCCATTTAAGATGAAGTCGTGTTGGATTAGGGTGGGCCCTAACGCAATGACTAGTATTCTTATAAGAAGAGGGGAATTGGTTGCAGAGATGAACACCGGAGGGCAGAACGCCATGTAAAGATGGAGGCAGAGACAGGAGGTGTGTAGCTACAAGCCAAGAATGCCAAGGTGTGCCAGTGGCCACCAGAAGCTGAGAGGAGGCAAGGAAGGATTCTTCCCTGGAGCCTTCAGAGGGGAGCATGGTCCTACCACCACCTTGATTCAGAATTCTAGCCTCCAGAACTGTGAGAGAATAACTTTCTGTTGTTTTAAGCCACTCGGTGTAGATACTTTGTTATAGCAGCCCTAAAAATCGGATACAGGAAGGAATATGGAATAAATTGGAGAGAAAGTCTGGAAGTGTCTCTTCCCTTCCGACTCTCCCTCAGATGTAAGAATGAGGCTTTTTCCCATTGGAATAAGAGGATAAAATATTGGAAAGTGAGAACTTTTCTGTTTCTCTCCTGCATTTTTGCTTCTACCGCTTAATAAAAATCTACAAAAGCCTTTGTGCTATGTTTCCCTCAACTAATGAACTGGAGATTCAGTAATGAGAGCCAGTGATCCCTGAAATTGGTCAGAATGAGATATTAATTATTTAACTCTGCAGATATGGTATGCCCTGAGCCAAAAAGTATTTTCTTTTCTATTTCCAATTTCAAAATATGCTCAACCACTACTTTTAACATACTCGCCAGAGCTCCAATTTTGAAAATGAACCTCCTGCTCCCATTATTAAGTTCCCAGAAAGAAATTAAAGTCCTTCATTTTGCAAATTTAAGTTAAAAAACATGAAAGTTCAATATTCTTTCCTTTCTAATTCCATTTTCTCCTCAATCTCAACATGGGGTCTCTCTGGTGCCCTTGGCCTACGTGACCTTTCTTTGCAATATTTAGCTCCTTCAATCCTCAAGAGCTGATTTAATCCAGCTGTAAATCTTTCATGTGTCCCACGGTGAAAGGACAAGTCTCAATAGGTTTTGGATCTGGGTAGGTTCCTTCAGAGAAGTCATTCTACTTTGTTCCCTGAGATCTTGGCTCCTGTATTATTAGTAGTAGTATTAATATTAACAATAATAATATGATAGTAGTTCACATATAGAATACTTACTATGTGCTCAGGTACTATGTTGACATCTTTATATATTTTATCTCACTTAATTGTCTCAAAAATCCTATGAGATCACATTCTTGTCATTCTTGTTTTCTAGATCAGGAAACTAAAGCACAGAGACTTAAAAAATAACAATAGCTGAGGTTCAAACCCCAGCAATGTGGCTCCTGAGGCCACAGTCCTCACCATTACATGATATTGCCTTTACAAACCTTGTTTGATTGTCAGGACTCAGTCATACTTTTGCATCTAGGCACAAGTAAATTTGTCCTCTTTCTCTGAGTAACCATCCTTTAAAAACAACTGCACACAAATATATCTCATTATCTTTTTCTTTTCTTCTAGCTTGATATCTAAACTCTCAACATTTCTCCTAAGAAATGCTTGTGCTTTTTTTAGTTCTATTAACAAGACTTGCTTCACTTTTGCTTTATGTTACTGTTTCTAGAATGACTACTAGTCTTTCACATCTGACTTGTCTAATATTGTTTCCACAAGACATATCTATGCATATATATATTTATATAAAACCATTATTTAAATTAACTAAAGAAATAATGATCAAATAAAAATGTTGCAATTATTAAGCAATGCTGCTTGATTTTTTTAATGCAGGTATTTCAACTAGTTATTCTTTTTATTTCATACTCTTTTTTAAAAATTATATTTATTTATTTTAAAGAGAAAGAGGGCATGATGGGGAGGGGCAGAGGGAGAGGGAAAGAGGTAATCTCAAGCAGACTCCCCACTGAGCATGAAGCCTGCCCAATGTGGGGCTCAATCTCATGACCCTAAGACCATGACTCTGAGATCATGACTTAAGCTGAAATCAAGAGTAGGACGCTTAACCAACTGAGCCACCAGGTGCTCCTATTTCATACTCTTCTTATAATGCCTTTTTAAAAATGTGCCAGGGGGCACCTGGGTGGTTCAGCTGGTTAAGCATCTGCCTTTGGCTCCGGTCATGATCCCGCGGTCCTGAGATCAGTCTGTCTCTTGCTCTCCTGCTGCCCCTGTTTGTGCTCACTCACGCTCTCTCTCTCTCTGTCAAATAAATAAATAAAATCTTTAAAAAATTAAAATAAAATTAAAAATAAATAAAATGTGCCTAACACCTCTTTAGAGAACTCTTCTATATTTTTTCTGGGTAAGAGAGTATATGTGCCTAATAGTCTATTAAAAATACAACAAATAACAACTTATGTAGGTATGTACTATATCTAAAATCAAAGAAATTCTTTAAAACACTCTCTTGTAAAATGGCCCTTTAGAAAGAACAATCCATGTTCTTTATTTCAAAACTAAACCTGTTCATTGCCCAAGTCCTTTAGAAAATCACCAAGTCTTGGCAATTGTCCGTATTCAGATATTCCTTATGAGTCTAATTATGAGGTTAAGTTTCTACCAATACCTCTACTGTTATTTGTAAAAAAACTTATATAAATCCAAAGCATGCAAACAATTATATTTCATAGTAGGTGTATTGTGCAAGTGGCAAGTAATTCTATCCATTCCGCAGTAAGTCAAAAATCTTATAGCAGTTGTCTTCTGAATTACCTTTTAGTTAGCAGTTCAATAATCCCATAAAAGGATAGCATAAACTAACAAAACAGTTGTGGGAAGGTGCTCAGAAAAGATCATACAATCTAGTTTTATCTAGAATCTATAATAAAATTGTGCTTTCCTTTTTATTTTTTTAAGATTTTATTTATTCATTTGTGAGAGAGAGAGCGTGCATGCAAGTGGGGGGAGGGGCAGAGGAGCACCCTGCAGGGCCAATCGCAGGACCCCAAGATCATGACCTGAGCTGAAGGCATACACTTAACTGAGTGAGCCACCCAAGCACCCCTGTGCTTTCCTTTTTAAATGAAAATTATATTTCTCTTTCATTAACAGTTGAGTTGGGTTTTTCCATAACCAATTTTGCCCAGAAAAAAATGAGGAAGCAATTATATTATGATGTAAAAAAAAAAATAACTAGTATCATAAACTTTTAGAATTTGCTGTCTGGGTTCTAGAATTTGATTTTTATTTCTCTTCTTCAATTCCTAATTTAATAAACCTCAATTTGTATAGAATTATTTTTTGCAACATGACAAATCAGCCCAGAACATAGAACTTAACACAATAAATGTTTATTATCCTCACAGTATCTGTGGCTCAGGAACTGTGGGAACAGACTAGCCGAGCTTGGGCTTGGGGTCTCTAATGAGGTCAGAACTGACAGGGGAACTGACATCTGAAGGCTTGACTGGGCTGGAGGTTCAATTTCCAAGGTGGCTCACTTACATGGCTGCCAAGTTGTTGCTGGCTTTTGGTAGGAAGCTTTAGTTCCTCCCCATGTGACTCTATCCACAGGTTTCTTAAGTGTCCTCATGATAGAGCAGGTGGCTGGCTTCCCCAGAGTAAACGACCAAAGAAAGAGAAAATTCATATCCACAATGTCTTTTATGACCTAGACTCAGAAGTCATACACTGTCCCTTCCACCACATTCTAGTTGTAAGAAACCAGTCACTAAGTCTGACATACACTCCAGGGCAGGGAAATTCGGCTGCACCTTTTAAAGGGAAGGATGTCAAAAATGTGAGAACATATTCTTAAACCACGACAGTGTTATTTACTTTATCTCTTATTTATTATAAAGAAAATCTAACATAAGCTTAATATTCTGGTAATAATTTATCTATTTTCAATATTATTTTTCAAATATTTCCCCAAATTTACTTAACAACCCTATATAGCCTAAAAAATCTCTCTCTAAATTTTATCCCTATCCTTTCTACTGGTTTTAGATTTTGTTTGTTCTTCTTTTTCTAGCTCCTTTAGGTGTACAAGTGGATTGTTTATTTGAGATTTTTCTTGCTTCTTGAAGTAGGCCTGTATTGCTATAAACTTCCTTCTTAGAAGAGCTCTGGCCACATCCAAAGGATTTTGAACTGTTGTGTTTTCATTTTCATTTGCCTCCATGTAGCTTTTCATTTCCTCTTTGATTTCTTGGTTGACCCATTCATTGTTTAGTAGCATGGTATTTAACCTCCATGTATTTGTGTTCTTTCCAGATTTTTTTCTTATTGCTGATTTCATAGCGTTTCATAGCATTGTGTCTGAAAAGAAGCATTGGGTTTCTTCTATCTTTTTTAATTTGTTGAGACTTGGTTTGTAGCCTAACATATCACCTATTCTGGGGAATGTTCCATGTCCATCTGAAAAGAATGTATATTCTGCTGTTTTGGGGTGGAATGTTGTGAATATATCTGTTTGATCCATCTGGTCTAATGTGTCATTCAAAGCCATTGTTTCCTTGTTGATTTTCTGTCTAGATGATGTACCCATTGATGGAAGTGGAATGTTATGTCCCCTACTATTATTGTGTTACTATCAATTTCTTCCTTTATGTTTACTAATAGCTGTTTTATGTATTTAGATGCTCCCATGTTGGGTACATAAATTTATACAATTGTTTTATCTGCTTATTTGATGGCTCCCTTTATCATTTTGTACTGCCTTCTTTGTCTTTTGTTACACTCTATTTTAAAGTCTATATTGTCTGACTAAAAATTTTTAAAAATAAAGTCTATATTGTCTGATATAAGTATTGCTACCCTGCTTTCTTTTCACGTCCATTTGCATGATAAATATTTTTCCATCCCTTCACTTTCAACCTGCATGTGTCTTTATGTCTGAAGCAAGTCTCTTATAGGCAGCATATGGATGTGCCTTGCTGGTTTATCCATTCAGTCACCCCATGTCTCTTTATTAGAGTGGTTAGTCCATTTACATTCAAAGTAACTATTGATAGGTATGTACTTATTGCCATTTTGTTATTGTTTCATGGTTGTTTTTGTAGTTCTTTTCTGTTCCTTTCTTCGCTTGGTTTCTCCCCTTGTGTTTTGATGGCCTTTTTTTTAGTGATATGACTAGATTCCTTTCTCTTTATTGTTTGCATATCTATTACAGGTTTTTGATTTGTGGTTACCATTAAGCTTATATATAACATTCTATGCATAAGGCAGTCTATATTAAGTCACCTAATGGTCACCTAATTTTGAACCCATTCTAAAAGCACTACATTTTTACTCCCCCCATGTTTAATGTATGTGATGTCAGATTCCACATTCTTTTATTTGTGATTCCCTTGACTGCATTTTATACACATAATTGATTTGGACTGCTTTTGTGCCTTAACCTCCATACTGGTTTTATCAGTGATTAATCTACTACTTTCATTATGTTTCCATTTACCTGTAAAATTTTGCCCTTTCCTAATGTTCTTACTCCTATTTATGGCCTTTCCTTTCCACTCAAAGAATCCCCTTTAATGTTCCTTGTAAGTATGGTTTAGTGATGATGTACTTCTTTAACTTTTGTTTATCTGGGAAACTCTATCTCTCCTTCTATTCTGAATGATAGTCCTTGCTGGATAGAGTATTCTTGGTTGCAGACTTTTTTCTTTCAGCATTTTAAATATATCATGCCACTTCTTTCTGGCCTACAAAGTTTCTGCTGAAAAATCAGCTGATAGCCTTCTGGGGTTTCCTTTGTATATACCTGTTTTCTCTTGCTGCTTTAAAAATTCTGTCTTTAGGAATCACTGGTGGCTCAGTTGGTTAAACATCTGCCTTTGGCTCAGGTCATGATCTCAGGGTCCTGGGATCAAGCCCTGCATTGGGCTCCCTGCTCAGTGGGGAGTCTGCTTCTCCCTCTGCCCCTCCCCCTACTCACTCACTCTTTCTCTCTCTCAAATAAAATCTTTTAAAAATAAATAAAAATTCTATATTTATCACTACTTTTTACCATTTTAATGATTATGTGTCTTGGTGCGAACCTCCTTGGGTTGATTTTTTGGGGGGTACTCTGTGCCTCCTGGATCTGGATTTCTGTTTCCTTCTCCAGATTTGGGAAATTTTCAGTTATTATTTCTTGAAATAATTTTTCTGCCCCTTCTCTCTTTCTTCTCATTCTGGGATCCCTATAATGTGAATGTTATTATACTTGATGATGTTTACTGAGTTCCCTTAATCTATTTTCATTGTTTAATATTGTTTTTTCTTTTTGCTGCTCGGCTTGGTTGCTTTATATTACTCTGTGTTCCAGCTTACTGATCTGTTTTTCTGTCTCCTCTAATCTGCTATGATTCACTTAATGTATTTTTACTTCCAGATATTGAGTTCTTCATCTCTGATGGATTTATTTTTATATTCTCTTTATCTTTGTTGAAGGTCTCACTGAGGTCCTCCACTCTTTTCTCAAGTCCTTTGAGTGTCTTTATGATGATTACTTTGGATTCTTTATCAGGCATATTGCTCATCTCCATTTCATTTACCTTTTGCTGTGTTGTTTCCTGCGCTTTCATTTAGGACATATTCCTCTGTCTCCTCATTTTCTCTGTTTTTATGTATTAGGAAAGTCAATTACATCTCTTATTTTTGAAAGTAGCGGACTCATGAAGAAGAAGTCCTGTAGTGCCCTGTAGTGCAATGTCACCTGTTCACTAGAAACTGTTGCTTCAGGGGTGTCTCCTATGTGTGCTATGTTCACCCTACTCTTGTGGTTGTGCCACATTTGTACAATCCAGTCGTCTACAATATCCCCTTTTGCCTTGTGGCCAGGGTTTGCTCCCTCTGCTGTTAAGGGGCCAGCTGGGGCTGTCTTGGGCTTGAGTTGGGTCAGACTAAATGTTTGTCTGAACTGTGGTAGCTCCATACTGCAGGGCACTCTCCCTGTGTTGTCACCTGAGGGGCATTTTAAGTGAGCAGGGCCTGCAGTCAGGCTAGATGTCTGCCCCCAGTCAATCTGTTTGGGTTGCAATGACCCCAAACTACTGAGTTAACTCTTTGTGCTGCCCCTTGTGATGTTTTTGTTGGTGAGTGAGTTCAGCTGTAAGATCAGATGTATGCCCCCAGCCCACTACTAGGACTGCGATGGAACCTGTATGTGTGGTTATCTCCCCCTGTCCCCAAGAATCACTTTGGAGTGGTTCTGGCCACTGTTGGGTCTGCTTTGGATGGACTCCTGCCAGGTTGGGCAGGTTGAATGGGGCTTTCTACAGGAGAACAGGGGGTGGGGGGGGCAGGGCACATGGTGTTAGCAAAGAATGCACTTGTCTGCTTGCAGGATAGAACCTGGAACCACCTTGGAGGGACTTCTGCTAGTGTGCAAATTGGTTGGGGCAATCCATAGGAGAGCACAGGGGCTGGACACACAGTGTTAGCAAGCTAGGTTGCAAGTGTTCTTACTGGTTCTTGTAGATGTTCCAGTATCCAGGCTGGGAGGTACAGGAGAGATATGGTGTCCACCAGCTCTTTTGTTTTTGAAGAAGTCTCCTAAAGATCCCTGCCCCTCCAGCACACATTATGAGCTTAGTAAATAAATCTCCTTCTTATATACCCTATGCACTTTTCAAAATGCTATTTCTGTGCTGTAACTCAGTTGGGCTGTTGTTGTGCCATCTCTCAAGGGCAGGGACTGTTTCCTATTGTCCTCCAAGTCTCCCAGAGCTGAGCTTATTGATTTTTAAGGTTTCTGGTGTTATGCCCTATTAATTATAAAAACTTACAAAGTTAAGTCCCTCTGGTTTTCAAAGCCAAATGTTATGGGGACTTATATTCCCAGTGCTGATCCCGTGTCTGGAGCGCCTGGTGTGGGGTCTGCTCCTCTCCTCTACAGTTGTGGTGTCCCTCCCTTTTGTGGTTAGTCTCACAGGTTAGTTTGGTTCCTGACTTTCCTACCCTTTTCAATATGGCCTCTTCTCTATTGTTAACTGTGGAGAGTCTGTTCTGTGAAGTCTCCACTGACTTAGGACTAAATCTCTTTGGGTGGGAATTAGTAGAACACACACAACAAATATTGGACCTCTGGGAGAAAAGGGAATGAATTTTGCTGTAGAAGAAAGAGTGATAAGGAAATCCTGCCATTTGTGACATGAATAAACCTTGAGGGCATTATGTTAAGTGAAATAAGTCAGACAGAGAAAGACAAATACCATATGCTCTCATTTGTATGTGGAATCTTAAAAAAAACAAAACAAAACACTCTCATAGATACAGAGAACAGACTGGTAGTTACCAGAGGCAGGGGTGAGGGGTAGGAGAAATGGGTAAAGGTGTACACCTGGAACATATAATGTTATATGTCAATTATATCTCAATAAAAAAGGAAAGTGTGACAACTAAAATGTTTGAAGGAAACAAATTCTAAAAATATAAGATTCTAGAGAAAATTTCAATAAGCTGATATTATCAATAAAGGAGCCATGGCTTCTGTGAAAAGAGAATCAGATAAAAATAATAGAGAAACCAAAAAGCAACACTATGAGATGAAAAAGCAATAGATGAAAAAGCAATAGAATGAGAAGAGGAGGATGAACACAGTAAGATAAAAAGGAAAAATGCCGAATTATGGACTGAAGGTTTGTAACCTCCCCAAAATCATATGTTGGAGCCATAACCTCCAGTGTGGCTCTTTGTGGAGATGGGGCTTCTAAGGAAGTCATTAAGATTAACTGAGGTCAGGGCACCTGGGTGGCTCAGTCGTTAGGCATCTGCCTTCGGCTCGGGTCATGGTCCCACGGTCTGGGGATCAAGCCCTGCATTGGGCTCCCTGCTCAGCGGGAGGCCTGCTTTTCCCTCTCCCACTCCCCCTGCTTGTGTTCCTGCTCTCACTCTCTGTGTCAAATAAATAAATAAAAATCTTAAAAAAAAAGATTAACTGAGGTCATAAGCATGGGGCCCTGATTGAATCAATGTCCTTATAAGAAGAAACCTCAGAGAACTTGTTCCCACTCGTGTGTGTGTGTGTGTGTGTGTGTGTGTGTGTGTGTGTGTGTGTACAAAAGAAAGGCTATGTGAGGACAGGGAGAAGGAGGCTACCAGCCAAAAGAGAGAGGCCTCATCAGAAACTGACCACACTGAGACCTTGACCTTGGACTTCTAGCCTCCGGAACTGTGAGAAAATATATTTCTGTTGTTTATGTTACCCAGTCTGTGATATTTTGTTATGGAAGCTCGAGCAGACGAACATGCTGAGATTAGAATGTTTCTGCAAGGAAGTCCAAAATATAATCACGAAATTAAAAGCTCCACTGAAGGTTGGAAATAGCACGATGTATACTGAAGAAAATATAATCAGTGTAGACTGTGTTTCTCACATTTCAGTGAGCATGGGGGGCACCTGAGGTTCTGATCCAGTGGGTCTGGGGTCTGAGATTGTGCCTCTCTAATAAGCTCTACTGTGGCTGGTCTGAACACCATGTCCGGTGCGACGTAGCTGTAGAGAACACTTGTCAAGCACAGAACATGCTAGACATGGCTGACAGTGAACATACATGTTTGTGTTTCTAAAGGAAAGATCGGTACAAATGCAACAGCAGAATAATTAAATGTACAATTGAAGGAAATTTTACTGAGGCTCAGAGGGAACTGAGAGTTCAGAGAAAAGGCACTACCATTTTACGTACAAAATTCAGTGAAATGCTCTTGTACCTCCTCCCCAAACTGAAGAAAAACAAAACAAAATAAAACCAAAAAAAAAAAAATTACAACTAACATAACCAAAAAAAAAGAAGAGGCAGGTTTATATTTGTCATAAATTTGTTCACAATAGGGGAAAATGCAAATAATCTAAATATCCAATAGTAAATTGTTTTAAAATTGTGGTCTAAATAAAATAAAATTGTGGTATATTCATAGAGTAGAAACTAAGCTACAATTAAAGTTACATAGCAGAAAAACATAGAATGATATTAAAAATATTCACAATATATTGTAAAGTGAAAAAGAAGGCTGCAAAACAGCATATGATTCCACTCCTATAAACATGTGTATCAATGAATATGTGAATATATGCACTGAACAAACTGGAAGATGTACACCTGCTCCCTAATGTGGGATTCCAGGTGATATTTATTTTCTTCTTTCTTGCTGGTATTTTCCACATTCTCCATAGTGACGATAAAATGGATCCATATAAAAATGTCTAGAAAATAGAAATCACCAGCGATGCTATTGCTGGGCACTTTATGTCCAATGAAGTATTCCATATTTAACTATAAACA
Source organism: Phoca vitulina (assembly GCF_004348235.1). Classification (NCBI taxonomy): domain Eukaryota; kingdom Metazoa; phylum Chordata; class Mammalia; order Carnivora; family Phocidae; genus Phoca; species Phoca vitulina. The sequence goes on along the minus strand of NW_022589752.1, from coordinate 12,305,177 downwards.
CCTAAATGATTTTAAAAGTTAAATAGACATTAACAGTGTTCAGGGAACATTAATTACTACTTATCTTCAGGAAAATTAGCAAGGCAACCAGGGACAGCATGGCTAGAACTTGACCTCTCTTGTTTGAGAAAAGAGTTTTCTTGTCCTATTTCCAATTTTCTATCTTACAAAAAATTTCAAACATTCAAAAAGAGAATAAATAAGTTATATTGGAGGTGGTTTTATTTTATGTCTTCTTAAAATTATTTTTCAAATCAAAATTCACTTCAGTAAAACTAAGAATAGATAACATTTTCAAAGTTACCATAAACGTCAGGACTATTATAATATCCACTTTACTGAGCAACAGATTTTTAAAGCAAAACTGAGCAAAAACGGGTGCTATAACAGATGTATTTTTATGCATAAGTGACGATAGAAAACTTTTTTTTTTAGTTTGAAGGAAAAAAGGGCCACATAGTATTTTGGAAATAGATTTTTTTAATGTTTTTCCCTAAATGTACTTTAGTTTTACTTTCTATGGGCATTTCCTAAGTCTAACTAGATATTCTGAATTACAAATTACAAAGATTTTCCCACATATATCCAATCTGCAAGTTCAACACTCTATTTAACGAGTTAAAAAGCTGAACATAATATATTAATTTCTATATCCAATTCTCAACTCATCTTTTAAAAATAACAATAACAAAAGAAAAGAAGAGAAAAAAGGAAAAGAAAACCAGTCACCTCTTCTCCTATTATTTTGGATATTAAAAGTAAACATATTGCATTCAAGTTATTTTCTAAGTTCAAAAAAACCACTTCAGGCATTTTCTAAAATTGAAACATGACATTCAAATTCATTTATGTCATTTCAGATAACTTACAAATAATTACTCCTGGCAGTGAAAAACTCAAGTTCTTTAGGTGGTAACTGAATTCCTAACTATAATTCTCAGTTTTTCTCACAATGTGGTAGATTTTTCCAAAATGACAGAAATGTGGTCCTCTCATTGCTTTAACTACTTTATGAGTTTGTCCTATATCCATGTCTTTCTGTGCTCGGATGCTGGCCTTGGGCATACAACTGGCTTTGGACAATGGGAGATCAGATGAGGTGACACAAGCAGATCTTTTTTTAATCATCATTTTAAAACTTTTCATTTATTTTTCCTTATCTGTTGTAATTTGAGTATAGTTGACTCACTATATTAGTTTCACGTGTACAGCACAGTGATTTGACAAGTTTATCATTGCGCTATGTTTACCACGAGTGTAGCCACCGTCTATACCGATCCATCACTATTACAATACCTTTGACTGTATTCCTTATGCTGATCTTGAAAAGAGCCAGCCCTCGCCTGTTCTTGCCCTCTTCCACTACATGAGATCAGGTGCCAGGTAGCCTGCTAGAAGACAAGAGGCATGCAAAGCACAGGCAAGCCTCCCCAGTTGTCACAGCAGGGTCCTACTACGTTGGATGACAGTTTTGTTGACTCCTAGACATGAGAACAAGTCCAGATGAGATGAGCAAAACCATCTAGCTGACTGCCCACACCACATGAGCAAAAATCATATATTGTGAGACGCAAACAATGAATCATGGAACACTACATCAAAAACTAATGATGTAATGGACGGTGATTAACATAACATAATGAAATAAAATTAAAAAGAAAGATAAATAAGTACTAGGGATATAATGTACAACATGATGACTGTAGCTAATACTGCTGTATGATGTATAGGAAAGTTAAGAGAGTAAATCCTGAGTTCTCATTACAAGGAGAAAACTTTTTTTCTTTTATTCTTTTTTCTTTTCTTTTTATTGTCCCTATATGAGAAGATGGATGTTAGCTGAACCTATTATGGTACTCATTTTATAATATATGCAAATGAAACCATCATGCTGTATGCCTTAACCTTATATGGTAACATGTCATTTATTTCTCAGTAAAACTAGGAGAAACCAAAATTTAAAATTTAAAATGCAAATCTTCGAGCACCATGGACCAAGGAGGTGTATATTTAAGCCCATTCCAGTGTAGAAAGGAAATTGAAATTTATATTTTTATCTCATTTCCTTAAGATTTCTATTTTAGGGACACCTGGGTGGCTCTGTCGGTTAAGCGTCTGCCTTCGGCTCAGGTCATGACCCCAGGGTCCTGGAATCGAGCCCCGCATCGGGCTCCTTGCTCAGTGGGGGGCCTGCTTTTCCCTCTGCCTGCCCCCTCCCCCTGCTGCTCCCCCTGCTTGTGTGCGCTCTCTCTCTGACAAATAAATAAATAATCTTTAAAAAAAAATCATATATTGTTGAATGAACACTACTCAGGTTTTGTGATTGTTACTCATCACTTATTATGGCAATATATAACTGATACAAAGGTAACATCAGCATTGTGTTAACACTGTTTTACAATAAAACAGTGAATTGAAGGTATTTAGAATATCCTGCAGAAGAAGCAATGATGATAGTGTCAGAAGTGATTGACAAAAGAAACTTGAGGGGCGCCTGGGCAGCTCAGTGGGTTAAGCATCGGCCTTCGGCTTGGGTCATGATACCAGGGTCCTAGGATCGAGTCCTGCATTGGGCTCCTTGCTCAGTGAGGAGTCTGCTTCTCCCTCTGCTTGCTGCTCCCCCTGCTTGTGCACATGCGCTCTCTCTCTCTCTCAACCTCTCTCTCTCTGACAAATAAATAAAATCTTTAAAAAAAAAAAACTTGAGCAAGAGTTAAGAAGAACTGATAGGTGTTCATCAAGACATTTAAATATTCCTGGGAATTCTCAAATATTGTGGCTGTAATGGGAGCTAAATTCCCTACCGTCAAATGTCACTTGGGTAACACAAATTATTCTTCTTGGTTATTTTTTTTTAAAGAGGGATTGGGGCACCTGGGTGGCTCAGGCAGTTAAGCATCTGACTCTTGATTTTGGCTCAGGTCATGATCTCAGGGTCCTGGGGTCAAGCCCCATGTAGGGCTCTGCGCTCAGTGAGGAGCCTGCTGGAGATTTTCTCTCACCCTCTCCTTTTGCCCCTCCCCATGCTCGCTCTCTCTCTCTAAAATAAATAAATCTTAAAAAGAAAAGGGGGGGGCAATCTTAGAAGGCCAGACGACTTAAGTACCTCATTTTACTAAAGTTTATTATTGTGAACTTCTTGAATCTTTAACAACGGAGGGAATAACAAATAAAATGTAAAGATTGTGTTTCTTTTTTCCATGATTAATAAACCACCAAAGGGCTGAGACAATGTTTAACAAAATTTATTTTATCTCCCACAGTACCTAATCCTATGACTTGCACATAAATTGGCACTCAGTACACAGTGTGTTAAACTGAGTCGGACAATTATGAAATAATTACTTAGTAATTTCTTTGAGTTCTGTGAGAGAATTTTCACCCAAGATTTTGCTGAAAGCTACATTCAAATGTTTGAAATTGACACAGAAGTCTATGCTTATTTGTTTATGGCTCATTTTTAAAATATAACCCATTTAATCTAATTTCAGGTAACTATAAATTTAATATCATTGGCCCACGTTTCCTACAACAAAAAGTACAAAGAATGCCTGGGAGAAGTAAGTTGCAGATGAGAAATGAAGAGAATGAAGCTGTTTCTAACACCAATGTTTCTAGCAGCAAAGGGACAAGGAAAAACTAGAAGATAAAGTTGTTTGCTTATTTGCTCTCTTGTACCTTTGGGACCTCAGGTAAATTAACCTAAGCACTTTTGCTTGATTATTTTAATTTCCTACTAAATGGGGGGAAAGGGAGAAATGGCAAAAGTATGTTCTGTGTCCCTCACTGGATTATAGTAAGAATGAATGAGTTGGGATATGTGAAAGCCATTCAGACTTTATACAATGTGATATCCCATCATCCTCGTTAATATGACACTAGATAAGAGCACACTATACTCTATGTAGCATCATACTTATCTAGCTCTAACTCTCTGATGTTAAATAATCACTTTCCTTCTTTTATTTTAACTCCAGAGAACGTAATTCCACACCTTCCCTTAACCTTGGCCAGGCCACAGACACACCAAGAACTCCCTCGGTGGGGCCATGCCTTCAACCTATGAGTCAGAGACTGGACTGGCTAAATCATGAAGACCACTTTAACTTGCAATTGCCTTATTTATTAGACTATACACAATTTCCCTATTTAAGTTAATGTGATACTTTGAGGACATTATATATGCAACAGAATGCAATATATGCAATAAAATCAGTATGTAGCCTATTCTGAAATTCAGTTAGCCCACCAGAAAGGGTCAGAGTTAAATCCCTGATATTTCATAGAAATGAAAAGAAAATTCACCACACAATAATCTTTCTCTGTGGAATTCAGAAAAGAGAACACTAACAATATAAAAGAAACTATAAGTTTGAATGATCACCTACCAAGCACAAGTAGTGAGAAAAATTAACTAGATTTGAACCACAAGTTGTATGCTCATATCCCAGATTTACTCCCAACTATACTGTGATCTTGAGCAAGTTATTGCACACCTCTTAAGTATCCATTTTCTCACTTATACAGTGATATCAGTACCACCTACATTACACAATTAAAGATTAAATTTGGCAAGTCTTATTAAATAAGAGTAAAGAATACCATACTCTTAGTTTCTTTTTTTTTTTTTTTTTTTCATCTTCCCTGAAATTTGGTTAAAGCAAATCTTGTTTCTGTGGCCCAATGTTGGGGCACCTGGGTGGCTCAGTTGGTTAAGCATCTGACTTCGGCTCTGGTCATGATCTCGGGTCCTGGGATGGAGCCCCATGTCTGATTCCCCACTCAGCAGGGAATCCACTTATCTCCCTCTCCTGTCCCTCTGCTTCTCTCAACCTGCTCCTCCCCCCTGCTAATGCTCATGCTCGGGTGCACGCTCTCTCTCGCTCTCATATAAATAAATAAAATCTTAAAAAAAAAAAAACCACCAAAGGTCCAATGTGTATGTCTCCCTTCCCTGAAGCTAAGGCCGTTTCTGGTAAGACTATGACCATCCAACTGTGTAATGTAAGTCCCATATTCTTGTTATCAATGCAGACCTTAGTAATTCATGTCATTTCTTTCTTACTCATATAGTCTCCAACTCCAGATCTCCGACTGTTGCTCTGTCGTATGGCAAATATCTTCCATGTGCTCACTGCATGAGCACACTTTATTACCCCCTTCACCTCACCTACTATGGTAGGAACCTATATAATTGTAAAGTGGTTGCATAGTAACCACGTTATCCAGTATCTTCATTCCACTTCTATCTTAAAACTCCAAACAACTAGTGGAGCATTTTTTCAGTAAACAACAGTCTTCAACCAGAAAGAGAGGAAATAAACTTCCAGGTTGCTGATTCTGTTATTTTTTTTAAATTAGTTACCTCTGTGTTTATATTCACCAGGCTTGTATGTGAAACAAGAACCTAAGCGCTCACAGATGAGGGGGCAATTAGCATCAAAACACAGCACATGCCAAACGAGAGCTGTTGTTGCCGCTATCCAGTTATCTAGGTTATCACTGACAAAGAGCTTCCCCCAGAACATGAGAAATCTACAGCCACCTGCTCTTTCTTGGCTGGTGGAGTGAAACAGACTTCATAGTCTACTGGCTCTGCTAAACTGTGAATGATAGGTGAGCCAAAGCCCCTCTGCCAGCCATTGAAAGAAAAATGACCTCAGTCAGCAGGAGGACGCTCCCTTGCCAAAAGAAAGGAAAAGAGACTTGAGAAAGCATTTAATCCAAGACCCTCATTGCACAGATTAGAATTCAGGTCAAGTGCTTTGCCAAAGTCGTAAAACAGTTATTTAATTGCAAAAATAGTAGGAGCAGAAACCTTTCTGCTTAAATTAAAGATTCTTCCAGGGAGGCAGCATGACGTATGTTGTGGTATTGAGTGAGACTGCCTCGGCTTGTATTTTAATTCTCCAATTATGTGTAAGCTCTCAAATTAACCTTTAGCAACTTCAGGTTCCTCAATGCTATCTCACAGGGTCATTTTGAAGAGTACATGAGACAATCCACATAATATTTGTGTAATTGCACCTTACATAAATTAAGTACATGCTAGCAATTATTATTATTCAGTGGTCCAGAAAACTTAAACCTGTCAGATCCCAAAATAACTTACTGATATCTTCAAAAGAAGGGAACATCTTACATTTAATGCAACGGTAAAGTCAAATAAACTTCCAAAATTTAAAGCTATATCTAGATCACCCATTATTCAGTCCTTTTAAAATTCTCTCTTCCCTATCTCTGGAATGACCATCCTAAGCTTTCAGCAAATGCAACTGGCCCAGAACAGTAACCACATATAATATAGAGCTTAACAAATAAAGGTTTTTATTTCCATCAAAAACTCTCATTTGAGCCTTTAAACCAGATTCCAGCTCTTTTATAGAAGAGGAAAAGAAAACAAAAATTTATGAAGTATGAGGAACCCTGTCTAATTTGAGCCTTGAGCCATGGCTTAAACATTCTTTTAAAGAAAAGCCTCCATGATTAGTTATCACTAACTATAAATTTTTCTCTAGTAGATCAACAATGAACTAGATAACATTTGAGAGAGTTTATTTTTGGTTAGCCTATTAATCTTACCCAGAATAATCAGGGGTTGGGGATGTGAAAAAGATTTCAGAAACTATTCTGTCAAAGATCCGGGTTTTCAAAAGGACCAAGGCAGGTTTTTTTCCTCTCCTCAAAAATAACAAACAAGCAAAACAAACAGAAAACAGAAGGGTGAGGTTGGGGGTACCTATATAGCTCCCTCCTTTAAATAGATTCTTTGGAAAAAAATCATTTGGAATATTACTCTTAGGCCTCTCCATGCCTATTGATGATATAACTATGAATTCTGAACACCTCCTTCTTCTACAATTGTCTTTTCTTTGGGGACACCCATTCCTTCTCTAACTTCAAAGATCAGTAAGTATTAGCATACAATTTCAAGAGATCACAAACTCATTTAGCTTGCTTCTCTGGAACCAGGCATGTTTTCTCAATTTCCAAGTGTCATTTTTACCACATCCATAAAAGCAGAAGCCATTGGAAGTGGCTTGTTTGTTTGCAACCCAAGTTCTCCAGAGAAAATCTGAGACTGACCCCCATACACAGAGGACAGAAAGAGACCAAAGAAAGAGGCAGGCCACTCCAGATTGGTAGGTGGCAGTTTTAATAAGCAAGGAAACTTACACATGAGGCTGGGTCTTCATGACTTCAGAATAAGCAGATCTCCGCACCCACCCACCAAACCCATGAAAATTTATATAGGCCTCACCTGGGCTCAGTCCAGAGGGTCTCAACAGCACTTTGCTCTCTCACAGCTGTGTTCTTCACGTGACTCCTAACTCGAGAACAGTGGGCAGAACATACACTTCAAGGACAGAGGAAGGGGTAAATAGCCTCTGATTGCTGGAGTTCAGCTCAGAGGTCAATCAGCGGTCACGTCCTCTGATGACCTCCTCCAATGTGGCTGGACCAAGCAACTGGGGCATGTACCTAGAGCTTTCAGATCTTTCCTATTTCTGGAGTAATTTCTCTGACTCTTATAAGGAGACTGCTATGGTATTTTCAGGCCAGTTTCATTACAATATTATAATCTGCTACTCCAAAAATATTTCTTTCATTTTCTTAATGGTACATTGGATCCCGAAAGACATTGTGGGTCTTTCTGTTTGATTATTTATGTGCATGTTTTGTTTTTGGAAACATCAATGCAGAAGGGGAAAATGATAATAATGAAGATCATCTAGTCTCAGAGTTCATTAAGCCAGTTAAAATTTTCCCAGTTGACACTTTTCTTCTCTTGCCTGTGTGATGAAACTGACATTTTGGGGGCACCTGAGTGGCTCAGTTGGTTAAGCAGCAGTCTTCAGCTCAGGTCATGATCTCGAGGTCCTGGAATCAAGCCTCATGTTGAGCCCAACCTATGTTCAACTGCAAATGTGGCATGATAAATCCTTTAAATGAGAATTGAAGCTCACAGTAAGCCATCAATTTCTGTGATGAAATTAGTAAAAATAATGGTTGTGAATTTGACTCACCGAATAATGGTGAGTTAGGAAATTGAGCGATGTGGACAGATGGAGGAAAAAAATGGATAACAGATCAATACAGTTCTAGCACAAATATAGAAGTGCCAATAATTTGAGCCTCATTTAACTTAGTTTTTTTCTAAAGTTTTGGGTACTTAGTGAGGTTAGAGAAAGATCCTCTTAGGAATCATCTAGAACAACATGAATGAACTTTGAAGAATTATGCCAAGTGAAATAAAGGAGTCACAAAAAGACAAATACTGTATAATTCTACTTGAATGAAGTACCTGAGTAATCAAATTCATAGAGACACAAAGTCTGGTGGTTGCCAGAGGCTGTCGAGAAGGGGATATGGAGTTGTTTAATGGGTACAGAGCTTCAGTTTGGGAAGATGAAAGTTTTGGAGTTGGATGATGATGATGGTTGTACAACAATGTGAATATACTTAATGCTGCTGAATAATACACTTCGTTTTTTTGAGAACTGTACACTTTAAAATTATAAATCTTATGTCTATTTTACCACAGTAAAAAAATCACCTGCAGAAAGATGGCAAAAGAAGAGATTAGGATGATAAAATTGAAATAAACGTGAAAAATGAAACATATATATATGTGTTAAAAAATTTCTTTATCATAAAATCTGTTTTAGTCTTAAAATGTGTAGAAAAATCTCAGCAAAAGAGTGCCCCCATGTGGACCTCTGTGAGGTGGCAAAATATATAATGAATAAGCCTGATGTCCCTCCTAAACTCTTTTGAATTATACATTCTAGTTCTTGCATGTAACCCCACACTTACATTCCTTGAGGGCAGAAGAACTCAAACACCTCCCCAAAGTTAATTCAAAATCAGAGACCAAAATAAGGATGTTGATATACTTTGGAGAGATTCTTTCTCTCAATGTCTTTGTTGACAGTCAATTGACAATTAAATTTCTTGAACGTTTTAAAGGTTGAAGCTCAATGGCTCTTATGCTAATTACAACCTAGAGTATTTAAATTCATATTGGGTTTCTGGAAGAAGCTTCTTTAGAAGAAAAAAGATATTTTGAATGTGTTTTTTTGGGGGGGTATGTTTTTGAAGATTAACTTTATTTCATTCATTACCACATTTAGTTCTGTTTCTCAGTAGGAATGACTGTTGTTGTTACTGACATCTAATTTTGTTGTTAATAAATAGGAAACTGGAGAAAATAAATGTATCTTTCATTATCACAAAATGGTAAAATGACCTTCCACAGTAGATATTTTTATTTAACACTTTAAGTTGTTTTTTTTTTTTTTATGATGACATCATTATTTCTTTTTTTTAACCTAGAGAATTTCATCAACCTCATTTGGTGGCCAAGGAACATGTTAAATAAGTTTCTAAGGTCATTGAAAGAATGAGTGGGAAAGCAAGATTAAAATTCTGACATACTGATTTCCTACACTAATCTTAGCTGATTGCCAATGTTGCTGCTCTAAAAATGTATATTCTTAAGTAGAGGCAATATTTTCGTTGAGATTTTTCAAGGTGATTCTATGATTTTGTGGGGGGAAATAACTTAAAGAATTTGATTTAAAAAATTATTTTGTAAACATAGGTTCCTAACAACAAATATCTTAAATTGAAGAAGACAATAGAATGATTAATTGTACCTACTGGCGGCCTTCGCTTGACCTTGTAAAGGTTAGAGTTCTCCAGAAATCTCATTAGAAACACTTTCTACACTTGAGCTTCTGTTTCCTTAGGATCTAGAAGCTGAACCAGTCTAGTATTAATGAAGTAACTGTAAGTAGCGTAAGCAATTTGTAGTTACCCATCCTGAGATGATTTGGAGACCATTTGTTCTAAGTTCATGATGTCATTACAATATCTCTTTAACAGTCTAGTATCATTTTCAATTGTAACTATGTGGGGATTTTTTTTTAAACTTCTTTGCAATGATTTAGATTTACAAAAAATCCCAAAGGTAGTATAGAGACTCTCCATAGACCCTTCACCCAGTTTCCCCTTATGTTACCATCTTACACTAACATGTTACATGTGTCAATATTTAGAAACTAATATTGATACATTACTATTAACTAAACTCCAAAATGTAGTCCATTTTGCTACTAATGTTTTTCTCTATCCCAGATTCCCAACCAGGAAATCACATTGCATTTAGTCATCATGTCTCCTTAGTCTCCTCTGATCTGTGACAGTTTCCCAGACTTTCCCTGTTTCTCATGACCCTGACAGTTTTGAGGAATATGAATTTTGTAAGTTGTCCCCAAATTTGGTTTTGTCTGATGTTTTTCTTATGACTAGACTGGAGGTTTTGTATAGAATACTAAAAAGATAAGAGTATCCCTTTCATCACATCATATCAGAGGTGCATGATATCACTGCTAACATGACCTCAATCACTAGGTTAAAATAGTGCTTGCCACATTTTCCACCGTGAAGTTGCTATTTTATCCATTTTTTCTTTTCAGTATTCCTTGGAAGGGGATCTCTAAGTCCAGCCCATACTGAAGGTGGAGGAGGATTGAAGAATTAAACTCCACCTTCTGGAGGGGGCAGTATCTGCACATGTTATTTGGAATTTTCCATAAGAACGATGTATCTCTTCTCCCTCATCTGTTTGTTTATTCAACGATTTCTTTGTATCAGTATGGACCTGTGTATATTTCATACTTTGTGTTATAATCCAATACTACTTTATTTTGATACCCAAATCATTCCAGATTTGGCCACTGGCATCTCTTTTTTGTTCCTGTGACCTTTTGACATGCCCCCATTCTTTTGTTTTCTTAAGCACTTCCTTACTTTTTGGTATTGCAAGATGCTCTAGGTTCCTCTAATATTTACCCTGACCCAGCCCTAAAATCAACCATTTTTCCAAGAAGCTCCCATTGCTATTATTGGCAAATGGTATTTAGAAACCAAGATCTCCACCCTTGGTGTGCTTATTGCTACTGGTGTCACTGCTTCTCAGCCCTCTTAGCAGGTAGAACTAGGAAACATGGAGGCGCCTGGGTGGCTCAGTCGTTAAGCGTCTGCCTTCAGCTCAGGTCATGATCCCAGGGTACTGGGATCGAGCCCCACATCGGGCTCCCCGCTCAGCAGGAAGCCTGCTTCTCCCTCTCCCCCTCCCCCTGCCTGTGTTCCTTCTCTCGCTGTGTCTCTCTCTGTCAAATAAATAAATAAAATCTTTAAAAAAAAGAAAAAGAACTAGGAAACATGTATGTATATTAACCTATGTATACACATATATCTATAATTATTTCTGTATCTCTCCAGCTATAGATAGATGCTTCATGAATGGATGGATGGATGGATGGATAGGTAGACAGTTAGATAGGAATTCATACTGAAGTCTCTGACACCAATCCAGTACAAAAGGATTTATTCTAGCCTTCTGTGAGAATTTTTTTTTAATCCTGAACTTTACTTCCTCTTATTAACTGATTATTTTTTGTAACTTATAGTAATTTATGTTACTAAATAAAATTCCCTATTAAGCCACTACCACTATATTTTGGTGGCATAATCATGTTGCTCTATCATTTTCTGTAAATCAAGTAAAAGCTTTTGACCCATGTAGCAGATACTGTTTATTGTATACTTAATATTTATTCATCTCTTCTTTGTTCCTAAAATTTTAAAGGTAGCACTGTATCCAATTAAAAAATTCTCCTCTCCAGACTGTCTATAAGCTAGAGTTGCTCCCATGTAATTTAGATGTATGGTATATGAAAGGAAGCTTCCTAGGTGCAGCATGCAGGAAAGCAATTGTTTTCCCAATGAAATACACCTTTGTTCTTCATTCTACTCTCTTCCTCCCATCTGAGACATGCACATGACATCTGGAGGTGGAGAAGTCACCTTATGGTCAAGAGGATAAAAGCCATACAGTAAAGATGGCAGAGCTGGAAGATAGAAGGAGTTGGTCTAATGAGTTCTTTAAGCAACTGCACCAACTTTATACCGACTACCTCCAGAATTCTTGTTACATGGGGGAAGGGAGCTCATATTAGGTAAGCTACTGTAGTCTGTTATGTAAAGTTGAACACAGTCTTAATTGATACAGCCCATTTGGAAGAATAGAACAGTAATTTTTTTTTTAAGTGGAATGGTCTGATATTGTGATTATATGTGCCATGAAATACCAGCCAGTGCTGGTTTGTTATATCATATTTAGGTGTTGAAGTGTATATTCCAGTTTCAAAGGTTAGTATACAAAGAGTTTAATGGCATTCTGATTATCAGTTCACGGTCAGCAAGTTTCAGGATTAAACAAAGTTTCATCTATACATACCATGTAAAGGAATAAGTTTTAGAAAAACAATTTTCAGATTATCATATCATAAAAGATTGATTTTTCAGAATGTGACTTAATATATTAATATATATAAAATATAAAAGATTTTTGGGGTGGGAGGACGAGATACAGAGTAAGGATTGGGAGAACTCCAAGAGCGTCATGGGAGAATATGCAGTTTGAAAAAATCATATTAGAATTGTAATGACTTTTGATCAATATATTCAATTTTCTTTGAAAGTTAATACTGATGATGAAAATAACAGATGTGTCCCATGTTCCAGGCAAAATGCTAATCACTATAAAAGTATTATAACATTTATTTGCCACAATAATACTTTGCAGTAGCTACTCTTAGTATCTGCATTTTAAAAATGAGGAAACTCAAATATGGAAGTACAAGCTCACAAATCTAATTAGTGCTTCGTATTCAAAAACAAGTGTGTCTGATTCCAGGTTCCGTATCCCTACCAATCTCACTGAACTGTTTCCTTGCTAAATAACATTAAAGGAAATTATAGGGTCCCTATTTTGTCAAATAGCACTTTACAAAAGGTGTTTTTTTTTAAACTAAGTAATACTGCTATACTCTTAGTGAAAAATGGAAAGATGTTTTCCTACCTACTGATAGGAGTAAATCACATTGCTTAATCACATAAATTTCTAGATGAATATAAAAACTTAAACTGCCATTTGATTTGCATGAGTCTATGACCTTAGTTCATTGCAGTGTAACTGAGAAATCTTTTCTCAATCAAAACATTAAAAATGGGGGTGTGGGGGGATGGGTTAGCCCAGTGATGAATATTAAGGAGGGCACATATTGCATGGAGTACTGGGTGTTATACGAAAACAATGAATCATGGAACACTACATCAAAAACTAATGATGTAATGTGTGGTGACTAACATAACATAATAAAATAAAATAAAATTTAAAAAAAAAGAAAACCATTAAAAATGAGATGCATTTGTTTCACATAAATTATTTGCAAGAGAAATATGTATAGCCATACTGCATTGCTCATAATTCACTTTTATATGAGCTATTTTGAATCATGCTAAAAATGACAGGCAGCGTCCACTGTCACTTTGATTTAGGAAATGTCAGGTATCTGTGAGCTTCATTGACACACATGAAGTGTGACTTATGAAAGGTTTTAGAAAGATTTTTGTCATTTTTTTCTATACATAATAAATGTATATGATTGTATTCTTGGAAATGATTACTTGTTTAATAAATTAGGAAGTAGAAATATCTACCAGAACAAGAAGAAATAACTTTCAACTTTTACAGTATAGTCTTTTTAGTAGACCTAGTGCTTTTTTTTGCTCTATTTAAAATAGTCACACTACCTATAAAAAATTAGCAAGAACACCACTGACTACTACCTTATGAAAATAAAGATTTTTGTTAACAGCTATGGCATCCCAATACAGCTGCACAGAACTGAATAAATTGTCTCAAATGGCAGTTCCCAAATATCAACAGTCATAGCAACAAAACCTTGTATCTGGAAGAAGCATCTATAATTCAATTCTAACATCAATAGAGTCTCATAAATCCTTATTGATTAAAGAAATAAATGTATCCTTTTTTCAAAAAAAAAGACTTCTGCATATAAATATTTATTTATTTATTTATTTATAATGACATTTAAAAATCAGTATCATTGCGGTGTAGCCTCTGATGAGGAACATTGCTTGACAAAGTACGTGTTTTATATGTAGCCCGGGTGACATGTGGGATCTCCAGTCCCCCTAATGTCTGAATCAAATTTCCTCCATCATCCCATTCCATGCCTGTGTCAGTATAAAACTTTTCTCCAATTTTCTGGAAATTACCTAGGTCTAACATTTTCTTGGTCCTTCTGGCTTCTAACTTTTTGCTCTTTCAATTAACTTAACTGATGGATAACCTTTCCACCTGATAATACCACTTCTGTTACAGGTCATGTTAACCCAGATATGAAACTCAGTCATTTATTATGGTGCCACAAATTAAGAAAATTAATAAAACATGTATGTATGTGTGATATAATTTACTAAATTTGGGGGAATGAGAGGGGTAGGAGAGACTTTACATGAAAGAAAGATCATCATCTTATATCTAATAATAGATATCCTAGTTATTAAAAATACGTCAGACATCCTATCCACTGCTGGGGATTTTTCACTGCTACCTCACTGCAAAAGAATTTAGAAACCCATCTTCATACTATCCATTTGGCTCCTTTCTTATCTTCTCACTTCTGTCTCATCTCTTCCCTGCCCTCCCCTTCCTGAATTGCTACTGAGACCTCCAAATTCAGCAAGAAATAATTTATTTTGTCTTTCCCTGAGTACCCTAAAAGAACAGAGCATGAATAAAGCTGGGTTGTTTTATCAAGAAGTCAAATTCCAGGGAAGCAAGAAGGAGGTAAAAAGAAAAATGAAGCAGGGAGGGAAGAAAGGAAAACATAAAGGAGTGCATTGCTGACCTGGCTGTAGTCTTACAAGGAAACACAACTGAAGTATCACAGGACACGTGGACTTTTTGCATCTCCAAATAGGCAGGGATGGCAGGGGCAAATAAATCGGCAGGATCCTTTTCCACTGCCTGTCTCTCATTGATCAGTTTGCTTCTGATGGGGCATTACCTTCTGGGCACTTGTGGTGTTAAACGCCAATCTACCTCATCAGATACACGTGTAACAATATTACTGACTCTCACCAGATGACTTTACCACCTACCTCAGAAGGATTCCGTCAAATTCCTACACCCAATTTTCAAATCTATCTGCATCCCTTGTAATCAAAAACAGGGTCTGGCAGAAGGTAGGTAAACAATAAATACTTTTAAAATAAATATGCGCCCACTTTTACCTCCCCCATCATGTAAAATGAAGAAATGGAAGGGTCTACCTGTCTCTTTATGTCACCAACCTTCCCCTCCTTACTGATGGGTATTTAAATATGATATAGTGTCTAGTGTCTCTCTGTTTTTTTTAAACTCGCTTCAGCTTTACACCCACACTCCCACAGCTGTATGGTAGTATAAATATCCTATAATTTATTTATCCATTCTACTGTTGGCCATTTGAATTATTTCCAGTTCTTTGCTATTAGTGATTCTACAAATATACTTGTGCGTGTTTTTTAATGTGTGTGTGTGTATATATATATGTATAAATATATATATGATTTTCTTCAGAAGAGGAACTACTGGGTCACTGGGTAAGCACACCCTCAACTATACTACATAATGCCAAATTGTGATCCAAAATGGTTCTACCCTTTACACATGTGCCAGCCACGTGTAAAAGTTTCCATAGCTCCACATCATCATGAGTCGATATTCTCAAATTTTTTAGTTTTTGCAAATCAAATGGATGTGCAATCAAATGGATTGTATCACACTTTGGCTATAATTTGCATTATCTTTATTACTAATGAAGTTGACCATCTTTTCATGTTTATAGGGCATTCTTTCGTCAGTGAGGAGCTTGCTCAAATATTTTGTTCATTTTTCTTTTGATTTCTTTATCTTTTTAGTACTGGTTTGAAGTTCTTTATATATTCTAAATATTAACATGTTTTAAGTAAATTTGCTGCAATACCTTCTATTTATGATTGGTTTTCACTTTCTATATGCTGTCCTTTGCTATATAGAAGTCTTATTTTTAATGTAGTTGAATTAATCAATTTGTCCTCTATATTTGAGCATTTTGCTACTTGTTTGAGAAATCTTTGCTTTGAGATCATAAAGATATTTTCATAGATTGTTCTATAAAAGTACTACAGAATTCTCCAATCCACCTATAATTTATTTTTGTTTATGTGTAGGCAGTTTCCAGGACCATCTCCAAAAATCCCTGCCTTTTACTCATACCCTTGTGTGTTATCTGCCAACATTGAATAAGGCTAAACTGGCTAATAAATAGGATACACAGAAATGATGGTATTTGGGGGCATCCGGGTGGCTCAGTCAATTAAGTGTCTCCCTTCAGTTCAGGTCATGATCCCGGGGTCCTGGGATTGAACCCCTGCTCAGCGGGGAGTCTGCTTATCCCTCTTTCTCTGCCCCTCCCCTTGCGCTCTCTCTCTCTCTCCTCTAGCTCTCTCTCAAATGAATAAATAATTTTTTAAAAAAAGAAATGATGGTATTTGACTTCTACGCCTAGATAATAAAAGGCATTGTAGTTTCCATTTTGCTCTCTCCCTCTTGTATCACTAACTATGGGAGAAGCCAGCTGCCATCTTGTGAGAACACTCAAACAGCCCTATAAAGTAGTCCATGTAGTTAGAAACTGAACCCTCTGGCCAAGAGCCAGTGAGAAACTGGTTGATAACAGCCGTATGGATAAGCGTCCTAGAAGTGGATTCTCCTGTCTCAGTCATGCTTTCAGAAAGCTGTAACACTTGGCTAACATTTTGACTGTAATCTCATGAGAGACTCTGAGGCAGAATCACCAAATAAGCTGCTCCTGAATTTCTGACCTATTATAAACTGTGTGAAATCAGTATTTATTATTGTTTGGATCCCTACATTTGCGGCTATTTTGTAACACACTAATAGACAATTAATACATTATTTACATAAGGTAGCTTTTCATTTTCAATATTTTTCATTTGCATAATCAGTTATTCCAACATAATTTATTTTGAAAGCCCTTTCTATGTATAGTTATCTGCAAGAGTAACTCTGTCATAAATAAAGTTTCCAATTACACATGGATCTGATTCTGAGCTCATTCTATTTCATTGGTCAATTTGTTTATCCTTGAGTTAATTCTTCACTAATTACTATGAATAGATGGATGAACATCCACCATTTATTTTTGAAGTGACAAGTATGCCCATCTATAATTTATATAGTTCAGATACCATTCTACTTAGGTATTCAATATCCTCATCGGGATTTTTCCCCCACAATAAGAAGCACTGATGTTTCTGATTCTTACCTCAGTAGGCCACTGATAGAGGAATATAGGATCTAAAGGAAGAGCTTCAAGGTGTTGGAACATGGCATCTTATATCAGCTTATCTTTTCATTTTCTTCTTTATAATATTTGCCATGTGTAACTGAGCTTTCTTGCTACGTATATTCAGCTCAACTTACTGTACTTCATTGACGCCTTCACAAACCTTTTCATGTGTAAGGATAATAGTTATATCTTTTTCCAAAGTTTGTTTTATTGATGTTTTTTGTTGTTGCTTTCTCTTGTTTGCTATAAAGATCAGCCTCTTGTTCAATGGAAAATATGACCAAGAAAAGTTTTCAGAAATTATATTAGGGCCCCATCATCACTACTATCATCGTTATTCCCACTGTGCATGGAATTTATAAATATGTCCAAATGCTCAACCCTAGACATCTCTTTTCATTGATATTTTTAAGTCTCTTAAGTACTACGTCAATTTAATAACTTTTTTTGTTCTTTTTTCAAAATCTTAGGAAGAAACTACATACTAGAACTGAACCAACAATATGTGTTTCTCTCTGCGGATCAGCACAATTTCGTAAGAACTAAAATGATTCAAGCAGATGTTCATCATGGGACTGCCGGCAAAAGCACTGAGAGTCACAAAGATAAATTCCAATCCAGTGTTTGGAAATCTCCCCACCATACTCAAGCGTCTTTTGAAGTAGGTATCAGATTGTTTTTAAGTACTTTTAGAGAGCTTTTTAAATTTCATCTAAAAAACACTTTTGAAATCTGCAGTACTATTCCTGGAAATATATCTTAGATGGACTTGAATGGAGCGAGAGAGTAGATATGGATCTTTATTTTGTCTTTTAGTGGCTCACTTATAGGGAAACATATAGGGCTCTCCCTGTTCTAGCCATAGCTTATATCTTTTTTTTTTTAAGATTTTCTTATTTATTTGAGAGAGAGAGAGAGAGCATGAGCAGAGGGAGAGGCAGGCAGAGGGAGAAGCAGACTCCCCACTGAGCAGGGAGCACAACACAGGGCTTGATCCCAAGACCCCGAGATCACGACCCGAGTGGAAGTCAGACTCTTAACCGACTGAGCCACCCAGGTCTCCCTACTCAGAGCTTATATCTTACCACCTATCTTTAAATCCTCTTCCACAGCGCGCCTGGGTGGCTCAGTCATTAAGCGTCTGCCTTCGGCTCGGGTCCTCATCCCAGGGTCCTGGGATGGAACCCCGCATCGGGCTCCCTGCTCGGCGGGAAGCCTGCTTCTCCCTCTCCCACTCCCCCTGCTTGTGTTCCCTCTCTTGCTGTGTCTCTCTCTGTCAAATAAATAAATAGAATCTTTAAAATAAATAAATAAATAAATAAATAAATAAATAAATAAATAAATCCTCTTCCAATCACATGCAACGTAACAACATATCCTAAAGTATGTCATGCTATTTCACATCTTTGTGACTTTGCTTACGTTGTCCTCTTTCCCTAGAATGATCTCCTCAACCCCCACTGCCAAAATCCACCAGGCAAATACATATATATTTTCAGATTTAGCCCATCACCTCCTAGAAAACCTCCTCTGACTGCCATTCATCTCCCACAGGCAAAATAACTTACTATCCTTAGTACTCCCTCTTTCCACTCTAGACTTTTCTACCTGGTTCCTATAACACTCCATTGGCTCGTTTGAATTTGTGGTTCTCACTCAGCAATCATAAATAATTTGGAGGCAAATTGTACTTGCCCACCTTTGGATTACTAGTACCTAGCAGTGCCTGACTCAAAGTATGACCTCAGTGAATTTATTATAAAGAAGTGAATGAGTGAATGAATGATTGCCTGCATCTGCATCAGGGATTTAATACTTGATTAGTAAAGGTTTTAAATTTTATCCTCCTATATTTTGAGATTTAGAATTGTGTTAAATGAATTCAGTTACACATATTAGACATTACTTTGTCCTTTTCATTTGTCCCTAGCACATATCAGGTAAATCATCTCTATAAAGTTTAAGGGAGCATATTGTAATATATTGTAAAATAGAAAAGGCATTTCTAAAATATTATAGTGCAGACACTTTGTTTCCAATGTTTGACATAATGCTGGAGCAAAACTTAAAGAATCTTGAAAAGAAGGAATATTTAAATAATGACACTATTATAATGTACCATTTATATGCTTGTAACTATACTGTGTCCTTTAAGTATTTTACCTCCTTTTATTTAATAGTCACAACAAGCCTATAAGATTTGTTGATATTTTCTTAATGTGCAGATAGGAAATTGAACCCCAGAGAGATTAAATAAATTTCCCAAAGTCACAAGTGACTTTGACTCTAGTCTTTTGTTTTTTCCTTTTTCTTTTTCTTTTCCCTTTTTTACTATGGTAAGTACACTTAACACAAGATCTACCCTTTTAACAAAATTTTAAGTGTACAGGATAATATGGTTAACTATAGGCACAAAGTTATAGAGCAGATCTATAGAACTTAATCATCTTTCATACATGGAACTTTATACCAGTTGAATAGCAACTCCCCATTTCCCCCTGCTCCTAGACTCCAGAAATACCATTCTATTCTTCACTTTGACAATTTTAGATACTTCATAAAAGTGGAATCATGCAGTATTTGTCCTACTGAAAGCCTATGTTTTAATTTACTAACTTTTTGAAAAATAACAATAATAAACTATAGCATGTTAACATAAATAACATATTTATGAACAATAACTATATTTTCAAAAAATTAGTTAAAAAGAGTGGCATAGTTTTACTTATCACCACAATCTCATTAAAATGTGGGAAAATTGGACAGCCACATGCAGAAGAATGAAACTGGACCATTTCCGTACACCACACACAAAAATAGACTCAAAATGGTTGAAAGACCTAAATGTGAGACAAGAATCCATTAAAATCCTTGAGGAGAACACAGGCAGCAACCTCTTCGACCTCAGCCGCAGCAACTTCTTCCTAGAAACATCACCAAAGGCAAGGGAAGCAAGGGCAAAGATGAACTATTGGGACTTCATCAAGATAAAAAGCTTTTGCAAAGCAAAAGAAACAGTCAACAAAACCAAAAGACAACCGACAGAATGGGAGAAGATATTTGCAAATGACATATCAGATAAAGGGCTAGTATCCAAAATCTATAAAGAACTTATCAAACTCAACAGCCAAATAACAAATAATCCAATCAAGAAATGGGCAGAAGACATGAACAGACATTTCTGCAAAGAAGACATCCAAATGGCCAACAGACACATGAAAAAGTGGTCAACATCATTCGGCATCAGGGAAATCCAAATCAAAACCTCAATGAGATACCACCTCACACCAGTCGGGATAGCTAAAATTAACAAGTCAGGAAAAGACAGATGTTGGTGAAGATGCGGAGAAAGGGGAACCCTCCTACACCGTTGGTGGGAATGCAAGCTGGTGCAGCCACTCTGGAAAACAATATGGAGGTTCCTCAAAAAGTTGAAAATAGAGCTACCGTACGACCCAGCAATTGCACTACTGGGTATTTACCCCAAAGATACAAATGTAGTGATCATAAGGGGCACCTGCACCCCAATGTTTATGGCAGCAATGTCTACAATAGCCAAACTATGGAAAGAGCCTGGATGTCCATCAACAGATGAATGGATAAAGAAGATGTGGTATATTTATATACAATAGAATATTATGCAGCCATCAAAAAATGAAACCTTGCCATTTGCAACGACGTGGATGGAACTAGAGGGTATTATGCTAAGAGAAATGAGGTAATCAGAGAAAGACAAGTATCAAAACATCTCACTGATATGAGGAATTTGAGAAACAAGACAGAGGATCTTAGGGGAAGGGAAGGAAAAATGAAACAAGACAAAACCAGAGGGAGACAAACAATAAGAGACTCTTAATCTCAGGAAACAAACTGAGGGTTACTGGAGTGGAGCAGGGTGGGAGGGATAGGGTGGCTGGGTGATGGACACTGGGGAGGGTATGTGTTGTGGTGAGCGCTGGGTGTTGTGTAAGACTGTTGAATCACAGACCTGTGCCCCTGAAACAAATAATATGTTATATGTTAATAATAAAAAAAATGTTTGAACTATTGGGAAGCATCAAGTTCATGCCGATAGACACCAATTTTCCAAAATTTAGTGCTTCCTTCAAAATCAAAGTTAATTATTGCCAGCGAATATTTCAGTTGTTTTCTCTGAATTAGCAAACTCACTTTGTTCATTTTCAAGAAAATATTTGCCAAGTCTGAATAGTTATAGTTTGCCTATCAGTGTTCTTTTAATGATGTTCTATTCAGTAAAAAAAGGTGGCAAGTTTAATCTCCAACTCACACAAATGCTTTTTTTTCTTCAAGACAACCATCATATTTTCATAAACAGCAAAAGAGCTTTATGTGTACTTCTCATTTCATAATACAGAATTATTAACAAGAATGTTCTCTAGAGGGGGACACTGGGGAGGGTATGTGCTCTGGTAAGCGCTGTGAATTGTGCAAGACTGTTGAATCTCAGATCTGTACCTCTGAAACAAATAATGCAATATATGTTAAGAAAGAAAAAAAGAAGAAGAAGAATGTAGCAGGAGGGGAAGAACGAAGGGGGGGAATCGGAGGGGGAGAAGAACCATGAGAGACGATGGACTCTGAAAAACAAACTGAGGGTTCTAGAGGGGCGGGGGTGGGAGGATGGGTTAGCCTGGTGATGGGTATTGAGGAGGGCACGTTCTGCATGGAGCACTGGGTGTTATGCACAAACAATGAATCATGGAACACTATGTCTAAAACTAATGATGTAATGTATGGGGATTAACATAACAATAAAAAAATTAAAAAAAAAAAAAAAAGAATGTTCTCTAGCGGGACACCTGGGTGGCTCAGTTGGTTAAGCGTCTGCCTTTGGCTCAGGTCATGATTCCAGGGTCCTGGGATCGAGCCCCGCATTGGGCTCCCTGCTCAGCGGGGAGCCTGCTTCTCCCTGTCCTCCCCGCTCATGCTCTCTCTCTCTATCTCTATCTCTCTCAAATAAATAAATAAAATCTTTTAAAAAACAGAGTAGTTATTGTTTTTATTGATTATTATTTTATTTTATTATATTTTATTTACTATTTATTATTTATTTATATTTTTGATGTGAGTTCGTGGTTGTGGAGCATACAATGGCTACTCACAGAGTCTGGTGCCCCTGTCTTGATTCATACTAAGGTGCCAGCATGTTCTTATTGCTTTTGCCCCATCAGTGCATAAGTTAACACAGTGAAAAAGACAAACAACATCTTACTTATCGTGAAAATAGTTTTGACTTCATGGACCCCTGAAAGGTTCTTGGTATTCCCTTGGGGTTCCTTAGACAACACACTGAGATCTACACAACAAGACTATTGCCATAGTCTTCTACCCACCCTTCTCTAATCTGTTCTCCCCATAACTCTAAATCGGATCATGTTATGCTTCTGTACACAACCTTGCATGGATCTCATCCCGGGCAGTGGAATGTGGAATGTCCTCATCTTTCTATCTCATTTCCTACCACTTTTCAGTTGCTCACCTTCCTCAAATCCACTGGCCTTCTTGTTCTTGAAAGTTTTAAGTGTACGCCTCCTCAATAGATCTTTACACTCTCTATTCTTTCTGCATGGGACGTTTCTTTTCTTAGGCATTTTCATGACTCATTTTCTTTCTTCATTTAGGTTTCTGCTTAAATATCACCTGACAGAAAGTCCTCCCCTGACCACAATCTCTAACTGCATCTCTGTCATCTTTTAAACCCTTAGCCTGCTTTACATTCCTTTTTGCCACTTATTTGTTAATTGTGACTCCCACACACACACTCAAATATCAGCTACCTGAAACCAGGGATTTAGTTCTGCTCACTGGTGGTTTTTTTTTTTTTTTTCTTCATTGCAAACAATGAAAAATGTTTGGATGAATCAATAAACTGCATTCTAACAGACGCACCAAGGTGAGTTCTTAAGACAAGAATATATCTGCCTCACAGAATCGTAACTTAACATAGTGTTTCCTAAATAAAAGCTCACAGTTAGACTGTATCGAATTAACTCAGTGTATTTGTTAAAGCACAGAATCCAGCTTCCACCCCCAAAGATTCTGATTCAGTCAGTCTAGGATGAAAAGAGAGACAATGTATATTTTAAAATTCCCGAGGTATTTCTGAAGAACTGTCAGTTTTGGGAAACCCTAAACCAACATGCTAGTGTCTGATATAAGGCATTAGTAGGTGTAGGATTTATATGAAAGGCAGCTAGGTAACCTGCTAAATCATCATTCAGATTATTCAAATTTCTGAAGATCATGATTATGAAGATGGCCATAAAAACACACAACTGTATAAAAAGCCACATAAAATAGAATGAAATAAATTTTCTATATTTAAGTACAGTATCAATATACAAAAATCAACTATTTCTATGCATTAGCAGTGTTCTATCTGAAAATGAAATTAAGAAGGCAATTCCTTTTATAATAGCATCAAAAAGAATAAAGTCCTTAGAAATAAATTTAATAAAAGGAATGTAAGACTTGTATACACTGAAAAATATGAAATATAAATAAATGGAAGGACATCCCAAATTCATAGTTGGGGAGACTTAATATTGTTAAGATGGCAGGGTCCTCAAAGCTGATGTACAGGTTCAATCCAATTCTTCTTCAAAACCCCATCTGGCTTTTCTACAGAAATTGACAAGCTAATCCTAAAATTCATATAGAAATTTAAGAGACTCAGAAGAGCCAAAATAATTTTGAAAAAGAAGAGCCATGTTTTGAAAAAATAGCCTTTTCCACAAATGATACTAGGACAGCTGGATATCCATACACAAAAGAATGAAGTTGGATGTCTTCCTCACCATACACACACAAAACAATTCAAAATGGATTATAGCCTACATTTATGAGCTAAAATTATAAAACCCTTAGAAGAAAATATAGGAGTAAATCTTCGTGGCCTTGGGTTAGTCAAAGTCTTCTTAGATATGACACCACAGCACAAATGACAAAAGAAAAAATTGACACATCAAATGGAATTCACCAAAATTAAATGTTTTTTGTTTTAAAGAATACCATCAAAAAAGTGAAAAAACAACCCACAGAATGGGGGAAATATTTGCAAATCATATACTGATAAAGAACTAGTCTTTCTTCATATGAACAACTATTAGAACTCAATAACATAAATAATCCAATTTAAAACTCAACAAATGATATAGACATTTCTCCAAAGAAAATAGGCAAATGGCCAGTAAACATGTTAAAAGATGTTCAAAATCATTAGCCATCAAAGGTACTCAAATCAAAATCATACAGAGATATCACCTCCAAATGACGAGGATGGCTAAAATAAAAAGACAATAACAAGTGTCAGCAAAAATGCAGAGGAAATAGGACACTCTCACATGGCTGGTAGGAACTTAAAATGGTGCAGCCACTTTGGAAAACAATCTGGCAATTCCACCAAAGGTTAAACATAAAATTATCAGCAATCCCACTTCTAGGAAAATGACCCCCCCACACAATGAAAACATATATCCATGCAAAAACATGTACATTAATATTCACAGCAGCATTATTCATAATACCCAAAGAGTAGAAACAACCCAAATGTCCATCATCAGATTAATGGATAAACAAGATGTGATATATCCCCAAATGGGATATTATTTGGCAATAAAAAGGAATGAAGTACTGATACATGCTACAATGTAGATGAACCTTGAAAACATTATTCTAAGTGAAAGAAGCCAATCAGACCACGTGTTATGTGATCTCATTTGTATGAAATACCCAGGATAGAGCTATAAAAAGTGAAAGTAAATCACTGGTTGCCTATGGTAAGTGGGGGCTTAGGGGAAATGGAGAATAACTGCTAATGAGTCTGTAGTTATGTAATTTCTTTTGGGTCTGTTATGGCAACTTAAATGGACTAAGACAAACCCCATAGCTCAAATATTTAGTTTCTAAATCCTAAGTGTGTCAAATGTGTATTCTTGCCAACCATGTTACCTTCCAAGAAAACAAGGAGAGGAAGCTTCCAAGGAGAGGGATCAGCCTTTTGGTGAATGCCTGTGTTTCCTTTCATATTTTCCTTGATTAATTTATGAAAATTTACATTCTTTTTAAGTCATAGTCCTCATTAGCTACGGGGCTTAGGGGGGCATAATTTTAAAAAGATATTTTCTAAAAGTACACCAACAGAGGGTAATAGAGGTGGGTAGGGACATTCATTCTTATCTGACCTTTCTCTGATGTGCTCACATACTATTTAACACTCAAATGCCCTTTTATTGCAACATCAAAGTTTCTGATTCACTCTTCACATTTTATTTTCACAATAAAGAAATTGTCCAACTTAAATAATATTAAATTACATAGCAAATGACTTTTTTTTATTGTGGTAAAATATACATAACATAAATTTACCATTTTAACCATTTTTAAATGTACAGTTCAATGCCATTAAGAGCATTCACATCATTGTGCAATCATCATAACAGATGACTTTTGTATAAATAATTCAATGGAAAATTCAAACATATAATCAAATCTACAAAGTACCTTTTATTATTAAAGTAAAATCATACTTCTAATAAAGGGCACTATCATAAGGCTTCAGACGAACTAGTAACCCTATTAATAAATTCATGACATTGTTATTTATGGAACCATATTTCAAATATATTTATACTTGTAATTTCCTTTTATGACCGAAAGATTTTCATCCAGATTTTGTATTGAAAATAAATTCATTGATGTATCACGAGACAGACTGCATATTAAGTATATTAAATGTCAGGCTTGTTATTCTAGTTTCATTTGGAAAACAAACTCTTCCATAAGGCAGGGACAGATGTTGATAAGATACTAGCAGCTGTGGCAGAGAATACATTTTCATTAAGTAAGAATGACAGTGTTTTTTTTAATGGGTAAGATTATTAATAGCTCTTTGGAAGTATTAGACAGAAGTTGTTACAAGATATTTTAAGATAATCAATAACCCGTCCACTGTGTTTCTTACTGTGGTGCCAGATGCTGTTGTTTGTTCTCTCTTGACAAGACATCAAACTCCAACACCATGTCTACCTGACCATAGCAGACAGGTCACACATAGCCATCAACTTGACTAAGAGAATTATCTAATTCAGCCTGAATTTCTTCAGTTTGTCCTCTCCTTTCAGGTCCTTCCTTCTTTAAGCTTGGTCTTTTGTCCATCCTTAGGGACTTGCTATCAATCATTTTCTCTTCAGTGGATTCATCTTCAAATTTTGTAGGTTCTCTCCCCTCAGCATTGTCATGCTTTGAAAATAAAAAAAAATCAAAAACCAAAATCCTTTTTCTTACCTCTCCTATGTCCACCCTGCTAATATTTAAGATCTCTACTGCACTTCATAGCCCGACTTCTTTAAAGAGGACTGACATCCCATCTTCACTTTCTCACCAGGATTCCCTCTCTCATCTAGTAGAATGTGGCTTCTACTGAAATGCCCATGCTAAGACAACAAAGGCCAAAGGATACATCTTGTTTTCTTACTTGACCTCTCTCTGCTTGTGATGATTTTATGGATTCTTATTCTGGAAACTTTCCTGCAGTGGCCCATGTGACACTATGCTCTCTTAGTTCTCCACATTTCTCACTCTTTTGCACTTTCTTTCATGGACTTTTCTTTCCCTGTCCTCTTCTCAAGTGTTGATGTTTCTCATGTATCCAACTCCTTACTAAACATCTATTATTGGACAGCACATCTCAAACTCAATTACAAAATTCATTTCTGTATTTTCTCCCCAATCTTCCACTCCTTAGATGTTTTCTTATCTCAGTGAAAGGTACCACCATTCACCCAGTTGTTCAAGTCTGAGCACCACCCTTGACTTCTTTTCCTTCCCCTCCTATACAACACCAGCTACTGGTCCCATCAAGTTCTCCCCCTACCCCGTTTATGACTAGTCTCCCTCATCATGCTGTGCCTCATGTTCAGAACTGGTTCACTGCAATAGCTTCCAACAAGTTGCCTTGTCACTCACTTTGAATCTCCATACTGCTCCAGAGTTATCTTTCTAGTTTTAAAATCTGATCATGTCACACCTTTACTTAAAATCCATCAATGCCTCTCGGGGCGCCTGGGTGGCTCAGATGGTTGGGCATCTGCCTTCGGCTCAGGTCATGATCTCCAGGTCCTGGGATTGAGCCCCATTTCTGTCTCCCAGCTCAGTGGGGAGTCTGCTTCTCCCTCTCCCTCTGCCTCTCCCTTTGCTCTTGTGCTCTCTCTGTCTCTCTCTAATATAAGTAAAATCTTTTAAAAAAAAAAATCCATCAACGCCTCTCAAAATAGAGTCTAAACTTGCCCCAAGATTCTCATACTGTTTCCCACTTTCCACTATATCCTCCACTCCCATCATTCCCAATAATTACCCTTCACTCCAGCCAAATGGAATTTATTAGATTTCCTCCAATATATAATGCAGTTTTCCTTTTCTTAGAATATCTTTCTCACTTTTCCCTTATCCATTAAAAATAAGCTAGAGTACCACTATCCCCATGAAGTGTTCTTTGTTCTTACCCACCCCCCACCTCCCCAAGCATAACCTCAGGCCAACTTTGATACCCCCCCATTTGTTCACCTAAAGCTGCCTCTGCATACCTCTTCCTAACTCAGCTTATATCAGAGTAAATTGTAATCCTAGATTTGTTTTTATTTCCTCTACTAAACTGTCAACTCTTGAGGGAAAGGAATATGCTTCACTTTCTTCTATGGTCCTAGAACTAACTATAGTATTTGGGTATAGTAGTGAGCAAGACAAATTTGTTGAATTAATGAATACAGAAATGAACTAAATCAACTAAACTTGTTTTGCCTTAAATATATGGCCAACAATATTATAACATAAGAACCCAGAATTATTGTCCTGCTACTCGAAATGCTCCTTTATAAATTGAACCTACTAAATACTTGGGTTTGAGTTTGGTTAATTCTTAGGCAAGAAGGCTTAGTGTACTACAGAAGTCATTTCATTATAATTTAGACTGTTTCGTTTTCTTCATTTTTGCAATCTGTCATGTATGTATACTCTGATGGAAAAAATATTTGAGCTTGACTTAACATTCAGTTGGTAAATATTTGTATGGGCATGAGTATAAAAATCTCTGGCCACCAGAATATCCTGATCCAAATAATGGAGCAAAGGGACAAGAGACTTTCAGAAAAGTTGATTACACTGTTTTAATGACAGGGGGTTCCTGTCAGTAGCTCTCAGGCAAAAACCAAATGCTATGGTTGGTTTATCTGTTTGCTTATTTTTTCCTTGCCTCCAGTGCCTGACAATGCTAAGTAAAGAGTAAGAGCTGATCATTTTATTTTATATTTACATAGAAATTTACATTTTAAAGGACTCATTTGTTGATATGTCAATTTTATTTAATCCTCCTGAAACTTCAGTGGTTCTAATAAACAAAAGTGTGGATTCATTTTGCTATCTCTAAAAGTTAAAATCCTCTTTTGTTTGAATTTTTTTGTCTGAATATTTTTTAAGAAAATTTTCATGATGTTTCAGGGTTTTTTTTAATTTTAGAAAATGGTCTATCTTTTGTTTTATAGTGCCTTTAAATTAGCTTTAAATTATTTATTTTCTATTTAAAGATCTAGGCATCATTCAGGGAAATATATAGTTCCAGTCTTAAGTATTCCAATGTCTTCTATGACCTTCAGCTGCAAATTACTTCTATGACTATAATCTGAAGACTGTTGTTCTTTGTTTATCACAGGATGTGTTTTTCCCAGTTACTAAGATAAAATGTCAAGTCACCACTTCATTTTGAAGTTGCTCCTTATTCTTGCAATGCTGTTATAAATATATATAAAAATATATTTATGTATATAAATATAATTTTTTCTGTAATGGAAGAAAAACAGTAATTGTTATTTCCAGGCTTTAGAAATAACTTTCTCCCCTGTCTTATTCTTGAACCTAAACCTCTGAAACCTACTGAACTTATTCTTACATGCTATCTACTCTTGATGTCTTCATATTCCCAGGAAGACTAAACCAAGAATGCATATAGAGTAGAATTTATATTCATATTGTAGCTTCAGCCAGTCATATATAAAGACTGTGTGACTGGGCATAAATAGTTAAATAGTCAGTCAACAACCAATTTTTGACTCCTTCTATGGGCTGGGCATGGTTATAAGCCCTGGAGTACAATAGTGAAAAACAGTACTACCATTGATATGTTAACAATCATTGAGAATGATCAATAGTGTTTTACATGAAGTATCTTGGTGCCCATCATTCTGTTCAGAGTGACACCTTAAGTTTTATACCGATTTTTGCCACCTTAGTGTTCCTTTTACCCTTAATTCTTTACACATTATTTTAAAATTCTTGATTTGTATGTACATTTGTATGACACCTCGAATCATTATGCAATGAAGTGTGACATAAATAACTAAATACAACTCAATGCAAAAGAACATCTTCAGCCCAGATACAAGAAGTCACTTTTTCCTCCAAGTGAACAGGAAATCAGCTTTCCTTTGCCTCAGCTCATTAGAGAATGAAAAACACTCCTAAGTCAGAAATCAGAAATTCAACACCAAGGAAGCAGAGATGGAAACCATTCCTAGAGTAATCAGTAACACACATTTTGCAGAGCAAACTTTTTAGGAATGACGCTTACATATTTAAAAAAGAGTTGGTATTTAAAGTGAACCTTGAAGAAACAATCAGCCAAACCTAGAATGTGGAAAATTCTACAGGACAAAAGATCCAATTTCTTCAATAAGTAAATAGAAAGAAAGAAAAAGAAAGAGAGAGAAGGAAGGAAATGAGGGAGGGAGGGAGGGAGGAGGGAAGGAAGGAAGGAAGGAAGGAAAGAATTGCTACAGATTAAGAGAGTCATAAGATATATATTGACCAAATATAATGGTTAATATTGTTACATTCTGACTCCAATAAACTAACTGTAAAAAGACACTTCTGAGACAATTAGGGAAAACTAAACATATATTAGGCATTAGATAATATTAAGAAAATATTATTAACTGTAGGAATGTGGTAATGAGATTATTAGTTCTATTTTTCAAAAGCCTTATATGTTAGAGATACATATTAATATGTTTATAGATGAAATATGTCAGATATCTGCTTTAAAATATTCCAGATTTATTTAATTTATTTGTGAAATAAATAAGCTTATCTGTTTAAAAGTAAGTGAGAAAAATAAAGCATACCTTGAATCACAGTAAATTTCTAGTAGGGTTTCAACGAATACAAATTATATTCTTATCTCAGTACAGGTTTTTCCAAAAGTAGCAACTGAGTAAAAAGCATATTTGAGAGTAATTTATTTGGGAATGTGATCCCAGGGAACAGCAATTGAGAGTCAAAGAGAGTAAAAATGGGGAAGAAGAGAAAGTCAATAGAGGAATGCTCACTGAGCTGGCTACCACTTTTGGATGACAGGGATCTCAGTCCTATAAAGGACATCTGAAAGCCTCAGGAAGTGCACCTCAGAACCATCCACAAGGGAAAGAAAAGAAAGCATTTATCAATCATCTCCCTTCTCCATTGGTCAAGGGCTAGGCCACAGGGCATTAACACCTCTGTACTTCTTAGTGACAGGAGCACGAATGCCAAGAGAGTTCTGTCATATCTAATGACTGGGCATAATTGAAGCCCCCCAGCAGGAAGAGAGAGGTGCCCAGGGTTAGCCTGAGGCAATGTACTCACAGATTTCACCTGAATGCATCTGGTTGAGGACTTCATGGGAGCTAGGCTCCACAGCTAAAACCAGAATAAGAGGATAAGAAGAGGCAGGCAAGAGCCCATTCTCTGTGTCTTCTTTTCCTTCCAGTAAGTCCAGTGAGTTAGGAAATCCCCTTCAATATGGTGGCAAGCTGGAATCTGTAAAGATCAAATGTAAGAAAGTTAGTGAAACAAACTGAAGTCCCCCCAAATGCTGCATCTGATTCCAAGGCCATAGTAGATATGATTTATCTCCTTTTTCCACTGCCAATTTTAGAATTCTCTTACCCTAGGCCTGCTGGCCTGTGTTGTTTGCCTGCTGCAGTGACCCAGACCTTCATCTCCAAAGAGTCTGTGCCCTTGATTTCTTTGTGCTTGTCAGGCTGTGGTTGCGGCAATTTTCCATCCACAATTGTCACCAGGCATGATGGCCCCAAGAGACCTACTGAGCGTCCCCTAGACACTCTGTATATCTCCCTGCCTTCATTTTGTTGCAGGAAACCTAGTTCCTCCTGATAAAAATCAGTAGTAATTACCACCACCGGTACAAAGTGACTTTCTTTGCCTATTATTAGATTTCAGGACTCTAAGTGCTCAAACATAACAATGTACAGATTACCAATAAGATACTTAGAATATAACATTAAATACGGTAACAGAATACTGATCAAAGTCACAAACAGTCTAATTACCATTAGCAGGTGACATGCTTTACTGTTGTAAACTTGACCCCAAATCATCAATCACCTTAAAATACAAAAAACAAAACAGAAACAGATGGGTGAACATGTCTCAAAATACAAGACTAGGTTATACAAAATTTTTTTCCCATGAACCATTTCAGAAAACTCTAATTCCTGTCTTTCTTTTTTTCTTTCTCTTTAAAATAGTTTATACTTTCGGGCGCCTGGGTGGCTCAGTTGATTAAACGACTGCCTTCGGCTCAGGTCATGATCCTGGAGTCCCTGGATCGAGTCCCGCATCGGGCTCCCTGCTCGGTGGGGAGTCTGCTTCTCCCTCTGACCCTCCCCCCTCTCATGTGCTCTCTCTCATTCTCTCTCTCTCAAATAAATAAATAAAATCTTTAAAAAAAAATAGTTTATACTTTCTCTCATTCAATAAGAATTTGAAGGGGATGCATTGGATTAATAATTTTTAGCAAGTGTGGACAGAAGTCTGAGAGATTTATTTAACAGAAAAGTAGTTTTATCTACCTCGTTGGCTATGCCTATTTTAGATGCATTTGCTTATTCAGTAATAACACAAATTCCTTCATTTATCATGTGCATCTGTTGTGATAGGTTCTTATATTAATTGGCCGCAATCCCCACAATAATGCTGCAAGGTAGGAACTGAGGGGTTATAGGAAGTAATTTATCAAAAATCAAATACCTAAGCCAGAATTCCAATTCAAAACCTGTTGCTTTAGGTTGTTTACTAATCTGGAATAGTAAAGGAATCACTCAATTTACAGTTGTAAATATTGTGGGAAAACTGTTTAGATTTGGAATCTTTGGATTGTCATTTTGTGATTCCAAATTAAGAACAGAGGTGTAATGAGGAACAGAGAGGTAATTCACAGCCTGTTGCTTTCAACCGGCTGGCTGTTGTATTATTTCATCATAGGCAAAAGCAGAAGTGCATATATAGTTGTCGTGGGTTGTAAATCAAGGTGCCCTTACCTACCACAGTCAAGGAGTTGTTATTTGACTTAAATTCAAACAGTCACATTTTCTCTCCTGAGATTGTGATATATGAGTGAAGTGACACAACATGGAAAAACAGATGGAATATACTTATTCCTGGGGCAACATTCTTACAACACAATCAAGCAGTTCAGACAGCTCAGCCTTTGGATTATGTCATTTCCCTGGGCAGCTCTTTAGTCTTCCTCTAGATTTTGTAAGGATATCATGATCTCCTTACAATAAACTTTTCTTCTTCTTCCTTTGTAGAGTCAGTTCCTGTTCACTAGCAATCAAAGAACCCTAAATTATATACAATTACAACAAAGAGTGACGATTTCTTTCTCCAAATACCTGTTGTCTTGTCAGTCCACACCATACAATTCAGCATCACTGTTCTCTAATTCTGCTTCAGTATAAACTACTTGGGCATTTCTATTATTATTCTATATGACATAGCACAGGGGTATGTACTAAATTGATGGATAGATGTAAAAAACAATAATAATGGATACAATGGATACAATGGTAAAGGGTGAGGTGTTGGGAAAGTCAAGGATAGGAAATGAACATAAAGCTCAGGAAATGCCAAAGCAGTTCTTAAATCCTGCTTCAACGTACTCATGACTATTGCAAAAGCACCATTCTCCATGGGACATCAATTCAGACTTACAATAAAGTACACAAAAAAAAATCATCTTGGGCGGGTCAGCTTGTGTTTACTCAAACCTACTCTGTCCCACGAGGGGAAGAGTTGGAATCATTGGGTGCCCATAGACTAATGAGTCATGAACACATTTTCTTGCACACATATATAAAAAGTTACATAGAATGGTATTCTCATCTTTCACCAGCAGTAATGATTGTTGAAAATAATAAGGAAATAGGCAGAATGAAAATATAATCTCATATTAGATACTGTAAATGTAGTATTTTGAAGAGTATAAAAAATGTAGTAGAATGGCTTATTTTCCTCAGCTTGCAGAATATAAACAATTTATTTCAGAAAAAAACCTCAATAAGAAAGGGTGATTACTTTTAGTATACTGAATTGTTGAAGGAGTGTTTATTCTACAGCTGAAGTCATTCCAAGATATGAATTCAGAGCATTTGTTGATTGTTCATAAGGCATGGCTGTTCTTAACCTGAATACTGAGAAAACAAAAAAGGAAAAAAAACACTTTAGGAAAAATGTTTAGATTTTTAGAAAATTGTTATTCTTTTGGTTGAATAGTGTAATGTCCACTCTTTCCTCTTTGCTTTTATCCATATAAATGCATGCCTTTTAGCAATTACAAAGGGTGACTCCATTTCAGAATGGTCTTATTTACTTTAAGATGAATTAAACATTACCTCACTATTCCTACCACGCTTTCCTTCATTCCCATAATTTTCTTTGAAACTTATCTTAAAGACATGCTATTATGGTAAAATACATAAAGGATAACTAAATTAAACATGTCTTTGAAATTTTTGCATAAAGAACACTTTCTGAAACTAGCAATTGTCTGTGAAGTCATTCAATTTTGAAGGGCATTCGTAAACTAACTCTACCTCCTACAAAACTGCATAAAAAATTATTTGAAAGGTTAATCCAGGGGGGTGTAAAGAAATACAAAAAGTGAAAGCAAAGATTCAAGAAACAAGGCCAGCAAAGTCTTACCAAGGAAAAGTTTTTTAAAAAAAATCTAGAGAGAAATTAAGAATATCATAAGTATAAGATGTTTGGAAGATTCCCCTTAAAGTAGGAAAATTTAATGATACAAGATTACATATACTTCTTTAGGCATTCAACCACATTATTTGATTCAATAGAAAATATAATTCATATAGTAATATTGTATTTGCTGTTTATCACCTTTTGGAAAGAATCTGCAAAGAATAAGAAACATAATTTTGGGGTCTGTCATAAACCTTGATTATCGATATAATAACACGACAGCATGACTAAAACCAGAAGGTAAATGGGGAAAAGAGAAATTTGCAGGTAGGGTAGGCATGCTTCTGATAGGCAATCAATAGATACTGTCTAATGTTGGTAAATCTAAAAATGGCAACTCAGTGTGAATTGACCCTGAAACAAATAAAGCTTAAGCTTTGGGAATCTTAACTTGCCAGGACTAGGAACACTAGCAATTTTGTAACTGTGTGTTTCTTTTTCTTAAATGTGTATCCTCCTTAATGTATAAATTTGAGGCCCCATATAACCTGGATCCACCGGAGGCCAATCCCAGGGCTTTGGCAGAGACCCATGCACCTGGAGGACCCTGTCGCTAAAGTTCCTCTAGCTGCAAGGTAAATACAAGCTTGATGATAACCACCCAAATAACTAAAAGCAGAAATCATTGACCCTCCTTACTCCTTGGGGATGGTCCTGGTAGAACTGGGAGGGGCGGGGAAGAAGGCAAGAGGGCCGTATCTATTTTTCATTTTATAGCCACTAGTGTGGTTTTATCTATTTATTAACCTATAGATGTGTTGTTTTTAAATAGCAACAATTAATTTACAGTTTATTAGTCAACATGCACTTTCCTCCTTGGTATATACTAAAGCTATAGATTGAAGGTGAAAGATAGGGCTGCAATGTATATATGTATATTTAATACATTTTTTCCACGTCTGTACTAACTATCCTTATTTTCTCCTTACGTACATATTTATTCTGGGTTCAGTGCCACCTTTCAAGTTAATAGAAATTCCATATATGAAAGCAGCAGTATGTGAGATAACAGGAAATAAAAACACCTGGCATTATATTCTTGTCCTTAGGAAGAGCAGCCCCAGAGAGCATCAGTGATGGCCTTTTCTTATCAAATAGACAGTATTACCGATAGAATACTTAAAAATATAGGAACACTTTCTTCTTATAAAGAGTTTTCTCATGAATGGAATCTTATTCTTTCCCGAGACGCTTTTAAAAAAGAAAAGAAATTCATGGTTTTCATCATAAAATCTCTGCAGCTTTATAATAACAGGATTCTGCTCTTGTAAATAGTCATATTGTTTAAGGCAGATATATTTAGAGCCTGCAGTAGAGTAAGAAAACAACTGATTTATGGAGATATTTCAGAGTCTAATGAACTACCTTGCCAAGATGAAGTGTTGCGTTTTGCAGGTAATTAGACTGTTCTTTACCTGCCATTGAAGGAATGTCACTGTAAGCAGACACAAACTCCATGGCAACGTGTAGATCAGCACTTTCTCTGTCAATACCTGGGAAACATCATTTCTCTGAAATTCTGCTAAGGAATTTCTTCTCAGGAACAGATTAGACAACTAGTGACCAAGGAAATGTGTAAACATGTTTAAACTGCAAAGCATTATTGGGTCAGCCAACTACTTAAGAAAGGACAGCCTTGGCAAATGAAGGAGAGTGAGAGAGGAAGACGTGCAGATTTCCTCCTGGCCTTGAGATGAGAGCAGCTTGGCTGGAGGACTCCAGCTGGGAAGTGGGGAAGCCTGACTGCTCTCCTTTCACCCATCTCCTGGACAGCTTTGCAAAGGATGGCAGAGTATCAAAACAGGACCTAATTCAATTACCTGTCTTTTGTTTACTTCCAGTCGAATGGTTAATATTAGCAAAAGCATTTTTATTACTTTATGGATATGAATGTAAATTTGGTATAAAAGACTGGCAGCTGACAAACCTGTTTACCTGGGAGTTTAGGGATGATTAATCCTTGGTGCGTGCGTGCATGCATATGTGTTTTAAATATTCTATTCTCAAGTTTTTCTAAGAAAGCCTACATTGACATTTTTAATACCAACTGTAAAGGATCGTGAAAAATTAGGCCATTTTAAATGAAAATAAATTCAGAAATGGGAGTATTACATACGAGATGGTTAAACACTGCATAATGAATAATAAATTAATGGGAGCTTATTGGTAAAAAGAAGTTGGAAGACTGAAGAATCTTCAAGGTCCACTCAAGTCTATGTTTCTTTGAGCAACAAAACAAGAAAAGATTGAGGAAATTCAGAGGCAAAAAAAAAGTTCAACTTAAAAAAAAAATTCTAAAGTACTCTTCAAAATATTTCAGTATAATGACATAGAAGTCTATGGTTGTGCTTGATAGGTAAATGGTGAAAATGGTCATGTGTTTGTAAGGAAGCAAAAAATATATGCCTTAGGGAAATTGTGGAACCGAAGAGAAAAATGTAAGAATACCTCGGCAAAAATACACATGGGTGGAACATCATTAGAAGAATTGTTAGAAGCAGGCATTTAAAAACCTCAGAGAAATTGATGATAGGAGAATTAACAGTAAAAATAAAAATTAGGGGCCCCTGGGTGGCTCAGTGGGTTCGGTTAAGTGTCTACCTTCAACTCAGGTCAGGATCCCAGGGTTCTGGGATCAAACCCTGAGTTGGGCTCCCTGCTCAGCAGGGAGCTTGTTTCTCCCTCTCCCTTCACCTCTCTCCCTGTCCGGGCTCTCTCTCTCTCTCTCAAATGAATAAGATTTTAAGATTTTATATCTTTAAAAATAAATAAATAAATGAATAAAATAAAAATTATTTTGAACTACAAAAAGGAATAATTTTATGCAATGACGTGGATGGAACTGGAGGGTGTTATGCTGAGTGAAATAAGTCAATCAGAGAAAGACATGTGTCATATGACCTCACTGATATGAGGAATTCCTAATCTCAGGAAACAAACTGAGGGTTGCTGGAGTGGTGGGGGTTGGGAGGGATGGGGTGACTGGGTGATAGACATTGGGGAGGGTATGTGCTATGGTGAGTGCTGTGAATTGTGTAAGATTGTTGAATCACAGATCTGTACCTCTGAAACAAGTAATACAATATATGTTAAAAAAAAAAAAAAAGAAGAAGATAGCAGGAGGGGAAGGATGAAGGGGGGAAATCGGAGGGGGGAGAAGAACCCTGAGAGATGATGGACTCTGAAAAACAAACTGAGGGTTCTAGAGGGGAGGGGGGTGGGGGGATGGGTTAGCCTTGTGATGGGTATTAAAGAGGGCACGTATTGAATGGAGCACTGGGTGTTATATGCAAACAATGAATCATGGAACACTACATCAAAAACTAATGATGTAATGTATGGTGATTAACATAACAATAAAAAATTTAGAAAAAAGGAATAATTTTAATTGTTGTACATTCACAAAGTGCTAACAAGACCAGAATGCCCTGCAAGAATATTAAAGAGTAAACGAATGATTTGATATCATATTCTAGAGTTCAAAAGATCAAGGGAAGAGAAGAAAACATCAAGGAGGATCAAAAAATTTACTAGAAGTTTATCAGTGGAAGACATTCATTCTAGAAGATTTCATAGATCCGTCCCTTCTAGTTCTCTAAAATCATCTTATTCTCCATTAACCTCCCCCCATCACCGCCCTGCACTGTGTTCTGGTCTCATGATCTGCTTTTACTTGCTTGAACATGACAAACTCTGCCATACCTCATGTCCCCTGATGATGCTGTTTCCTGTGCCATGAATGGTCTTCCTCCTACTGTGCTTGCCTAGCTTTTTTTCATTTTTAGTTTTAGCTTAAAATATTATCCTGGCCATTTATGTTTCCTATCAAAGAAAGCACAAAGCATCCCAATGCTACTCCATGGCTACTGACTGACATTATTTTTTATATATAACATACACACACATATATACATATATATAACATACATATATACATATATAACATACATACATATGCACATACATACATATACAACAAACATACACATATATACATATACAACATACATACATATATACATATATAACATACATACATATATACATATATAACATACATACACATATACATATATATATAACATACATACATATATACATATATAACATACATACATATATACATATATAACATACATACATATATACATATATAACATACATACATATACATATATAACATACATATATAACATACATACATATATACATATATTACATACATACATATATAACATACATACATACATATATAACATACATACATATATACATATATGACATACATACATATATACATATATATAACATACATATATATATGTTTTCTGCAGAACACATACCAAAATTTGCAATTATTTTATTTTTTAAGACTAGAAATTAATTTCAAAGCTAGAAGTTAAGCTCAATAAGGGAAAGGACTGTATCTCTCCTTGTCACTGCTGTGAGCCCATGACCTGGTAGGGTAATTGGCGTATGAGAGGCACAAGATAAACAATGGTTGATTAATGATTTGATCAATTGATGGATTAATAAACAAAACATGTAAGTAATATGATATAAAATATAATGGAATATGGAGGCAAACATCTGTTCTAAGGTTACCTTTTACAAACATAGCATGTTTTCCCAACTCTGTGAAATTCTGGCTTAATTTAGACCATAAACCCACTGTGTAGCTGCCAGAGATTATGGAGAACAAATATCTGGCCTTTTAGAGGCCTCCACCAAGACTGGCAGACTAGCAAATATTCCAAACGTCAGAAGGGGAGTCAGATACTAAGCAGCCAAAGGCCTCCAGAGATACGCTCACAAGAGCCAAGGGTCTTCATACTGGCATTAATTGTGTACAAGGTCTAGGGAAGAACTCTAGTTAAGGAAAACAAGTGAATTTGTTCACCAGTGATTACTGAGCTCCTGTTGAGTACCTATTGAGAAACTACTTTGTGCCAAGCTTGCTGCCAAGTCCATAGAAGACAAAGAAGAATAAAAAGCAATCTCCACTTTCATGAAACTCAGAGTCTAATAGAAGAAACACACACATATACATATATAGTTCTCTGCAACCTTGAGACTTACATTCTTGAAAATTCTCTGACAAGATAATTTGTAGGCTAAAAATATAAGAATTTAAGAGACAATAGGAATGTGGGACAAAGTTCATAATGAAAACAAGAAAGTCTTATTAAATGTGAGATTTTTATACCATTAAGAACAGTCTCTCTGGGGCACCTGGATGGCTCAGTTGATTAAGTGTTCTCCTGGGGTCATGATCCCAGGGTCCTGAGATCCAGCCCTGTGTTGGGCTCCCTGCTCAGCGGGAAGTCTGCTTCTCCCTCTCCCTATGCCCCCCCACACACTTGTGCTCCTGCACTTGCATGCTCTCTCTCTCTCTCTCTCTCAAATAAATAAACAAATAATCTTTAAAAAAGAACACTCAGTGTAAAAAAGATCATCCAAGGATTTCCTTTGACATTAAAATCTGAAATAATTTATCAAAGATCTTCTTTAAAGCTTTAAGTTGAACATATAAACCTATTCTAATTTGAAGTTCAGTAAATCTTAGGGGCCCTTGGTTGGCGCAGTTGGTTGAACGTCAGACTCTTGGTTTTGCTCAGGTTGTGATCTCAGGGTCATGAGATCAAGCTCCTCATAGGGCTCAGAGCTCAGCGCAGTCTGCTTGAGACTCTCTCCTTCTCCCTCTGCCCCTCCCTCCCCACCTCTCTCTCTAAAATAAATAAATAAATCTTTTTTTTTTTAAAGATTTTATTTATTTCACAGAGAGAGACATCAAGAGAGGAAACACAAGCAGGGAGAGTGGGAGAGGGAGAAGCAGGCTTCCCGCGGAGCAGGGAGCCCGATGTGGGGCTCGATCCCAGGATGCTGGGATCGTGACCTGAGCTGAAGGCAGACGCTTAACGACTGAGCCACCCAGGCGCCCCTAAATAAATAAATCTTAAAAAAATAAAGTTCAGTAAATTTTAGCAGTTTCTGAAATATGTTTGCTAAGTCCCATGTAATATTTTTAAATATTTTAAACTATTTGTAAATATAAAATATTCCATTTCCTTCTTAAGATCTTTGATTATAGGACCTAAAAATTTTTCAGGTATAAAATTAGTTCTTATAAAATTAAATTAATCTTCTTAATAATGTGATTCTTAAGTTCTCTTAAATATTTCAATATATACACTTAATAAGGGTTTAATTTAAAACCAAAATTCTAAATCAATCACTAAATGATTAAATTAGAACTAAGTGCTTGATATATGTTGCTCTGAAAGACCATTTTTTTAAATACAAGGACATTTCAAATATACTCAGATTCCATAACATAGAAATGTTAATATGATGAATTCTGATTCTCTTCAACATTGCTGTACACTTGACTCTTGAACAATGCAGGGCTCAGGAGCGCCAACCTCACATGCAGTTGAATATCCAAGTATAACATTGACTCCCCCAAAACCATACTAATAGCAAGAACAGGGAGAGAATACTTTTTACTGTGATAGGCCACTTACTGCTCACGTGGAGACGATTAGCATCACGGGGCATTTTAAGTGAATGTTCACAAAGCTTGAGCTCACTGAAATAGCAGCAGGAGGTGGTTATGAAATTAACAGTACAGCATGCACTATGATTAATTTTATGCAGTTATGACTTAATACTGCATCTTTATCTTTGTTTACATTTCCTCTTGACTACCAATGGCATCATGCATGATCTGTGTGTGTATAAGTTTTGATCAATTAACTTTTTATAATAGATTCGTGTATATTGCATGATAGTAAATGATAAAATATACTGGTATCTACATATAGTTTATATATTCTTGACATACCTAATTTTTCTCAAAAGTTTTTGGTATTTTTTTTTTAAGATTTATTTATTTATTTGAGAGAGAGAGAGTGAACGAGAGAGAAAGCAGAAGCCAGGGGGAGAGGCAGAGGGAGAAGCGGACTCCCTGCTGAGCAGGGAGCCAGACTCAGAGGCTGAATCCTAGGACCCTGGGATCATGAGCTGAGCTGAAGGCAGACACTTAACTGACTGAGCCACCCAGGCACCCCTCAAAATTTTTTGGTATTTCTAAGCTACGCAGTTCATCTGAGAGTTTTTTCAAATTGACATAAGCCTCCAAAGAATTTTCCGGGACTCCAGGTCCTGGGATCAAACCCCACAGCGGGCTCCCTGTTCAGCAGAGAGTCTGCTTCTGCCTCTCCCTCTGCCTTTCCCCCTGCTTGTGCTCTCTGTTTCTCCCTCTCTCAAATGAATAAATAAAATCTTAAAAAAAAAAAAAAAAACACGTAAAAGTAGACCCACGCAGTTCAAACCTGTGTTGTCCAAGGGTCAACTGTACTTAGTTCTAAATCTTTTAATAGTTGAGTAATGCTTACTTGATGGAGATTATTATTGTCATCCTAACCAAATTTCAGCATAACTATCATTGCTTGGTTTCATGACCAGAGTTTCTGGCTTTTGGTGCTGACTGGCTTCTTGTTAGCGATGGAACAGGTTTAGCATTGCTTGTATTCCTACATCAGTGCAATTTACAGCTTATGTAAATCACGTCACCAGGTTCAATTTATGAGTATCTGATCCTTACGCCTACTCACGGAAATCTCATAAGCCCTATCCTGCTTATATCACATGATTCATAGTTTGTGCACTTAGTGTATGTACATGTCTTTTCTGGCTACTTTTGATCCAGAAGAAATCCTACATTTAAAATTTATAATTCCTCGTGCTCGCTTTGGCAGCACGTATAATAAAGTTTGTAATTCCTATTTCTTAGGACACCTAACTCTTATGGATATTACAATAATAAGCAATTCCATGTTTAATGTTTTAATGGCTTAGTATTACTATTCAGTTACCACTTCTGAGTCAGTCAAGACTTTACTTGCACTGCTTGAAACCAAAAAATAAAAATTAAAAAAATATCCACAGATCAATGGTTTTTAAAAAATTGATGCTTTCAGTTTTTCTCATCTCTGAGGAATACAGGGCTGGGCAGAAAATAGCTGATATGGCAGCTTCATGATGCTCTCTTGAAATCCTCTCTTTCTATCTGGCCCTCAACCTTCCCATCCTCATGGACAAAAGATTTTGCATGCTTAAAATAATAATAACGTCTGCATATAAAATAGAAAAAATATTTTATGTCTTTCTGAAAAAAGATGTATAAATATTTAAGCTTTTAAAGACAGCTTTATTGAGGTATAGTTAACATTCAATAAAATGCATATATATAAAGTATACAATTTGGTAAGTTTTGACATATGTAGACAACTGAGAACCCATCACAACAATCAAGATAATAAACATAACCATCTGCCTCAAGTACTTCTTTGAGATCCTTTGAAATTTCTTCCTTCTATCCCCCTTCCCCCAATGCCATCCCAAGACAACCAATATCTGCTTTGTTTTATGAGAGATTAGTTTGCATTTTATTTTATATAAACTTTATATAACTTTATATGAATAAATTTATACAAATTCTACAGTGTGGACTGTTTTTGTCAGGTTTGTTTCACTCAGTGCGATTATTTTGAGATTCATCTATATTGTAATACAACTATAGCTCATTACTTTTTATTACTGATTAGTTTTCCATGTACACATATACCACAGTGTGTCTATTTATCTGTTGATGGACATTTGGGTTGTTTTAATTCTTTGTCCGCTGCAAATAAAACTTCTATGAACATTAACAAAGCATTGTATGGACATATACTTTTATCCATAGAAAATACGTAGGAGTAGAATGGTTGGATAGGTATATTTTTTTAACTTTTTAAAGAAAATGCCAGGCTATTTTCAAAAGTGGTTGTATCATTTTACATACTCACTAACAGATCAAAGTTCCAGTCCCACCACATTCTTGACAACACTTGATATGGTCAGTACATTAATTTTTAGCCTAGCCATTCTACTAGATATGTAGAATAGTCATTCTATTAGGTATGTAGAATTAACTCATCATGGGTTTTAATTTATATTTCCCTGATGACTAATGAATGTTTAGCATTGTTTCAAAAGCATATTTACTATCCATATATAGTCTTTGGTTAAGTGTTTTTCTGATTATTACACCCATCTTCTAATTGAGTTTTTTGCTTTATTAATGGATTTCAAAAGTATTTTATTTATTCTGGGTATGAGCCTTCTATCAGATATAAAATTTGCAAATATTTCCACCGGTCCATAAGTTGTCTTTTTATTCCTAGCTTGCTCAGAAATTTTTCTTTATTCAGAAATGGACGTCGTATTTTTCAAATTTTTTTTTCTGCATCTGTTGAGATGACCATATGGATTTTTTAAAGTAAGTTTTTAATATAGTGAATTGTATTGATTGATTTTTGAATGGGAAACCAACTTTGCACTTGTCCTGATGTATTATTCTTTTAATATATTGTTGGATTTAATTTACTAAGTTTTGTGTAGAAATCTATGTACGTGAAGGTTTTGTAGTTTTCTTGTAATGCCTTTGGTTTGAGAATTAGTATAATGCTAATATATTCCCTCCTCTTCAATTTTCTAAAAGAGTTAGTGTGGGATCATATTATGTCTTCCTTAAATGTTTTGTAAACTTCATCAGTGAAGCCAACTGGACCTGGAATTTTCCACATGGAAAAGTTTTAAATTACGCATGCATGTTTCTTAGTGGATCTAAGGCTATTCAGATTATCTATTTCTTTTTGAGTAGTTCATCTATTTTAAGGAATATGTCCATTTCACAAAATTTTTGGCATGAAATGTTTATAATATTCCTTTATTATTCTTTTATATTTGTGGAATGTACAGTGATGTCACCTTTCTCATTCTTAATACTGGTAATTTGTGTCGTCTATCTTTTTTTCTTGATCAGTCTAATGAGAAAATTATCACTTTTATGAATCTTCTTAGAGAACCAGCTTTAGTTTCATTGTTACTGTTTTTCATTTAACTGATTTTCACTCTGACTTTTATTATTTCCTTCCTTCTACTTCATTGATTTCCACTCTGACCTTTACTATTTCCTTCATTCCACTTAAGTTTCATTTGTTTTTTCTTTTCTTGTTTCTGAAGTTTGAAGCTGAGATCATTGATTTGAGATCTATTTTTCTTTCAGTTATGGGTGTTTAGTGCTCTGAATTTCTCTTGAGTGTGTCAGTGGGATCTCACAAATTTTAATTGGTTGTGTTAACATTTTCATTCAGTTCAAAATACTTTCTAATCTCCCTTGTGATTCTTAAACTCTGGTTTATTGAATTCTGGTTTATTTAGAAGTGTGCTATTTATTTAAAAATATTTGGGGACTCTCTAGTATTGATTCCAATTTAATTCCATGTGGTCAGAGAATATACTTTGGATGTCATGAGTCATTG
This sequence comes from Phoca vitulina, assembly GCF_004348235.1. NCBI lineage: Eukaryota > Metazoa > Chordata > Mammalia > Carnivora > Phocidae > Phoca > Phoca vitulina. The sequence goes on along the minus strand of NW_022589752.1, from coordinate 12,260,419 downwards.
AAAATGTGTTAACACTAGTTTTGAAGCCCAACATAATGATTTAACTTGAGTTATTGGTTTTTTATATATTTGAAAGGAATGTATATTCTGCTATTGTTGGTTGAAAATGTTCTTCAGGTGTCTATTGGGTTAATGTTGTTGATAGTGTTATTCAAATCTTTAATATGCTTATGATATACTATTTTCTGTATATGAGTTCTATCAGTTATTGACACAGGGATAGTAAATCTTTGACTGTAATTGTGGTTTTGTCTGTTTTTCTTTTATGTCTATCATGTATTTTCAAGCTCTGTTTTTAGATGCCTAAACTTTTAGGATTTGTAATCTTAACAGACTCTTATCATTATGAAATGATCTGTTATATTGTTTGCTCTAAAATTTTGTCTGTATTAATATAGCCACTCTAGCTTTTTTTTTTTAAAGATTTTATTTTATTTATTTATTCATGAGAGACAGAGAGAGAGAGAGAGAGAGAGAGGCAGAGGGAGAAGCAGGCTCCTCGCTGAGCAGGGAGCCCGATGCGGGGCTCCATCCCAGGACCCTGGGATCATGACCTGAGCCGAAGGCAGACGCCCAACCATCTGAGCCACCCAGGCGCCCTCTAGCTTTCTTTTGACTGTGTTAGCATGCTGTATCTTTGCCCATCTTTTTATATCTAATATATAAAAAATAAATATCATAACCTTTAACGTATCGTTTACACTTAACGTTGGTTTCTTACAGGCAGCAAATAGTTGAGCTTTGTGTTTTATATCCAATCTGATCATTTTTGTCTTTTAATTGGTGCCCTTAAACTGTTTACCTTCAATATGACTATTGATATGGTTGGGTTTTTGGATTGAGTCTTTTTTTCACTTTATCTACTCTTTTGGCTAAATTACTATAATCTTTTTTGTATTATTTTGGTGATTGAAGTTTTATATATCTTTACATAATATTATGTCATTTCAATATAGTATGAGAACACTACAAGTGTATACTTAATTTTTTTTTATTTGAGTATAGTTGACACACAACGTTACATTAGTTTCAAATATACGACATAGTGATTCAGCATCTCTATGCCTTACACTGTGCTCACCACGAGTGCAGCCACCATCTGATACATACTGTGCTATCACAACATCGTTAACTGTATTCCCTATGCTGTATATTTTATCCCCATGATTGTTCATTTCATAACTGGAAATCTGCATTTCCCACTCCCTTTCACGCATTTTGCCCAATACCCCACCTCTACAAGTGTATACTTTCATTCCTCCTCCCCTAGCATTTGTACTATGGCAGTCATACATTATATATGTATGCAATCACAGAATTTTGCAAGGACCATAGACTCATACATAGAGGCTATGCTTCCAACTGTATCCAGGCTTCTACAGTGGAGACCCTCCGCTGCTGCTGGGTGAAAACACCACAGCTCCTGCTGCCAAGTTTGGACATGGCACACCCCCACTATGCCCGCTGCTGTATGTGTGCCCTCTACCAGTCTATGCCATCCTCACTAGGCTGGATATCCCCATTTGTGTTATTACTCTCTTCCAATTAAAGTCTTGAACAGATGTGTTTGATCGGCTAAGCCTGGGTCACATACCTGCTCCTAACTCCAAGCATTGCCGGGAAAGTGAGCTTCTGGCCTCTATTTTGGCAAAGTGAGACTCATAGTACAGGCAGTTTTCCAAACAGAGAGTGCCCCAATGTGTGAGGAGACCACAAAGTATGATAAATGTCTACTATAAGTTGAGAGATTTTTAAAAATGCAGGTGGTATTAACATAACAGAATAAAATTTAAAAATGCAAAAAAAAGAACATAATGTTAAAAAGAAAAAATTTTAATACAACACAGGTTTTAAAAAATAAAAGACACAAAGCAATTTTGCTACATACCTAAAGTATAACAGAAACCTGAAGCATTATTTTTTAACGTCAATAGGGGCTTTAAAATTATGATTATGGCTTTTCTCCCTATCATTCACACTGTGTCTCTCATCCATCAGTATGATAATTGAAAGCCGAGTCTACACTTAGCCTGTAGGTCTGTGAGAAATAGCTGTGATTACTCCAGGGCTCCTGCATGGAAATTTCATGGCAATATTACAAAACAAAGATCATACAGAAGAAATTGACTTTGCTTTTCTTGCCAGTGCACTATTACATTCTTATTTTCTTACCGAATCACTTCCTGATGAATATCTGTCATCATTAGCCAGTGGCAATAACATGTTTACTGAATTTTTCAGTATTCATCCAAACATCTCTTATAACAGTTCAATGATTCAGAGAAAATAATGAAATTATTTTAGCTCTTCAGCTCAGAAACATATTTGTTTTTGTATTGCAATCTAAGGAATACTTTTTCACACATGGAAATTTCCTCTTTTTCATTTCTTTCTTTCTTTCTTTTTTTAGGATTGGGAAGAGCTGCTATATAGTCAATCCCTTTCTTGTTCTCCATAGAGTTCAAAGTAATTTTTCAAGATGACAGACCATTGATTGATAAGTAGATTGACTTAGCATTGAGCTTTAAAATTGTCAAGATTTTCTTTTCAAAGATTTTCAAACTATGTATCCTATTCTATGTTTGGGGATTTATGTAATTTTTCCTCTATTAGACATTTTTTCTTTAGAATAATATGCAAAACTACAGAATGACAAGCAGGGTGATCCCATGTCTGGTTAGTAGCTGGGTAAGATGTCTATTACAGAGGAGGTAGTGCACAGAAGTTGTGCTTTGCTATTTGTAACCTAGGGTTTCCCCCAAATTAATGATGAAACGGTGATCACTAATAGGCCAGATGGATGTAAAAATTAAGTAGATTATAAAACCCAAGCAAACCAAAATTATTTACTCTAATTTGATCAGTTGATATTTCATCTATAATTTTGGTACCAATTAGGAATAAGAATAATTCTATTGTAACAATTTTGTTTTTTATATTATAGCTTTGAGCTGGAGAAAATAAATACCATTTTATTTTTTTTAAAATATTAAATTTCAGTCCATTGATCTCTCTTCTCCTCTCCACTGAAGTTAACCATGATTTTGTCTCTTTTAATAGTTTGGTACATAATGATTCCTATGATCAGCTTTTTTATATATGGGCAGTAGGAAAATACTAGGAATGAGGACAGTGGAGAACATTGCAAAGGAAAGTGCTTTTCATAAAGTAAATGCTTAAGAAATGGTATATTTATTTCTATTAAAATCTATAGTCTATGCTATAGATTTCTCAAGAAAAAACATGATTTGTTAAAATCTGACACTGCTTGAGCTATGTATAGAGTTGGGGTCAGGTGGTATGTTACACAAATACTTTGTATTATCTCAAAGTGTTGTTATTTCATTCTATTATGTATAGATGTGGAAAGTGATGACTTATGGACCCAAGCCAAACAGATTCCATACGGACTGATATCACTCACTCATACACTCGTTCATTCATGCATTCATTCAATAAATATATATTGAACCCCTATATGTGCCAGCAATGTGCTAGACTCAGGGGGTATGGTGGTAAACATGGCAAGCACAGGCCCTGCTCTCATTTGCTAAAACACCCTTTATAAATTCTGAGCTGATTCATAGATAAAACTTCTCTAATTGCACTTAGGAAGACACATTTTGCAAGAGTCCCCAGTTTAAGAAAATCACAGGAAGAGAGTAGTGAATGCTCCTACTTTTACCGTAAAGGTTTTCTGTCCCACACTTACTGACTCAGCATGAAAATCAGATGAAAGTAATTTCAGCATTACTCAAGTGTCATTTAGTGTATTTGAGATATAAAAAATATCCCATGGTATACATTGCAGAAATTGTGAAAGAGAGTGTAGAAGGAAATTATCATAGTATTCTTTTGGAAACATTGAGATTGGCCACTCTTGCTGAAATATTTTTTTGCCTAAAGTTAGTTTAATGATCATATTTTACATGTTCAAGTACTACTGGCTGGGAAGACAAAAGCATCCTTCAAAGCAGTGGTTGTTAATGCTATGCAACTTACATGGACAATAAGTTACACAATTTGTATTACCCAATTAGAAGTTTTTGGTTCTGGGCACCTGGGTGGCTCAGTCTTTAAGCGTCTGCCTTCGGCTCAGGTCATGATCCCCGGGGTCCTGGGTTGGAGCCCCACATTGGGCTCCCCTCTCAGTGGGAAGCCGGCTTCTCCCTCTCCCTCTGCCCCCGCTTTTGTTCCCTCTCTTGCTGTCTCTCTCTGTCAAATAAATAAAATCTTTAAAAAAAAAAAAAAAGTTTTTGGTTCTCCCGAGTTAAGAGGATAGAATAGGAAATTGGAATTTATTAATTTAACTAAATAACTGCATAGATCAACTATAAAATATAATTTGGTTGTTTCAGATGGATATTTTGCTTAGATTTAACATGATAAATACACTTAACATGGCATAGCAGGTTACCATATTACCACGCTTACAACTTCAGACAGAGTCAGTATTACAAATGATTTTACAATTTGGATTCCAAATGCAAAACAAAACCTATTGAATTGTTTAAAACAAAGTGATTAGTGAGGAGTTCACCATATCACAAGATAACACTTGAAGAGTATTTTCCACTACTAGCCAAAAGATTGAACCTTGATGAAGAACCAGCATCACATCAAATTAATCACTTCTGAATTAAAGAAGATGAGTTGTTGTTAATTTCATTAGTGATTCTACTTTGAAACAAATACTTCCCACATCTCTCATTTCAGATTACTGGATCCTGTTTAATTAAAGGGTTTCTTGAAATGGCAAGCCAAGTTGTTTTCTTTTAACTGTTACAATTTGTAGCTACACATTTGGGTCAATAAGAAATATTTTGACACTCTGCAAATAAAGTTGAGTGCTATTGGAATTTTTGTCTCTAGCAAAAATGTGGTACACTATGATTTGTATTGTTAGCTATTTTTATATATGGTCATGTGGGCCTTTTATTACCTGGAATATATTACATTTGAAGATAGGGACTAGGCACTACATTTTTCTGCATACATTGGAAAAATATGACAACTGAAAATGTTGGTGTCCTCTTACCACTTTGGGGGAAGCCAGTGGAGGGCCAAACTAATATGTACACTAAGAATAGTAGAGGGGAGAAAAGGATAGAATTTGGGACTTTGATACCATTTTTCAAAGGGTGTTTATACCATTCTTGGTGCTGCCCACCTATAATGTTCAAATTCATGCAGTAATACATTTCTGTAGTGTATAATAACATATTTTGAGTATGGATTTTCTGCCATTCAGAATTGAAACTATGTAAATACTGATACAATATTATTATCTCCCTTTTACAGAAGAGAAAATGGAAACTTAGAGAAATAAATAAGTTGCTCAAGTCACACAGTCAAATACGTAGCAGAGTAAAGATAGGAACTTGGGTCTTTCTGCCTACAGTATCTAGGCTTACTCCATTCCCCCCCCTTCCCTGCCCTATTATTCATTTAATAGAACTCTTTCCCCATCCTTCTTATTAATACCATGTTCTTCTTTCCTACTATCCTTTTTTTGCTTGCCTTTTTTTCTCAGAGGAAGAAGTGTTCCTTCTCCCTATGGCTAGATTAGCCTCTCCCCTGATGATCTTGCTGTTATTCTCCTGTCTTCTTTGGGACTTTGCTCTATCAATCATTCAGGCTCTTGAATTGTGAATTTCTTCTTTTCACTTTAGCATTATGAGTAAACTCAAGTCATGCCTGACACCCGCACACTTACCCTTGATTCTGATAACTCTTTAAGCTCTTCCCTCCTTTATTACATCTACCAAGAGACTTCTAGAAAACACAGCTACGTTTGCTATTTTCCTCTTAATTGAAATTGCTCTCTTTAAAGTCTCTGAGTGGGGTGGGGGTGGCTGGCGGTGCCTGGGTGGTTCAGCAGGTGAAGCATCTGCCTTTCGGCTCAGGTCATGATCTCAGGGTTCTGGGATAGAGTCTTGCTCGGTGGGAAATCTGCTTCTCCCTCTCCCTCTGTCCTTTCCCCTGCTCCTTCTCTCTCTCTCACTCTCTCTCTCTCAAATGAATAAATAAAATCTTTAAAAAAGTCTCTAAGTGGGGAGAGGCATTGCAACCTTTCTCACCCAAAAGAGGAGGAGGTATTACGTTGTGTTACAGGCTCTGTTCCTGGTTGGGTCGTGGTTATTAGTGGACAGGATCGATGTGTGTTAAAATATCATCCGTGACTCATGCTTTCTTTTGTGTTTCCTGTTCCCTGTCTCCCTGTAGTAAGCAGATCTAGATAGGGCATTAGTCTAGTGGGGCATGCTGATCGTCTTCTTTCTTACCCTGTATTCTTCCCTCCCTCATCCCATCTTTCCTACTCCTTAGAGCAAGTTAAAGAAAGGCAAGATTTTGGGGGGACCTCCTAAGCACCTATTGTTATATTTCAAAACCATGCCAAGAGACCCACACTTTACCTTTGTACCTATTAACAATATAGTATGTTTATTCTGGTGCTGCAATTGTCTATTACATGTACAGAAAGGAAGAATGGTCAATATGGCAGGATTCTGGCATTACTGGGTTTCTGAACATAAGACCATCAAAACAACATTCTGATTCTCAGCAGGCACCTTTCACCCCCCAGCTTTATTGTGGCACGATTGATAAATAAAAACTGTATATGTTTAAGGTGTACCATGTGATGTTTTGATATGCATATACATTGTGAAATAATGACCACAACGAAGCTAATTAGCATATAGTATATTCATCACCTAACAGGTTTTTGTGTGTGTGTGTGTGTGTGTGAAAACACTTAAGATATACTCTATTAGCAAATTTAAAGTATACAACATATTAACTATTAACTATAGTCATGATAGTATACATTAGGCCTTCACTGTTGACTTTATCATAGTAATATTCAATGATTTCATATGAATTTTTATTTTCTTTGATGTCTATGCAATATGTTTGATTCTCTTAGCTAGTCACTTATTCTTGAAATGCTTTACTTGGTTTTTATGCCATGTCATTGTACTAGCTACCTAGAGTAACTCAAATCTGTTGGTTTTATGGTCCAGTATTTCTTTACTTGTATCCTGGCAGATTTCACAACCTCAGCCATATGATTTACCTCCACTCATAGCTCAAGTTGCGGGCAGTGCTAGGCCCTAACTGGTCAGCAAGCGATCTCTCAGCCATGGTAATTGGGTCAAGGATGGGCACATAATTGACAGATCTAATTGGATACTATACAATAAGTTTTCGAGGACTTCAGAGAAAGAAACCTTTTTTATGACCCTTAGACATGGATGGATATAGAGTTTAGAGCTTGCTGTAGCCATGTGGCCACCATGTGGAATTTGAAAATGGAGTTTGAAAATGGAATTTGAAAGTGGAGAGATGGAGCAAAGTCTCTTCATGGTGACATCCTGGAGTTTGAGTCCTACATCGAGCTACTTTTCAGAGACAGGAACCAGTAAAGTCTCTCCCCCCACCCCCCCCCCCCATGATTTTGGCTTAAACCAGTTTGGGTTTTTTTTCTCCTTTGCAATCTAAATAATGCAAAAACAAAACAACCTCTGCATTTTATTGTGTACATATAAATGCATACATATAAATTCATAGGGAAATTTCTAGAAAGATACACATCAAAGTGGTAGGAGTGGTTATCTCTGAGGAAAGGGGGTTATTATGGCAGGAGAGATAATTAGGAAGAGATTTATGTGTTTTTTCTTAGACTGCTTCACAACAAGGATCAGTCACTCATAAAATTAAAAATAAAGATTCAATAAACACAAAGACAACACTCTGCTACTACCCCCACTACTCCCTCCCAACAACAACAACTTCTGTTGAATTAGTAACCAATATATTTGTCTGATATTCAGGATCTAGAGCGGTGTAACTAAAACCTCTTCTTCCTCTCTTTTCTTTTTTTAAAGAATTTATTTCTTTATTTGACAGAGAGAGAGAGAGAGAGCAAGCACAAGCGGGAGCAGGGAACAGAGGGAGAGGGAGAAGCAGACCCCCTGCTGAGCAGGGAGCCCAACATGGGGCCCGATCCCAGGACCCTGGGATCATGACTTGAGCCGAAGGCAGGTGCTTACCTGACTGAGCCACCCAAGTGCCCCTTCTTTCCCTCTTCTATGGCAAGTCCTTAGTGTTCCTGGAGGTTTGTAAAGCAAATGTACTTAAAACAGGGGCTTTAGAACTTACCTTGCAAACTAATCATGATGCTTATAATTATTATTTACTCTGTAATGACAACCAATTCTATCTCAAAATATGTTTTCATGCTCACTCTAGTCAATGAGTAGTTGCTACACCATTTATCTGCTCTGCAAATAATAATAATAACAAAAAAACCAAGGCACAAACTAATTTAGAGCTTTGTTCCAAGTTGCACAGTAAAACAGCAATAGTGATGGGACTCATGTCTTTTGATTCTCAGCTGATGAGCTTTCCATCTCACCACAATCTGCAGCTGGGGCAGGATTCAGGGAACTCCAGTTAGGACTCCGCTGTGGTGTAAAATGAAGCTGGCTCCTTCCAACACTGAGGAGAACTCTGCTTAACTCTCTGATGCCTTTTTTTTCATGTCATATTTCTTTTGAGATATAACCTGACCTTAGATATATAAATGCCCTGATGATACAGAACAGAACCATTTTAAGTAGTTTAGTGTTCTGTGACACAAAATCTGAATTTCCAGCAAAGAACTCTCAGGGGCACTCACTACACCTGCTTGGAGTAAAAGGCAGTTTGTTACAGATCAGCAAGAGGAACTGTTAACAGGATTAGCTGATTCTCATCTGGTGAGGCGGTCTCTTTAAAAGTGGTGAGCCGATTCACCACCAGGGGGCGCAGGTTTTCTATAGTAAGTGCGGAAAAAGATGCGCTCTCACCTGAATCTTCCCCGAAGTCTGAATATTAAAGAGTTCATTGCTCCGGAGCTAAAAGCTCTCTGTTTAATTGATCCCTGGGAATGATGATAGAGCCTTGCTTTAAAGCCACACAATCAGTTTAAACAGTTAAACCCTCTGAGCTCATTCATTCATTTTTCCTGGTTGCTGGAAAAGAAAGTGCTATATTATGGAGATAGTCATGACAGATAATCCAAATGAAAGCAATTTTGACAAATTCTAATAAAATTTTTTTGTTGAAACAGGGATGACAAAATCCTTTAAAAGGAAAATAGTTTAGACTGCATGAAAAATAGGCCTCAGGCTAAGAATCTTTTGCTCAAATAAAGGAAATAAGAGCCCTGGAATTGTAAGAATAGAATTATATGCTGCTTTAACTCATGCCCTCAGCCTGAAGAACGAAAGCAAATTAGAGAGACAAGGTAATCTTTCTCTTCTGAAGTGGAACTGTATAAAATGATTTACAAATGACTTAAAGTGGAGGGGATTCAACAACAGGCAATTAATTCAACAGTTTAAAAAAATCGGTCGCAAACAATGCCATCTTTGCTTTGTTTCAAGCAAATAAGGCACATCCTTTTTTTGGTGAGCATGTTGGGGGAGGGAGGTGGAGGTTGCCTATTAAATCACAGATCGGATTCTAGGGGTTTAATTTCTACCCGTGGGAAGCACCTGGTTATACACGAGTGGAAAGCATACATGTAAATTTTCTTTTACATATCAGGGATTCGTGCAGGATTTTGGGATTCGCCTGGGGAGATACTTTATCTTTGTCCTCAAAGAATTAAGATGTACCATAGCTTTACAATAAGCATGAACTGAAGAGGGACTAGCAATGAGGGGAGACTGCTTATAGAGATGGGAGAACACAGCTCTGAATGAGAACAAACTCATTTATGTCACAGTATTATAAAAGAAAGAAGGCTTGCTATGTACCATACCAAGATATATTTTCCTAGGCCCTTTCCAGCTTTGGCTATCCCCAGGTTGTTAGAAGACCGATCAGGATGTTTTAAGGGGTTCTCTCCCTAGCCTCCCACACCTATTAACTTGGCATTCCCACACTGGCCTGCTCCCCAGCTGCAGCCCCCAGGCCAGGGTTAATTCCTTACGGATGCCTGTACCCTAAATAAAGAAGCCTCGGTCAGAGGTCGCCCCAGACCGGGAGGGTGGGGTTTAGAGGTCTCGGGCGGCCCGCGCCTGGCCCCACCCAGGGAGGGGGCGGAGCGTCTCGCGGCCCTGCCCCGCAGGCCCGGGGCGCACGTGACCCGCGGCCCCGCCTCCCGCCCGCTCCGCAGCGCCAGCTCGGCAGGCGCGGGGCGTGAGTCTCGACTGAGACCCGCCAGGCTCCAACTCCGCAGCGCCGGAGCTCGGCGGGCAGCAACTTTCTCCCCGGAGCGGCCGCGGCGGCGGCTGCTGCCGTGGCAGCCGGAGTGGGAGCCGGGAGGAGGAAGGCGGCGGCCGTAGCTCCTGCCCGCTCGGGCTGTCCAGCCCTCGGAGACCGCCGGCCCGCCGAACCTCGCCGCCCCCCCGGGAAGTCCCGGGCCCCTGCCCTATGTCCCGCAAGGCGAGCGAGAATGTGGAGTACACGCTGCGGAGCCTGAGCAGCCTCATGGGCGAGCGGCGCAGGAAGCAGCAAGAGCCGGACGCGGGGAGCGCGGCCGGGGAGCGCAGCCTCCTGGCGGCCGCCGAGTCGAGCGCCAGCCTGCAGAGCGCGGGCGGCGGCGGCGTCGGGGACCTGGAGCGCGCGGCGCGGCGGCAGTTCCAGCAGGACGAGACCCCCGCCTTCGTGTACGTGGTGGCCGTCTTCTCCGCGCTGGGCGGCTTCCTGTTCGGCTATGACACCGGCGTGGTGTCGGGGGCCATGCTGCTGCTCAAGCGGCAGCTCAGCCTGGACGCGCTGTGGCAGGAGCTGCTCGTGTCCAGCACGGTGGGGGCGGCCGCCGTCTCAGCGCTGGCCGGCGGGGCCCTCAACGGCGTCTTCGGCCGCCGCGCCGCCATCCTGCTGGCCAGTGCCCTCTTCACAGCCGGTTCCGCGGTGCTGGCCGCGGCCAACAACAAGGAGACGCTGCTCGCCGGCCGCCTGGTCGTAGGGCTTGGCATCGGTGAGTTCGTGCTCTGCGAAGGGCGCCCCTGACCCTGGTCGCTGCATTCCTTTTGCCCCTCTGGGGTCCCCGTCGGGGCTTGCTGGCCCGGAGAACACTCACCTTGTCTGGTCCCGAGAGCCCATCTGTTTGTTACTCCGGGCTCTAAGGCTCCCGCGGAGGGTGGAGGTGGTGGTGTTCTCTCTGGGCTCCCTGGAGCCCACGTGGAATCTTCGATCGCCCACGGACAAGTGAATCCGCGCGATTGTTGCATGTCCTAGCACTTCTAGGAACCCGAGTCATTACCTTGATCCAGCCCTACCTGATGCTCCTCTAGACCTTATGAGGGGAGGGTCTCTTTACTGTATTGTTCTCTATTTTTTACTGCTAACCCCTTTCCTTTCTAGGATTCCAAAGTCCGAACCCCATCAGTCTTAAATTCCCAGTAAGATAATTTTTAAAGTTAATCAAGTGATCCTGGACTGTATTCTTTGCTACCGGTACTCTCTTTCTCTGGTCATTTATCTTTAGGTGGAGTATTATTTTTCCTCTCCTTTTGCCTTTAAAATTGTATTGTCTCTTTCATATTTTTCGCAAATGAAGTCCTTCTGTTTTTCTAACTTTTTTCCTTTAAATCCATATCCACCCATTCTCCTTTTTCGTTTTGCCCCTCTTGCTTTCCTGTTGGGAACCAAATTATCTATTAAAGGTCATGTTCACTTATTAAATTCATTTAGGAGCCACTTCCCCTGTGGATAAATGCCCAGCAAGATAGATGTTTGCAATTACTTCAAAAATGAAAGGATTAAGGTTCCCCGGGCATTGATTTTTCACCCTGGTTGCTGAGCAGGGGAGGTACAATGGCAAGTTCTTGGCAGACGGAAGCTATTTGGAATGTGCTCGGTATTATTAGAAAGCACTTCTGAGGGAACGTAGGGGGTTGAAACATAAATCTCACTAGTAATTTTTCTAAGACATGCTGCTGATGCTTTTTAAATGTTTCATTTTATAAGTCAGTTTGTTTCCTTTAGAGTGCTGTTGAAGTAGTTTCCCCCCCCCCCCATGGCTGGGGCTTGATGAAAACTCTTTAAACCTGGGACTCGTTAGGTTTGTCCATTCACCACTTGACATCTTGTTTTTCACCCCCTTCCTTGTAGTCTCTAAGGGGAAGCAAGCCCCATTTATACAATTCTATGTTTAGGAACCATGAGCCTGAACTCCAGCTCACTGCAATTTATATCCAAAATCTGTCATTGCTGACTTTCCTTTTGTTTCTTGGACTGTTAATTAGTGAAGCAGGGCAAGGCTCTCAGTAAAATATTAAGTTGGCACATTAAAGTCCAAAATGACCAAAAAGTACAGCTGAAATGAAGCCTCTTTGTAGAGGAAATACCTGTCCCTTCAGGACCCTTCGATAAATAACTTGTGGTTAAAGTCAAATGATCAGGATTCTTTTCTCCATATTCTCTGCTTGGGGCGCCTGAACTATGTTGATTGTTTCTTCTGACCTAGAAATAACATCATTTTAGGCGGCAAGATTTGTTCAGTAAGAGTGAATCTTGTGATTTTGAAATTGAATAGTATTTTGCATGGTGAATGAATAATGTTTTGCAGCTTTGAATGAAGCTTCCTAGAGTTTAGGTGTGGCAAGTATTGGTTATTTGGATACTCTGTTTACTCTTTATCTGCTGGGAAAATTGAGCCCCTGTTGTGGGTAAGGTCTCCTAGATGTTGTGAGCAGCAGAATGGTGAGGAGGATTTAACCCAGTAAGAGTAGCAGGGTGGGAATAAAGCCAGGTAGAACTTGCTAGGCTCCATGAGAAGGTCTCTCAGGGAGAGAGGGCTGATGCTTTCAAAAAGGGTACAGTTATCCTAACAGAGGGAAGCTGGAAGCTCTTCCTCATAGAAATGGTATGTTCATACGTGAGTAGTGTTTTAACAGAGGTGAAGAAAGAACCTTCTAAGCCAGGGGATGCTTGGGGGAATAAGGTGGATGTAACAAAGAGGATGAAGCAGGAGGTAAGATGGGAAAGGTTGATGTGCGGAACTGCAGACCCCTGTGTATCCCACAGCCTCCTTCTGTGGCACCTGGGCTGCTTGTCTGTGCATCCCAGTTGAGACATGGTCCTGATTTAGTCCTGGTGTGACCCATCTCCTCAGAAAGAAGCTCTTAGAATAGATGCCCTGATACAAAGTATCCTAAAAGTTTTCTTTACTTATAAAATGAGGAATGCTAAAGTCATAAGCAGGCTTTGAAATAGACCACATTTCGAATTAGGATTATGCAAAGCATGCAGTTGTACATGTAAAATCCTTAAAACTCACAAAGATTACTAACCTCCCAAAGGAGAAGTCACAGTTATTTTTAGTTACAAGGAAATGGGTCCTTAGCAGGAATTTTTTGGGGGAGTTCGGGAGGACGCTAAATCCGTTTTTCTTGCTTAAGTACACTAAATCTGGGTGAATTTCATGCTACTTTTTTTTGGAGTAAATTTTATGGGAAGTGGGAAGGGTTTTTGTTTTTGATCCTTTTGATACTTAGTAAATGTTGATGAATAACAAAATGTGGCTTTTGCTATTTTTTTTTTTTTTTTCCAGGCAAGTTTGCAGTGGTAATTTCTTTCACAGATTTACCTGTGGTAAATATAAAGCCCATGGGGACAGGGCTTTTTGTTCATTTTGTTTACTGATGTGTATTCACAGCCTATAGGAGGCCCTTACTGATTGGAATAGTGAGCAGAAACATTAAAAAAAATAATTCCACTTCTCTGGGTACCACTTTAAGATAGGACTATTCTTTAAAAAAGTGTTATTATCAAAATATTTGAAAGGCCATCTAAGGGTTTTATTTTCTAATACTTTAATGCAATCATTCATTTATATATTCAACAAATGCTAATTAAGCTTCCATTATTGATTCTGTCAGTTTTGGGTAGGCAGGAATTAGATAAAAATCCCACCCTGGAGGTGTTCATTCTCTAATAGAAAAGGACCATCAACAAACAATTAAAATACAATAGAAGTTTCTCTAAGAGCCAGAAGAGTAGGCAGTTGATTCTTTTGGGGGGGAAAAGTAAATAGAACACATGGGAGGTTTTACAGAAACATATTTAAAATGGAGTTTGAAGAGTGGGTAGGAGTTCAGCAGATGTAGAGGTAGCTGGGAAAAGAGCTAATATTTAGTGCTTTAGTTTCTACTAGGCCTCCTGCATTACTTTCCATATATTTCATTTAATTCTTCTAACTCTGAAGTAGATGGGAAACATCTACTTCAGGTCCCCTTTTGCTGGATGTAGAAACAGTCTATAGCAGTTAAATGACAAGGTCACTGGTACAAAGTCAGGATTAAAAAAGCAAAGACTCGGAGTCTTTTGCTTATATTACTCTCCTGGGCATTTAAGGTAGCATTAACAGCAAGTGTAAAGGCATAAAAAAATCAAAGCAGTATTTGAAGCATAGTGGAAGGTGGTGATGGGGGCTCATGAAAGTAGAATGATGTTTGGCGGGGGGCGGTGGGGGGGCTATGCTGAATAGGGATTATTTGGCAATGCCTATACAGGGACAGTCATGGGAGGTTTTTAGCTATAAATGATGTGATCAGATTAAGCATCCTTTGTATCTGGTCTTTTTTCTCCCCGCCCTTTTGCTTTTAAACTCTTATTTTCTTCCCCAAACCTTCTTGCCTCTTTGAATTTTGTAGTGTTAGAAATTCTTTGTGGAGATGGTTACTGCAGGGTGGGTAAAAGCATAGCAAGTGGCCATGAATTACTGGAGTAGGAAGAGTCTGTGGGGCCTTCAACAGAAACCTTTGAAATAGATAAAGATAACCAAGCAGTACAGTGTAGTTGTTAGTCTGTATTAAAAGAGTCCGATGGTGAAAGAAGCATCAGAAATTGGGTATTAGTGTTTGAGTTAGTTTAAGGATTCAGTTTTCTTTTTACAACAAAATCAGCTGACTGAGTGCCTGTTTGATTAGGGCATTACTTTAGGCTTTTGTTTTCACCAGAGGTTCCTTTGGTTCCTCTGGTTTATTTTGCTCTTGTCTTGAATTGAGTCCTGGGACCAGACTGTCTCATTTAGTCGTTTCTCCACAGTGTTGGCATTTACTCTACTGCTCATTATAAGCAGTGATTTAGCGCCTGTGTAGCAAATATCAAGAAGTGTCTAAATTCAGATATTCACCAGTATTCAAAACCTTTACTGAGAATTGACATATTAATTTATACAGCACTGGGTTTGTTAAATTAATCTTAGGTCTGCATCAGTTTTTCCTGTCTCAATACTCCCTCTACTGGAACACAATTTTTGGCTGCATATTGCAGCTGTGATCAGTCTGCTATAACCCGTAGAGTAATATTTCTAAAAATATAACTTTTTTTTCAAATAGCATTTTGAATTCTTTGATGCAAAGCAAATGTAAAATCTTGTTTGATCAGAAACTCATTCAGTACTGAGATTAATGTCAATAAAGAATTTAGGTAAGCAGGGCTAGTCAGAATCAACCAGATTTTTAAAATATCAGCTGATGTGATTTCATTTTTGTTTTTTGCCATCAAGGTTGTTTTTCCTACTCCCTGCCACCCTCCACCTCCCACTTTTTCTTTCAGTTTCATCTTTTAAAGCAGGATTTCTTTGTTGGATTTACCAGCATGAAACTGACATGTAAAGTAAAACTTTATTTCACTTCCTCTGTTTCCTTGTCTCAAACAGGGTGTATGTATGTGCCACGCCCCCTCCACTTTTCTGTCTGGTGGCATTGACATTGCAGAGTTGACTGAGGATTATGACCTAATTATGTTTGCCTAGTAGTGTTGCAACACCGTCCTCCAGTGAGTTGTCAGTAGGATGACAGAGAAGTCTGTTAACATGAGTTCTATGAAGTTGTTCACGTGACTTCAGTAGAAGACATTTCTTTTTCATCCATCCATATTTCTTTCAATTTTTTAAGCTCAAAGTCAGAACCCAGGCTAAGTTGACTGCCTTGGCACTGATGTTTTTGGCTTTAACACATCTGCTGACATAGAACCTGCTGGTAGGTCTCAAATAGCAAGCAGCCTTTGCCTTCTTACTGAAAAGCCCAGGAGGCTATTTTCCTTACCTTTTTCTGATCAAATCTGGTTCCTTTATGCATCCTTTTTGTCTACAACTCTTCTTATTCCTCTTAACTTTCTTTTTCTTTTGACCTTCGGAGTAAGTTGTAGCAACACTTCTGTGGAGAAAACTTCCGTTGTCAGGAGGAAAATCTGTACTCACCAGAAACCCAAAAACGTCTTTCCCACATTTAAAATTTAATTTCCCTGGATGTAGAGACAAAAATAGCCAAGTTTTATAGATACTTCTCAGCTTTAGCTGGGAGTACTGCATGCTTTACACTTAAGGCTTTATTGGGACCACTGTTCGGAGTGGTGTGGTCTGGAGTATGTGTCAGAAGCCACATGGCAGGAATTTCATGTCACAGTGCTACAGCAGTGTCCCGGGAGGGGGGGGGGGGGGGGGGCACCAGTGTGTGGTGGCACCAGCGTTCTTCTTTACCTGATCTCATCATCTCTGTCCTGCCCTGGGGGGAGTCTCAGCAGTCACTCTGCAGGGCAGAATGTGAATGGGCAGTCGATTTAGCTGCCAGTGCGCTGGAAACAGTACCTAACGCTTGTTCCGTGCCAGGCACTCTGCCCAACACTTTGCATATATCCACGTAATCTTCATAATAATCCAGTGGGACCATATGATTTTTTTTTTCTTTTTACGATGAAGATGTTTAGGCAGAAAGAGAGGAAGTAATTTTCTCATGGTCACAGAGCTCCTGAGTGGTGGTGCCTGAGTTGGCTCCCAAGAGGTCTGGGTTTGTCACTGCTCGGTGACACTGTTGCTTCTCTCTGAAACTAGCATAATAATTTTCCATGATATTAGGTGGATGTTACTTTTAAAATCTAAACTTTTAAAATGAGTTCTTCAAGAGTACAGCCATGGCGTATCAAGGAGTGGCAATGAGGAAAGCAAAGTTGGTTAGGACGTTTCTTTCCCGTACTAAGGACGTGTGACCAGGGATGCCTGTAATCAGGACTGTCATGTTGCACAATCCAGGGGCTCCGTATTCACTATAGAGGGGCTGCAGTGAAAATAGGCCCTGGGAGTTGGACCACATGGAAATACTGCCTGTGGTACAGCAACTAAGATTTTAAAAATGGCTTTTCTGCTTTTCCCTTTAAGCTTATGATCTCTTTTTGGAATGGGCTTTTCCATAACATTCTCTCTACCCCTCGTCCCACAGCCATTTGCTGAGTGATGACTTTGTTGAGTGCTAGAGAGACTAAGATAAAAATAGTCCCTGTTTTTAAAAGACTTAAGTCTACTGGGAAAGACAAACATGAGAACATAGTGATGTGTTGTTAATCCTACGAAAGAAGTATCTGTAGGATGTTGGGCACCTGGGTGGCTCAGTCAGTTAAGCATCTGCCTTCGGCTCAGGTCATGATCCCAGGGTCCTGGGATCGAGCCCCACATCGGGCTCCCTGCTCAGCGGGAAGCCTGCTTCTCCCTCTCCCTCTGCCTGTCATTCCACCTGCTTGTGCTCATGCTCTTTCTGTCAAATAAATAAATAAAATCTTAAAAAAATAAAAGTATCTGTAGGATGTTTACTCATCCTTCTAGGTCCAGCTTTATCATGAAAGCTTTCTTAGTTGGCCTCTGCTAAACATTAATACTTTTCTCTGAGCCATGTTTATGGCATTTAACTGCATTACTCCTTGCAATATGCCTTTTGGCCGTGGCTCTTTTCTGCTGGTAGACCAGAAACTCCTGGTGTTAACTAATAAGGTGTTAATAGTGTTTATGTCCTCTAACTGCACTCAGTACCAGACTTTCTATATATTAAGCTCTTAAATGTGTATACTAAAGAATGTAGATAAAGAATATATGTGGGAGCGCCTGGGTGGCTCAGTCCGTTAAGCTTCCGACTCTTGGTTTCAGCTCAGGTCATCATCTCATGGGTTGTGGATCAAGCCCCATGTAGGGCTCTGTGAACAGCAGGGAGTCTGCTTGAGGATTCTTTCCCTCTGCTGCTCCCCCACTTGCTCTCTCTTGCTCTCTCATATAAATAAATAAATCTTAAAAAAAATATGTAGACTGAATATGTAAAGCCAAAGAATGCATAAATATAATTCTCAACAGGATGTTGCTATAGTTGAACACTTAGAAACCTCAGGTACACATTTAATTGCTGCATTGTTAATTCAGAAAGTGGAGTAGCACGGTGAAGCGTAAGGCCTCTGGTCCACACTGCCTGGGCTTACACCCTGGCTGGCCCCTTACAACCTGGGTGGTCATGTTAAATCTTGTGCTTCAATTTCCTCATCTGAAGAATACCTGCCTCATAGGGTAGTTACGAGGATTAAATGAGTTTATCTTATAAGTTGCTTTCATGGTACCTGGCAAAGTAAAGCATCACTGTTTGTTAAACATTCACATGTAAGCTGTGTAACCCTTGGCAAATTCCCACCATGCGCCTCAGTTTCCACATCTCTAAAGTGAGTGTTATGATTGCACTTAGAAAATAGGGTTGTTGTAGAAAGTACATGAGCTCGTGCATGTACAAGTACCTGGGTATCAATAAAATGGTAGCTCTTGTTATCAGGTGTAGACATCTCTGTCATCACCCCACCAACATTTTACAATCAGGGAAATAAAATTATTATTAGATTTTGATGTTTATCATAACTATTAACAGATGAGTAAAAATTCCACAATATACATTGAACAAATCTGAAAGACAGAATGAGTAATGTGAAAGCAGAACGGTATTGTCTTTCAAGTGTTTAATTTGCATTATGTAAGATCTAACAAGACAGATGAAGTTTTGAACTAGGTCTTGGAGAAGGTTATAAACATAGGTCGTCTGAGAGGAGGATACTTTTCTGGTGGGGGAAGGGAGAAGTGATAAATATAAAGCATTGAGGAGAGCAAGCAGTTTTTTCTGGCTAGGTGTAGGGCTTGAATAAGAAAGTAGTCAAAATGTGAACATATTTGTTAGGGTATAATCTTGGCCAGTGGTAAGAGACCAGTTGGATCTGTGCTATTAGATATGTCTATAATGTAATACTTCATATGCCTGTTTGTAGACAAAATAGTTCAGTTCCCAGTGGAAAAGATATATCTGCCTTTTTTTTTTTTAAAGATTTTTATTTATTTTTTGACAGAGAGAGAGACAGCGAGAGAGGGAACACAACAGGGGGAGTGGGAGTGGGAGAGGGAGAAGCAGGCTTCCCGCCGAGCAGGGAGCCCGATGTGGGGCTCGATCCCAGGACCTTGGGATCATGACCTGAGCCGAAGGCAGACGCTAAATGGCTGAGCCACCCAGGCGCCCCGATATATCTGCCTTTTAAGAGGCAAAGAATGAATAGTTTTAATAAAAACTTGAAAATAATAGCCTTGGAATAAAAAGAATTTTAGTAATGGAAGCTTTCATATGAAACTCCATTATCATATTTTTGGGCTTAGTTTATGACTCCATGTCAGGAACTCATTCCCTACAACAGAGAAAATTGGAAACTAAAATTGTGTGCATCATATTCAAGGACTAAACATGGACCATTTAATGTTTGGTTAGCAAAGCTTGTAGTTTTGAAAGAAAAGTATAATGACTGAAAATGAGTTGCAAGCACATCTAACAGTAGACTTCACAGATTCTTGAAATGCAGGCATCATTATAAATTAATATTAGGCTAAGATCTGAAGCAGTTGCTGCCAAGTCTACCTAATTCTAATACTTACTATAAAATCATAAAGAAAATGGCTTCTGATACTCCTCCTTCCACTGTTTTTGGACCAGTAAAATCAGTGTAACGTGGCCATCCATGATTCTGTAGGTAAATAGCATGTCTATCTCAGTGGTCATACAGGGCCCACAGGCTGCCTTGCGTGCCCGGCAGTGAAGTTGGTGAGGCTGGAAAACATGCAGAAAACACAAAACCGAAAACTGTTCCCATCCTTTCTCATGCCTGTTGAATGAAAGCTTTTTGGGAATTCTTACAGAATCTTTCATTTTACTCACTCCTATGTGAGGAAAATATGTAGAATTTTGGGAGTTCACTATTCTTTCTTGTACTTGTCTCTTTTAAATGATTTCTGATGTTAAAATTCATCCAAAGAACCTAGAGTTCTAACAGTATGTCATTTTTCCTTGAATAATCTCTCTTTGAAAATCCCTAATCTTCATTTCCTGGGGTGTAATGCTTACTTAAAGGCAGCTTATTAGAAGTATTATAAAAAGTCAAAATACGGTAGAGAGATCCTGAAGCAAAGCTCATCCTTTATGCCTATGTGTGCATGTGTTTTATGTGTATTCACTCATTAACCAAGAAGGTTCGTATTTTCCATACTTCAAGCGAATTAAAGGAAGTGTAGAGAGGTTTGATAAATTAGCACTGTTAGTGACAGTGCTGAGATTCAAATCCAGGTTTCTGATCAAGGACCAGTGTGTGCCCTACCTCTCCATTATATGAAAAATCCAGTTCTTGATTGTGAAAGCTAAAATAGTCACAGTATATTTCCTAGGTTAGTAGATGGATTTAATGTACTTCATGTAATTTAATTACGTGTATGTAATTAAAATCCTTATAAGATACTTTGTAGAATTCCAAAAATGATTGTCAAAGGAATGGTGATGAGGTTGGGGGTACAGTAATGAAAAACTAGGTAGAAATTACTCCAAATATACAATACATTGTTATATGGCATCATAATACATTTTTAAAGCCAGAAAAGAGATGAGTAGAACAGAATGACAATTTCAGCAATAGATCCAGCTCTTTGGATTTAGTATTCAACAAATCAGATAAGACAACAGGTAAAGAGTTATTAAGTAATTGAGAAAAAATAATATGAATAAAAGTGTAAATGAAATTTATTCTCAATATAAGATATGATATTAAAGTTTAAAAAAATAGAAATGGAGTGATTTTCTTTTATCTTTATCGGTGATATGGTTCATTATATTATAATTCTTAAAACCTTTAGAGCTTTTAAAAGCAAGGTGACAGATTGGAAAAATATTGTGATACATTTATTTAACAGGAAAAAATATGCTCATAGCATATTAAATAGACTGCTTAGCAGCAAAGTAAATGCAATTAGTAAATAAACTCTTAGAAAAGCGTTAAACCTTGTTAATAATTTGAAGTGAAAATTAAGGTTACATCATACTTACTAAATTAGCAAATTAGAAACAACTCAGCTAGTTGTACCCTAGGAAGAGCTTTTCTGGTTGGAAAATAAATTGGAATAATTTTTTAAAATTTTTACAATTTTCATTAAAGATTTTATTTATGAATTAGAGACAGCTTGCACATGAGAGAGCACAAGCAGGGTGGAGGGGCAGAGAGAAAGGGAGAAACAGGCTCCCTGATCCCAGGAGCCCAGGATCATGACCTGAGCCGAAGGCAGACACTTAACCAACTGAGCCACCAGGTGCCCCTGGAATAATTTTTTGTAGAGAATATTATACATAATATCCTGACATGTTTAACATGTTTCATTCATTTGTTCTTTTGTTCATTAATTCAACAAACCTATTCTGAATTACTGACATATATTAGTACCAAATTAAACACTGGATACAGAAGTTAATAATGTGAGGTCTATGCTTTTGGAGTTCATTTGTAAACTGCTATTTTTGGATCTGGAAATTTCACTTGAGGGATTATAGTATAAGGAAATAAAAGAAACTCATTTTGCATGAAGATATTTATAGATGTACAATATGTAATTTTAAAAAACTGGGGGAGGGGCACCTGGGTGACTCATTCGGTTGAGGGGCCACTCTTGATTTCAGCTTGGATCATGATGGAGGGGTCCTGGGATCAAACCCTGCTTGGGGCTCAGTGGGAATCTTCTTGAGGATTCTCTCTCTCTCCCTCTGTGCGCCCCCCCCCCCCCACCGCTTGCCTGTGCTCTCTTAAAAAAAAAGTTGGGGGAAAACCTCTGAGTGCTTAGTGATTAGGAAATGATTATGTATGAACATTACATTGTCATTAAAATGAAACCATGAAACCACATGCACCTGGGATACATACAAATCCACAAATAAGCAACCCAAAGAATAGAATCTGATTAACAACTATATAAAAAATCATGGCTGGACTTGGAGTTTGAAAGAAGGCATAACATTGTGTATGTAGTTAACATGTGGCAAAATGGGTTTTAAATTTTGTTACTGTTGCCTTTATTCATTATTATAGCTTTACCTGGAATTCAGATTTTTGTTTTAAAATACACAGATACGTATATAACAAAAGACGCTGGCAACAAATTTTTTTCCAAATGAGATTTTTACCTCTTATTCTATGGAATAAAGTTTTTAAGAAATGACAAAAATGTTATAAAGAATCTAATCATATGAGAGTTGCTTTAATGTATTTTCCCCTTAACTTTTAACTCCTTGCATGGATTAATAAGACTCCATGATATGTGATGTACATTTCTTGGATCTTGCTATTTTATGTTTCCCAAGAAAGTATGTTGCTTACTTTATCACTGGGAAAAATAGAAACAGTCAGAATGAGAACATCCCCAAAGTCCCTCATCTCCTCTGCATCCTCAGATGTCCCTGCCTGCACCTGCCAAATGCTCTGCTTTTCTTTCTATTCCCATGAATGCACTGTCCGTGCTCCTGCCAAGTGCAGCCTCTCACTCATGTCTGAGAGCTCATCTCTCTTTCCTGTTCAAAACTGTTATTCCAGCTACTTCCCTCTTTTATTGCATAAATTTTCCCTTTCTACTGAATCATTCCCATAAGCATGCACAACTCTTTAAAAAAAAAATCCTTTCTACCTCACTTCATCTTTCGGTTACTGTCTTGTTTACCTCCATTTCTTTACATGACACGGTTGCATATATTCCTTCTCTTCGGTTTGTCTCTTCTCATTCTTTTGTGACCCCTTTCCAGACAGGTTTTGCCCTTACCACTTCACCAGTGTTGCTCTTGTTAAGATTACCATGCCCTGTGTCATCCCAGAAACAGTTTTGGGGCCTGATCCTACTTGACCTGTTGTAGGCATTGGACAAACTACATCATGCCTTCCTAAGGTACTTTCTTTGGTTTCAAGGACACCACCCTCTCCCTCTTTTTCCTTAGGCTGTTCCTTCTCAGTCTCCTTTGGAGATTCTCCCTCATCTTTCAGAACTCTTACCTTTGGCAGGCCCCTCTCTTAGAGCTGGTGGCTCATCCTTGGAGCTCTCCTCTCCTCTGTTCTCATTTACTCTTTTGTTGCTTTTAACCTGGCTCATGCCTTAAATGCCTTGTGTTTGCTGACAACTATCTAGAATTTCAGCCCAGACCTCTTTCTTGATCTACAGACTCTTGAGCCCAGCTTCTCACCCAGCTTCCTGTTTTGCCCCCCATCTTCCACATACCAGGTGAGGGCATTCTTGGTGTTTGAGTCCAGGCCTTGGAGTCCTCCTTGACTTTTTCCCATGTCCTACATCCAATCTGCCTGAAAATCTTTGAATCTATCTTCTAAGTAGGGTCTATTTTTCCATCAGTTCCACTTTAATCATCCTGATCTAAAAGGACATCTCTCACTTGGAGCCTTGCAAGTCTCCTAACTGTTCACCCTGCCACTTCCTCGACACCTCTGTCTTCTTTTCTGCACTCAACAGCCAGAGTGATTCTTGTAATATATAAATGAGATCATGCCACCTCAGTGCTAGTCAGAGTGCTGCCCTCCGTGGCTCCCCAGCTGTCTCAGGACAAGCCAGGGGCCTGCAGCCCTGCACTATTCTGGTCTCTCCCCGTTCCTTCTTTGACCTTCTTCTTTACTACTTTACTCCTGCTCCGAGCTGCCCTGGCCTCCAGGAACACACATGTTATCCTCCCAGACCTTTGCACAGTCTAATTCCTCTGCTGGGAAAACATTCCCCGCATATCCACACCATTCCCTCATCTGTATGTTTCCATGGTTGTCTTGAGTTGCAGCCTCCCGCCCCTGGTACTTCCTACCCTATTTTTATTCCCATTTTTGATTATTTTTTTTACTTTTTATTTTTTTCTCCTTGCTTTGTTATTCTGTTAAGTTTTTCTCTGATATTTATGTTACTTGTTTTCCTCCCCTAGAATGTAACCTCCATGGAAGCAGGTTTTGTTTACCCCATTCTACCAATGCGTAGTACAGTGCCTCGCACACAGTGGTTGTTCAGTAAATGTTTGCTATGTAGATAAAAAACAGTATAACTCTGGTGAGTAATTTTTGAGCTGAGATTGGATTAATGTATGCATCAGAGATGTCATGTCATAGGAAATTTGTGCTGTGGATGGGGTTAATGAAATGTTCTCTAGGGTACTTCTTTTTTTTTTATTAAAATTTTAAAGATTTTATTTATTTATTTGACAGAGAGAGACACAGCGAGAGAGGGAACACAAGCAGGGGGAGTGGGAGAGGGAGAAGCAGGCTTCCTGCTGAGCAGGGAGCCCGATGCGGGGCTCGATCCCAGGACCCTGGGATCATGACCTGAGCCGAAGGCAGACGCTCAACCAACTGAGCCCCCCAGGCGCCCCGTCTCCGGGGTTACTTCTCATTCATGTCTGTGGTTTCAAACTTTTTAAAGTAGTTGGGAAAAAATCGATATTTTTAAGTCCATTTAAGACATTTAAGCTTAACCTTGTTCTCAGTACCTGGGACAAAAGCAAATCCTTCATCAGGCTTGCAAGTCTAAAAAATGGAAGTGGACTCATGTTTGAAAAATAATCAGAGACTCTCGCGGATACATTTAGGGTAACTACGTTGACACGTGATGGCGGAACCGACCGGAGTGCAAACTTGGGACGTGGTACGTGTGCTTCTCTGCTGTCACCAATGCTCCAGCGTCTGCTCGTTCCTGGCAGGGAGGCTTGTGGGAAGAGGGATGATGATGACTTAGTTGCATCTGTGTAGTTGAGCTTGGAATTAAAGCAAAATGGCAGGGGCTTCGAGAGCCCTATTTCACCCCTACTGTAAAGAGGCCTGATCAATTTTTCCTGAACTTCAAGTCATCTCTGATTCCAGTTTTCAAAATTCAGTGCATCTTTTTCCTGGAGAATGCTGTGTTTGGAATTTGAATCTCGTCTCGCTCTTTTCTTAGTCCTCAGTCCGCATTTCATGTTCTGTAACAGAGTGAAATCCTGGTAGTTTAGGATTTAAAGAAATAAAAGCCACTTTGTTTTCCATTATGGATCTGGTTGTAAGTTTAAGGGAGAAAACATATAGGCAAGTGTACTGTGTGATAAGTTTTGAAAGACGGTATTAAATGTATGGAATTTTAAAAATAGGTATCATGATCTTGACGTTGCTCTGATCCTTCAATGTTATTTTGATGTAATTCTGGATATGAAAAGTGGGGCTATGATTCAAGCAAAGCCAGCTTGTGACTCTTCATAGCAATGAAGTGGCATGATCACTGGTCCAAACTGTGATAACAATTAAACAAAATATCAAATTGTGCTATGAATACCTGGCTTCAGCCAGATTTTCCTGTTTACCATTCTATGAAATTTTTAATCTTGTACACCCCTTTAACTCTTGCTACACGTGAAACCATTTTTGTTATCCCAGACATACTTTATTACACCTTTCTCTATACCACTTCTATTAACAGGTATGGTATTTACCTATCATTGAGTGAGGTGTTTTTCTATAGGAAAATACGCAAGGCCCCGTGGTACAGATAAAGTCTGCCTGGAACTAGCAAGTCAGGCTTTGCAAGGAACTTCATAGGGTTCTTAGGTGGGTCAGTTGCTAAGTACTTTCTGTTAAAAGTTTAGTGTAGGGGCGCCTGGGGGCTCAGTCCTTAAGCGCCTTCAGCTGAGGTCATGATCCCGGGGTCCTGGGATCGAGCCCCGCATCGGGCTCCCTGCTCAGCAGGAAGCCTGCTTCTCCCTCTCCCACTCCCCCTGCTTGTGTTCCCTCTCTCGCTGTGTCTCGTTCTGTCAAATAAATAAATAAAATCTTTAAAAAAAAAAACAAAACTTAGTGTAGTTCCTAGTACTTGGTAAATGTTCAGTAAATATTAGCTATTAATGTTCTTGTTGTAATTGTGTTTTCATATGGTTCTGTTCTCTATCATACTCTAAGTTTGAAAGGTACAGAGACTGGTCTTCTGCCCACCCTTTTTTAAAATCCCTGTAGCCTACCAGATCGAGTGCTGGAACCTGTGTTTGACTGAGTGAATTTTTACACCCAGTTTACCTCTATTGTAGACAGACATCAACATCTTAAATTGGTGAGCAGACTATACTGAATAGGTTTTCCTGGCACGTTAGTAAGGAAAACCTTCTGTAGGGCTATAATTTGCATGGTAGTATGAGAGCAGATGGACGAGTTACCTAGTTTTACATCCATAGATCCTGGCTAAATGGAGAGAGAAAATATGAAATTTTCATAGTGTGATTTGAACCTTGAAATATAGGACTGGACAGAAAGCAATAGAAGTTACTCCATCAAATTTATGACATGCTGCTACTCTTTGTTGTCGTTAGTTGGCCAATTTTAACTTTAATTGCAGGTCAGGCTTTTGTTATAGTATACAAAACTCAGGATTCTAACAATACACTTTTATTTTTAGATCCTATTTCCAGCTCCTCCTGTGAAATAAATAGGAACAAATGAGTGGTACTTTAATAATGTCAACATAAGTAAACTCTAAAGAATCTAATGATACTCTTATGAATGAATATGTCTTGTCAATATTTAACTTACTGCACAAAGTATGATACATAAAGTGGAATTAAGGGGCCTTATCTGATATAATACCAAGTTTCTACATGTATACCTCTCTACCAGGAATGTCTTAGTAAAGATTGTGTGGCAGTAATTTCATTTGCTTTTTCATAAGGTAATGTAAAGTAGCTGCAAATGTAAACGTCATTATTTCTTGTGAAAGAACAGATGTTGAGGTTGAGGAAGAATTCATTTTTAAAAAATGAGCTCCTTAACCTAATTAAGAAAACCATGAATGTAAAGAAACACATAATTTTGTGATATTCATTTGGTAATTACACAGTCATTTACTTAATCTTCATTTGTGTAAGAGATCATTATGTTCTGGAGCATTTTCAAAATTATATTTTTCTAAATATAACACCCATTTTCAAATATTTAGATGTATTAAGCATTCAGAATGGTAGTTATTAATAAGCATTAAAGCTTTGCATATAGATAGCTACTGCTTTGGTTAATAGTTAAATTTATTTGCTTTAAGTGAATAACTAGCAGACTTAATCCAGCTTGGATTAAAGGAATTTGTAGACGGGAACTCAAAGCCACTGTCAGTAATTTTTTTCTTTTTTATTACTAAGAGAGTCATGAAGATGAGGTATCCAGAGATAAGACATAATAGACAAACAATGCCTTAATTGTTCAAAAGGGAATGAATTCTGGGAATTATAGATCAACAGACGTGACATTGATTTCTAGCAAAATTATAAACTATTAAAGTTAAGATTTGGAAGCATTTAGAAGAGTCTGATATTTACTAGGAGCTTTTTTGGGGGGTTCACTTAGGCATATGTCTTATTAAACCTCATTTTTTTTTTCTTTAAAGCATTGCTGAGTTGGTAGATTAGGGAAATTCTGCAGGTAAGGAATTTGACATACTCTTCTTTCATTTAACATATTTAATAGAATATCTACTTTGTACTAGGTGGTAAACAAAACAAACTGTGTTAATTCCATGGGGGATAAAGACAACAAGTAATGTCTGAAGTCTGGCAGAGAAAAAAAAGACATGACTTAGTTGGATGCTCTGTTAGGATTGAAGAGTAGGTCCAGAAAGAGGTCTCCAGTGGGGTGCAACCTAGAGCTCATGCCTAAATGCTCCTTGCTTATCAAATCTGGGGAGCCCAGAGCAAGCTAAGTGGCTGTTAGGCTTGATAACAGAGTTAGTATTCAAAGTATTTTCGAGATACTAGAATGCTCTTGAAAATCAAGAAAAATTAAAAATAGCAGATAATATGTTTATATGTTCATCTTTTACATAAATATGTTTGCATTATTTCTTTTAACCCACACTTAGATCTAGCCAACAGGGAGGGAGACTCCTCCAGTGAATGTCCAATCTCTGTGAGCAGGCAGTCAACATACGGTACAGAGACACCTGTCCAGGGGTGGAAGGAGAAATCTTCAACGGGGCAGTGTCCTATTAGTGTTTAGCAAACGTTGGTTTGACTCACGACAACACCTGAGTCATTTTATTTTATTACTTTTGGCTCCTTTTAAATTATAAAATTTACTTTTCTTGAATGTAGTTTGAGTCTCTCTTTATGAAATTAAGGACATTATTTTATGTTCTGATAATCTGTAAAATATGAAGCAGCTCTGGAAGCCAGCCACATGTCTCCGGCACCCTCTCTAGTGCCTCAGTTCTCTCTTGACTCGTGAAATGATTCATTCTGCCGCTGGCATGAATCCTCTCAAGAAAACAAATTATTTAGTGTTCTTGAGGTGATTGACTTGCAAATAATCTTGTGCTCCTAAACACTTTTTTGGTAAATTCACTAATTTCTGCAAACTAGAAATTATTTCACACTTACTCCAGTTGTAATTGAGTTATTTAGATCAGATATTCAGAGATTAATGGACTCTCAAAACCAGTAGGTGCAGGCATTGTACTGCACATTTTATGATGCTAGGATAAACGTTCATCTTCACTCTTGTCATTGTTAAAAAAATATTTCACCAAAGGAATTCTTAGGAAAACAAAAGCCAGTTGGGTCATGTGCCTTTCCTGGAGCTTAGGTTCCCACCCCTCTCCCCATCCCCTCATCTTCATCTTCCTTCCTAACCCTCAACACACTTTGTTGTCTTTATTTTTTAATAAAAAGCTTGGTGTTTCTCAATCCTAATGGGAAGTGTGAGTAAAAGCATTGTTAGGATTTCTTCAATATAGATATACTTGGCCCTGTCAACACTACTTCCAGACGAGACCCCTATCTCTTCTCCAGACAAATTAATACCCTCAAGGCCCACCCATACAGAACTTCTGGAGCTGTGATAGCTGTTTAGTTAAGACTTTCCTTAAAAGGCAACCGTTGTTGATTATTGGGTTCAAAAAGGTATTTTGAAGAATTTGTGATTTTTCTCCTTGAACAGGTGAATGACTAGTCAGGTGCAGTGACTTCTAATTTGTAACTCCTTTTATTGTGTGATGTCAAGGTCAGTCAGAAGGAGAACAGTTTTAAAATAAAGTGATTTAGTAAAGACAGTGTTTAAATGCCATCTTTTTCAGTTTGGGTATTTTAAGTCCTATGAAGCAGGTGTGTGTGTGTGTGTGTGTGTGTGTGTGTGTGTGTGTGTGTGTTTTGAGTAAGAACTGCCTATACTTTGGGACTTAGTATCTTTAACTGTTCCCCTTTTGTGCTTCATGTCCTAAAAGAAATGTTATACCCCTGATTTTTTTTTTTTTTTACTGAATAGATTAAACATAATTTCAGGCCATTAAAAAATGAGGGGCTTTTTCCCTCCTTCCCTTTATTCCTTCATTCATAGAAAAATTTAGTAAAGTACAATGCAAGGAAAAACTTGGAAGGTTAGGAAGAGGTTGTAATATTCTTTGCCATATTTATTTATGTATTTTTTAAACTTTATTATCTTGATCAAAGCCCTTAACATGAGATCTACTCTCTTAAATTTTTAAGTGCATGGGACAGTATTGATAACTAAATGTACAGTATTGTACAGCAGATCTCGAGAACTTACTGATTGTGGGTAACTGAAACTTTATGCCCAATGAATAGCAGCTCCCTATTCCCTGCACCCTCTCCTGCCACAACCCCAGGCAGCCACCATTCTACTCTCTACATCTATGTATTTGACTATTTTGGAGACCTCATGTAAGTGGAATCATGTAGTCTCATTCATCCAACTTGAGCTCTTTCCTCTTCCTGGAATAATGTCTTCCCCTGGGCATTGCATTCTAATGTATTAACTCATTTAATTTTCATACCGTACAGTAATGTTATTTTTCATTTCGCAAATGGGATCTTAGACACTGGGAGATTGAATAACTACATGAAGGACATACATCTAGTAAGTCGTGGAGGTAAGATTCGAACCCAGTGGCTTAACCCCAGAGTCTGGTCCCTTAACCATTGCACCATGTTTCTCCAAGATGGTGACAAGAGTAACTGTCTCATGGAGTTGGCTTGAAAAGTAAAAGAGGCAAATTGTACAAAGCTTTTATAACAGTGCCTTGCAGATAGTAAATGTTAGCTATTACTTTCATTGCTTTTAATTTTAATGTATCTACCATGGTTCAGCCTCAGTGGAATAGTGTAAAGGATATTTATACTGATTGTGATGTGAATTGTTTTGTGAACTGATATAAATTACTGACCCCTCTGAGCCCTAGGTTTCTCAGCTTTGATTATGGGGAAAATATTGCCCCCTTCATACTGGGTTTATGAGTATTAAATTAAGAAGCGTTATGTAAGGGTAAGTAGTATATATAAATGTCTAGTAGTGTTAGCTTACTCTGCTCACTTATGAGATAGGAGTTCCTTAAGGACAAGGTCAATGTTTTATTATTATCCATCCCAGACTCCATCCAGGTCCTGGCACATAGTAGACATTTAGTAAATGCTTGTAGAATAAATGAATGAGAGCATTAGAAGGAGAAGGAACAGAAGGAAAGACAAATGTGTGGAAATTTTTCTCCTGGAGCTAACTTTCTTTTAGGGAAAAAGGTTATTTTAAGGCCACATGGATCTAAAAAGGTTTTTTGTTTTTTTGTTTTTTTTTTATTTAAAGGTTAAATTGTTCTGATATTCTAAAGTATTATGCAAGTAATATGGCCATTTAAGTTCTGAAGAATGAAAGAGAAGGAAAGAAAGGGTAAGAGATTTAGTAAATACTATAGACCTGTTACACTCGAGTAAAACTCAAGTTACACTCTTGAGCAGTGGTTTCAGAGTCTTAGCACTGATGATCAGAAGGCCTTTGGAGAGCTATTTAGATGATTAGCCTTTATTTTCAAAAAATAATTTCCTGTTTGCCTTTATGTCTTTGAGGGTATCCTTTCTGAATGGAACCACAGCCAAAGGTGGTAGTGTGGATGTGGAAGTTTGAGGAGGGGTGTGTGTGTGTGTGTGTGTGTGTGTGTGTACCCCCAGTAACCAGAGCAAACAGCCTAGTGTCTGGTGAAACCAGTCTGAGGATTGGATACATACTCTCCACCTCCACTGTCAGAGGTAAGGTGGCAGTGCAAGGTGCTGCATTTCTAGAATTGGTTGTGACGTTCTATCTCAATGTCTAATTATGCCTCTTGGGATGAGATAGTGAAACTTACGTCCCAGGACTGGCCTTTGGTAACTGCATGAAAGAAGTCTAGCCTGACAGGTCATTCCCTCAATTTGGAGGTGTCTCCTTAAATGTACTGCAGTGTTAGGTCAAAGGCATCAACCAGGATCTGTCCTTGGCTGTGGAGGTACCGCTCATCACACTGCCGCCCATCAGTTGGGTTCTGGCACTTCAGAATGCCCCGTTCTTGTCACAGGTCTTTCTGCTTGTGGACAAGAGACAACACAGCATCTTTTGTTCCTTCCTCTTAGCTTCTCACAATTTAGCTTTTAAGACTGAATTGTCTGGAATACCTTCTGCTGTTGATGCAATAAGGAAAAGCCTGTGGTGTTTTTAACCAGTGGGGAAAAAGAAAATCTCTCTTACCCGTAGGGATGAAACGTAAGACTTGACCTGTAACTTCTTGTTTGAGGGCCTGTCCTGTTCCTCCGTTCAGCTTTAATTTTGCACAGTCACTGGTGACTGCCAGCTGGGAAAGGAGCTCATGTTATTTTATCGCAGCAACATGAGTTTATATTTATTTATTTTTATAAATGGATTCAAGTGAAGCTGTTTTTCAGAAAGGTGATATGAGGTGGGAACAGGGAGGGAGATTAAAAAAAAATCCACCTCTGGGCGCCTGGGTGGCTCAGTCATTAAGCATCTACCTTCGGCTCAGGCCATGATCCCAGGGTCCTGGGATCGAGCCCCGCATCAGGCTCCCTGCTCAGCTGGGAGTCTGCTTCTCCCTCTCCTGCTCCCCCTGCTTGTGTTCCCTCTCTCACCGTTTCTCTCTCTGTGTCAAATAAATAAATAAAATCTTAAAAAAAAAAATCCCCCTCCTAGGCCCTTGCATTTTAACCACCAGTCCCTTTATGGGCGCCTGGACCGGCACCTCCCAGGTGCTGTCTCTGCAGGGGTTCCCAGCTTTTGGTTGGCTTGGGAGGCAGCCTGGACTCATATAAAGGACTCTGGGATGTGAAAGTAGAGATCCTGTGTTACGGTCTTGCTTTTGTGTTTTACTTCAATACGTGATTTTGGACAAGTCACCTGACCCCTCTGAACTTGTTTTCCCTTATGTAAAGCAAGAGAGTTGTATTAGATTCTGGGTAGTTTTTCTTTACCTTAGGCACCTAATTGACCAGGGGAGAGGGAACAAAAAGGAGTACTGAGATGATCTCCCACCTACTCAGGCCCCTGCCTCAGTGTGAAGTGGACATAAACACTGAGTGTCGGGCCTGAAGAGGAGACAGAGATCAATCCTAGTGTCGTAAAATTAAAAGCTGCTAAATAGAAGTTGATTCTAACATGTAGTTAGAAGTCCAGTGCTATCCTGTAGTGTGTCTCTTTATACTCACCCTAACACATTTTAACTTTTCATAGACTGCTCTTTCCCTCCGTTGAGAATTGGTGCTCAGTTCTGGATAGCTCTTCAGTCAGATGACCTGACTTGGGTTGAATCTTGTTATTTGAGCCGGCCCTGTGTGCAAGCTTGCCTTGCTGGCTATTTGTGTGTTTCTTGTTATTTAAGGCATCTTGTTGAAGCCGAAGAGTTTACTCTTTGAATGAGGTTTTTTTTTTTTTTTTTAATGGAAAACTGTTGCATTGAAAAGTGGTTTTGTGTTTTCATAAGCCACACAATTCTGAGCCAACTGACACAGTTTCAAAGTAGTTATTGCTGGATAGAACACACTGGTCAGTACTTGAGAGCCTGGTGCAAGTAGTTTTGAAGTATTTGTAAGTATTCATGATGGAGAAGAAAGCACGATCCAGATTTGGAGTTTCCTGTTGGTTATTTTTACAGTGTCTTAGAATAGATTAGTGTTGTGCTGTTACCTTGACAGATGTTCACTTCATCTTTAATTAGAAACATTTAAGTATATCTGTTAAAGAGCATCTGATACAGTATCCAATGTTCTGAGCATTTAACTGTTATTGATATTATTGGAATGCTTTTTACTTCTCTCAGTCCATATTTGTATCTATACTACATGCTGTAAAGGAAAACAGTTGCATTTAAAAATGGGATGAGTGTTATCTCATGCTGGTTAAAATGGAGTAGTAACTCCTCTATAGTCTGTTTCTTGACTGATTGCAGCTGAAAATTCTGGAACTAATGCAAAATGTAGCTGAATATTCTGAAAAGTAAATGGTGGCAGGCAGGTTAGGAAAGGAAGTCAAAATTTGAAGACTAACTGATAGGGCAGTGATTTATGGTTTGTTTTTTACCTCAATCTTCTGGTTTTGACTTGTGAACACCAATGGCAAAGAAACTCCAGGAGAATTCTTTTCTTTCTAGCCAGAGGACTGAGCAAAAGGACTTGCTGTGAGCTAGAGGTGTGGAAGGATACCCTGCCTTCAGACCAGCCCCAGTAGCAAAGCTGCACAGCTGCAGTGGTGGTGGTAATGATGTGCC
Source organism: Phoca vitulina (assembly GCF_004348235.1). Lineage (NCBI taxonomy): Eukaryota > Metazoa > Chordata > Mammalia > Carnivora > Phocidae > Phoca > Phoca vitulina. The sequence continues at coordinate 12,226,752 of NW_022589752.1, read as the reverse complement.
AAGACACTGAGCTAGAGCCCACTCTCTCTACAGAGGAACGAGGAAAGGGGTCCCTGGGGTCTAGAGAGCGTGGGGGAGAATCACTGTGATTTTTCTCTTGTTTCTCTTGTTCCAAATAAGTGGAACTGCATGACAGTGTAGAATATTAAAGTTCTGAGAGAAATCCTGAACTTCTGGACAACAGATTGGAAAAAGGGGACTCTCTGGGAGCCAGAGAGTATCAGGGAAGTGTTAGGAGAGAGCTGAAAAAGGTGGTCCCCTAATGTGTGTATAAATTGATACAAGTCTCAAGCTCACCCCTAAAGCTGCACATGCACAGATGAAACATAAAGTGGCATAGCAAGGTTTTAAGAACTGAACCATAGTATGAACTACCATTCAGGTTCCAGACTGTCCCATAAGGAACCCAAATAACGTAGGCCATGAAAACTTGGCGATTAAAAATTGGTGATTAAATTATCTCCTACAGAAGGCAGGGCAGAGTTTGTGTCCTGAGTCTAAGATTGCTTAAACAATCATCAGCATTTGATAAAGGATCTTATCAGGACCTAGAGACTCACAGCATAGTATTCAACATTTCCAGAATATCACCCCCAAATTACTTGACATGCAAAGAACCAGGAAAATCTGACCAGCTCTCAAAGGAAAAATTAATAGGTGCTCACTGTGAGATGATCCGGATGATGGATTTATCAGACAAGGAATTTGAAGTAGCTTTTGTAACCATGATCCAAGAGGTAAAGGTGAACAACTTTTGACGTGAGTGAAAAGATAGAAGTTCTCAGCAGAATAATAGAAACTCTAAAAAAGAATCAAATGGGTATTTTTAGAACTGAAAATACAGTATCTGAAATTAAAAATTTTGGGATGGGCTTAAGAGAAGAAGACAAATAACAGAGAAGTGAGTGAATTTAAGATAGATCAAAAGAAATTATCCAGAACATCAAAGAAAAATTAAATATAACTAAAGCCTTAGGAACTTATGATACAGTGCTAAAGGGTCTAAAATTTGTGATATCAGAATCCCAGAAGAGGTGAAAGAGTTGGCTACAAAAGAAAATAATTGAAGAAATAATGGTTGAAAACTTTGGTGAAAGACATAAACGTAGAGATTTAAGAAACTCCATGAACTTCACGCAGTATCAATTCAAAGAAAACCATGCTTAGATGCATTACAATCGAACTGCTGAAAATCCAAGATTAAAAAAAAAAAACAAACTTGAAAGCACTGAGAAGAAAAAAGAAAAAAATCATAGTATACACAGGGGATCAGTGACTCAAATGACTGAATTTTTCATCAGAAGTCATGGAGGCTAGAAGACAGTGGGAGAAAAACCTTTAAAGTGCTGAAAGAAAAGGGGGAAAAAAAATTGACCCAGAATTTGATACCTAATGAAAATATCTCTTTTATCAATGAAGGCAAAGAAAGGCTTTCTCAGTAAAGGAAAACTACGAGTATTCATGTCTAGCAGCCTTGCTCTAAAATACTAAAGGAACTTTTTTTCAGACTGAAGGGAAATGGTACCAAAAGGAAGCCTAGAACATCAGGAATGAAGGCAGAGCAACAGAAATAGTTGCATGAAATAAGTATGTAAATATAATAGTTTTTCTCCTCTAAAGTTCTTTAATGTGTGTATGATGTTGAAAGCAAAATTTATGACACTGCCCGATGGTTTTTCAGTATATGTAGTTGTAATATATATGACATCTGTAACAAACAGGGAGGTAAAGTGATCTTTATTGTTGTGAACAGACTGTATTTTACTGAATGTGTTAAGATATTCTAAGTAGACTGAAAGTTGGGGATGTGTATTATAATCTCTAGAGCAAGCACTAGAAAGTTAATACAGTGACACTGTCAAATGACCTAATCATTAAATTAAATGGAATATTGAAAAAATTTTTAAAAAATCCAAAACAAGGGGCGCCTGGGTGGCTCAGTCGTTAAGCGTCTGCCTTCGGCTCAGGTCATGATCCCAGGGTCCTGGGATCGAGCCCCGCGTCGGGCTCCCTGCTCGGCGGGAGGCCTGCTTCTCCCTCTCCCACACCCCCTGCTTGTGTTCCCTCTCTCACTGTGTCTCTCTCTGTCAAATAAATAAATAAAATCTTTAAAAAAATAAATAAGTAAATAAATAAAAAAATAAAATAAAAAATCCAAAACAAGATAGTGAAGAGGAACAGAAGAACAAAAGCAAAGGGTACAAACAGAAAACAATGTGCCAATTACATAATTATATTAAATATAAATGGTCTAAACATTGCAATTAAAAGATACAGATTGTTAGGTTTTTTTGTTTTTAAATCTAACAGTGTACTCTTTACCAGAAAGTGACTTTAAATATTAATGGTAAAGACAGGTTAGAAGTTAAAAGGCTGAGAAAATATATCATACAATGCTAAGTAAAAGAAAATTGAGTGTCTATATTAATATTAGATGAAGTAGCTTCAAAAGAAGGAAAATTTCCAGAGATGTCCTTCAATAAGGGAATGGATAAACTGGTACATCCATACAATCCAAGCATATTATTCAGTGCTAAAAAGAAATGAGCTATCAAGCTACAAAAAACAAACAAGCAAGCAAAAAAACCGTCAGAAAACTGTGGTGGAACCTTAAATGTATATTACTGAGTGAAAGAAACCAATCTGAGAAGGCTACATACTGTATGATTCCAACTATATAACATACTGGAAAGGGAAAAGCTTTGGGTATGGTAAAAGGATTAGTGGTTGCCAGGATTTTGGGGGGATAAAGGGAAGAATGAATAGATGAGGCACAGGGGATTTTTAGGGCTGTGTGGTTCTAGTAATGGTGAATACATATCATTGTACGTTTGTTAAAACTCAGTGTACAACACAAAAAGTGAACCCTAATGTAAACTATGGACGTTAGTCAATAATAGCAAATGAATATTGGCACATCGATTGTAACAAATGTACCACACTAATCTGCCAATAATAGGTGGGAAGAGATAGGAGAGTAGATGAAAGTGGGGGGCATATGGGAACTGTATACATTCTGCCCAATTTTTCAGTAAACCTAAAACTGCCCTAAAAATAATTATTAACTTAAAAAGATGCTCAATATCATTATTAGAAAAATAAAAATTAAACCCACACTGGATACCATTATATACCTATTAGAACAGCTAACATCAGAAATCTGACAGTACCTAGTTCAAGTGAGTATGGGGTGCATCTGGGACTCATACATTGCTGTTGTAAATGTAACATTATATATAACCACTTTGGAAAGCAGCTTGATAGTTCATTCTAATTTAAACATACACTTACTATACAACCCAGCAGTCCCAGTACTAGATATTTACACAAAGGGAATAAAAACTTAATGTTCACATAAAAATCTTTATGCAAATGTGTATAGCACCTTTGTTCATAATCACCAAAAACTGGTAAAAATTGAAATGCCTTCAAATGGCAAATGGATAAGTGAACTGTGGTACATCTATAATGGAATACTACTCTTCAATAAGAAAGAATGAAGTACTGATACATGCAGCAACAGATATGAATCTCAAGTGTGGTAAGTGAATAAACCAGCCTCAAAAATTAGGTATATGTGATTACATTTATATGACACAGAGAAGGTAAAAGTATAGGGATGGTGAACACCAAGTCCCTAGTTGTAGGGTTGTGGTTTGACTCAAATGGACAGCATGAGGGAAGACTCCATGGTGATGGAAGTGTTCTGCATCTTGATTGTGGTGGTGGTTACATGACTGCATTTGTCAAAATCCATAGAACTGTACACCAAAAGGAGCAAATCTTACCTAAATTTAAAAATTAAATTTATTCCCTTTTATACAAATGAGGGAACTGAAATGGAGAGATGTTAAATAAATTTTCTGAGCTAGTCCATGGCAGGGACAAGCTTCATTTCACTCCTCCTAACTCAGGGTTTCTCAGCCTTGGCCACGTTGCTGTATAGGCTAGATAATTCTTTGTTGTAGTGAGCTGTCTTGTGCATTGTGGGATAATTAGCAACATCTCTGGCCTGTACCCACCTGATGCCAGTGGCAGATCTGTCCCCAGTGTGACAAACAGAATTCCTTCAGATGGTGTCAGATTTCTCCACTGTTGTTGAGGGTAGGAGGAACTGTCCCCAGTTGAGAACTGCTGGTCTAACCCATACGTTGAATCTCTGCATGTAACCTGTTGTTGGGTCATTGTTTCCCTTATATGAAAACAGGCAGGACCAGTTTCAGAAGATGGTCCTAGGCATCAAGTGAGATGATAATGTGGAAGTGCTTTGCGGGGCGCCTGGGTGGCTCAGTCGTTAAGCGTCTGCCTTTGGCTCAGGTCATGGTCCCAGGGTCCTGGGATCGAGCCCCGCATCGGGCTCCCTGCCCCGCGGGAGGCCTGCTTCTCCCTCTCCCACTCCCCCTGCTTGTGTTCCCTCTCTCACTGTGTCTCTCTCTGTCAAATAAATAAAATCTTTAAAAAAAAAAAAAAAAAAAAAGTAGTGCTTTGCCAAATGTAAAACTCCACATAAATTCTATTATTTTAAGTTGTTAGGAATAAAAAAAAATTGGGGGGTGGTGGTGGTGTAAAAAAAAAAAAAAAGAAAAGAAAAGCCCAGAGGAGAAGGGAGGTACCTGCTATGATCACAACTAAAGAAAAAAAAACATTTTTTTTAAGATTTTATTTATTTGACAGAGTTGAGAGAGCACAAGCAGGGGGAGTGGCAGAGGGAGAAGCATGCTCTCCGTGGAGCAGGGAGCCTGATGCAGGGCTCCATCCCAGGACCCTGAGATCATGACCTGAGCCGAAGGCAGATGCTTAACCGACTGAGCCCCCCCCATGTGCCCCAAGAAAAAAATATTTTTGAATAGAGATTGAGAAGATTGACATTTAAGAGAAGGTGTAGAATGGCTTTTCAAACAGGACCTCATTGGATGGTGTGATTTTAGTGGGGTCACTAAACTCTAGGTGCTGTTCTCAATTTTCAAGGCTATAAAGTTGACTTTATTCTCCGGTTTTTACTGAGTTGGTTAGGTTTGGGGGTGCTGATTTCCGCTAACCCAGCCAAGAGCAGATGGAGGAAGAACCGCAATGCCTTGTGTAAAGGAGTAGGGTTAAGTGCCACGTGGATCAAATTGCTCAGTTTAGTTGGTTAGCGTTTTGGGGTTTTTTGTTCTGTGTCTCCTTCAACCCACGCACCCTCGTGGAAAGTTGCTTGCTGAACCTGTAGTACAAAGGGAGTTAGTAGTATACCTGGAATATAGTTGGTGATTGATAGCCATTCATTTTCCATCTGTTTATTTCCAATATAGAGGGAAATTTACCAAATCAGGTAGTTTTTCACTGGTTTGTAGAGGAGTTCTTTCCCTTTAAATTGGCAGAGACGCATTGACACCTCTTTCTCTGTGGCTTTTTTTTCCACCCTAGATTTTGTACAGACCAGTGGGCTTTCTATTAACATATTTGTTGTTCAAGCTAATAATAATATGACAGATTAATTTACATTATATTCCATTCATGCCTTTCTGAGGACGTGTTCTTATTACCTTGATTTATAATAGCTTTGGTGTTTGGACACCTTCAATCAAGAATTTGTTTATAAACCCCCTCTTAGAGAAGAGCACTATAGTAATAGTAGTTTTCTTATAATGATTACAAATAACTCTTAAACTGATTATACTTAAGAAATAATGAGTAGGGATGCCTGGGTGGCTCAGTCGTTAAGCGTCTGCCTTCAGCTCAGGTCATGATCCCAGGGTCCTGGGATCGAGTCCCACATCGGACTCCCTGCTCAGCGGGAAGTCTGCTACTCCTTCTCCCTCTGCTGCTCCCCCTGCTTGTGCTCACTCTCTCTCTCTGACAAATAAAAAAAAAAAAAAAAATCTAAAAAAAAAAAAAGAAATAATGAGTAGTATAAAATTAGGGGTTCACAGTAATGATTCAATGTGAAACCAATTTATGAAATCCAGAATTCAAAAAGTCATATGCAGGTGCTAATGTCTTGAATGGGGGGTGGGGAAGAAGGTTTAAATGGCAAATGACTGGAGATTTAAAAACATGGGGTGTTTGTTCAGTGGATAAGAAAACTACTGAAAGGAACTATTTCCTGGAGAAGGTAGACACCATTCTCTTTTCTTTTCATCCCAGCCCTAATTAATTAATATATTCTGCATTTCCATGGTAGCAAGAAAACATCTCTTGATGCTTCTAATTTAGTAGTTGGTAATGGATTGCAATGAAATGTACTAATACAGAAAAGTCGGCAAGTGGACACCACAGTCCAGGAGCCTTTTTTTCCTCTGACTTCATTTCTTCATATTGCTTGACACATGTAAAATCCACGTCATTTACAAAGTTAATATTTCATCTTATTGAACGGATACAATAGGTAATTAACTTTATTTTTTGAATACCATCAAAAGGATTGTTTAGAAACACTTAATGAGTAAGTAGATTACGCAGTTTCTTTAAGGTACACACACTTTTTTGAATATAGTATTTCTGCTAGTGGATACCATAAAGACTTTGAGATGATAGTTGAATTCTGTTTTTTCTTCCTTTTCTCCCTCCCTCTTCCCTTCAGCAGACATTAAGTAACCAATATTTGCAAACTTACATTAAGTGCTCTTTATATTTAATTTTTATGACTATTGTATGACTATGAAGTATATAATTAGCTTATCCATTAAGCATACATCAGAAACAGCAATGTATAAAAAGATTATGTTCCTCTACCCATTTTATGTCTCAACATCCCTCAACATGGCTGGTCATGAGTTGTTTGTTCACCCGAGCCCCCCTTTCCTTGCAGGTGAGCATTGTGGTCAACTTTTGGAGATTCAGGCACTTCTTAGCCTTTCCTCAGCTCCTTCTTCGTAGTCTTGTGTTTGTGCCATTTCACATTTGGACAAGAAAAAAACTCCAAAAAACAAAGAAAATGCAGATTAAGTGAATTAATCGGACATTGACTCATTATTGCTCTACATTTTGTGGAGTACTTCATAATTATTTTTAAATTTATGAAAAGTACCTAAATTTCAGAAGGTTAAACTTTCTGTGAAATAAAATACTTGTTCATCAAAAGAACAATTTTCACTAGAAGCAGCCAGTGTATGAGGCTAAACACTGAAGAAGGGGAAAAGAAGAGTGAAAGTAAATGAAAAATATTGGTATTTATTTATTTATTTTTTTTTTTAAAGATTTTATTGATTTGAGACAGAGAGAATGAGAGAGAGAGAACACATGAGAGGGGGGAGGGTCAGAGGGAGAAGCAGGCTCCCTGCCGAGCAGGGAGCCCGATGCGGGACTCGATCCAGGGACTCCAGGATCATGACCTGAGCCAAAGGCAGTCGCTTAACCAACTGAGCCACCCAGGCGCCCCAAATATTGGTATTTATGACAGTATTCTTTGGGCAGGTAATATAGAAGTTGAGGAGTGAAGAGAACATATTTGCTTTAATATTAGTGTTTCTTCAGTTGTACATATCACCAGCAACATATTGGTGACCTGAATAGACAGGTAATAGATTAGTAAATACTTAATTAGTATTAGAATAAGTAGGAAAAGAGAATAGAAAATTGTTTAAGAAAGGTGGTAGGATGATACTAGGAATCACCACCAATTCCTTAGAATTAGTACTTCTGGGTAGGTACTAAAAAAAAAACTGGTTAAAGGATTTTGAAAATACTAACCATGTTTACTATATTTAAATAACAGACCCAATTCATTATTAAAGATTAAAGTCTTTCAAAGAAAGTTTTTAGATACAAAAAGCAGAAAAGCTTATTTAATTTAGGCTAAGAATTTGATTTTAAAGAATTTAGATAATAAAATTAGCACCTGTCATTCCCCCCATACATTATCTAATTGAATCATAAAGCTTCCTGGGTTAGTATTGTCACCCACATTTTATAGATGAATGAACAGGATAGGTTAAACAATTTGCCCATGGTTACTACATACGAAGTATAAGGGGCAGACCTGCAAATTAACTCTTGTCTGTTACTGAAATATAAATACGTTGTTCTCTTCATTGCCATATAGAATATGTGACTTGCTTTTGTAGTTTAAATTAATTTCCTTAGGAATATTAGAACTTAAGTCTTTAGGATTTTTAAATCTCATGATTCTAGAAAAAAAAGCTTTTTGTTTTTCCAGCTTTCGAATTTAGCTTTTGACAGTAATGTGGCTGTGAAAACTATTAATTAAGATGTAATAATTTTCCTTCCATTAACGTACCTCCTTTTTACTTGCACGTCTAGTTCTTCCATGAAGCTGCCTGACAAGGCAGGAGGAGGGGTCTTCCCCTCCTACGAATTCAGGAGCCCTTCCTACACTGATTCCCGTTTAACACTTACATTATTTCACACTTATATTATTATGCATTCTTAATTGACTGTATATTTGTGCCTCCAGCTATATTACAGTTTCCCTGTGTTGATATATCTTTATGTGTAGGCATAGTATCTTCTTATGGTTTAGGTTAAATATTTTCTGAATGATCGATTATTATTGCTCATCCATGTCTTAGTTCTACCTCTAGAACATGAGGCATCTCGTAGTGAATTTTCATCATGTGGAGTTTGAAGGAGCTGGAAGACTTTGCTACTCTCATCTCGTGAAAAACTCCGTGTTATTTCTTTGACCGGACCCTCGTTTTCCTTTAGAGTAGTTATATTTGAGGTAAGCAGGATTAGAAGAGATGTCTGCGGGTTTGTTTTATGGCAGGATTCGAAGCTATTAACTGTTATACCCAGTACAGTTGTATATAACACTCGCTGCTTTATATAGCACGAGGTACGGGCCTGAAACGTCCCGGCCACACCTTCGTACTTGGAGACTTTTGTTCTAGGGACTTAAATTTACTTTAAATATAAATATTTAATCTCAAATGTCTACATTTAGTTACCGCCACTAGACAGCTTCATTTCATTTTGTATGTGAGTATGCCTGAGTGCTTTCTTAAATTGTTTTTAATGTGTAAGTTTCCTAAAACCCTTTTTTGAAAAGTGGGCCAAATACAAAGACTTTCAGAGAGACTGTTTGGCTAAAGAATCAGGAGTATTCAGATCAGACAGTCTTGCCACTTACTAGCTGTGTGACCGTGGGTATTTTGTTTGACTCATTTAAGCTTCTGATTCTTTAGAAGAATGGAGCTCACAATACCTATTGCAAAGTGCATTTGTGAGAATTAAAAAGAAAGCATGTATGTAAAACCTGGCTCTCAGTAGGTGTGAAGAGATTATTATCCATTTCTTGATTCACTTTGTCTCCATTGTGGTTAAGTTTTGTAATAGCGTGTCAGAATCAAATATTCCTACCCTCTTTTTTTTTTTTTTTTTTAAGATTTTATTTATTTATTTGACAGAGAAAGAGAGCACAAGCAGGGGGAGGAGCAAAGGGAGAGGGAGAAGCAGGCTCCATGCTAAGCAAGGAGTCCAGTGCAGGACTCGGTCCCAGGACGCTGGGATCATGACCTGAGACAAAGGCAGTCCTTAACCAGCTGAGCCACCCAGGCACCCCTATTCCTACCCTTTTAAAATAATCTGACTCTTTGGGTCACTTCAGGTTGCCATGGAGAAATTATAAGGTGTCTGTACCATATAGAACTCTTAGAGAATCCTAGTAGATAGGTGGTATTGTTGAGGGATAGCAGAGAGATCGGAGTATGTGAATATAACAGCCAGAAGAATCTCTAATTGTATAATCTCAGCAGTTTATTTTCATGTTGATAACTATTTATGTAGCCTATCATGGACTAGAGTTGCCTACATTTTTTTCCTCTCTCTCACTTAAATATTGGTGCTCCACTTACTCATTTTTTTAGTAGCTAGATTTTTAAGTTTTTCAACATTGACTATTAAAAACTTCCTGGTATTATCAGTATATATCATACATGATATTTATTGAATGAGTTATAAGTAAAAAATAGGGGTTTTGTTGTATTGTTTGACCATAATGATATCACTGTTTAGTTTTTAAAGTTTTTAATTAATATTTGGTTTTAGAGCAAGTTTAGTTTTTTGTTGAAATAATTTTTGAAATTTAATAGGTTTGGGTTTAACTAATTAACCATCAAAGTGCAGGTTTTTATTTTATTTTATTTTTTAAAGATTTTATTTATTTGAGAGAGAGAACACAGACGGAGAGGGCAGAAGCCGACTCCCTGCTGAGCAGAGAGCCCGATGCAGGGCTCTATCCCAGGGCCCTGAGATCATGACCTGAGCTGAAGGCAGACGCTTAACTGACTGAGCCACCCAGGTGCCCTAAAGTGCAGGTTTTTAAAGGACTTTTGGTAATATTACAAATGATGCACCATGATTTTTCCCATTGTTTCTTCCCACTAACACTTTTATATTTTACAGTAGCCTCAAATAGCATCCTTGATGGTATTATTGATAGCCTTGATTAAATATTTTGCTGTATTGATTGTGATGAAAACTTAATATACTGAGACATTATCAGATATTACTGGCTTGTAATGGGTTCCAATTTTGGTAATTTTAATAGGGCAGAAAGCTCTAGGACATTGGGAGTGAAAGTCTCTTGATCATGAAAAGAAATTTTTTGCACTGTGGGAGTCCGTTAGTCTTTTTAGTAATATTGTCATTTTTGTTCTTTCCTTCCTTCTTTCATCAATAAATAATTATGCCACACTTGGTATTTTTATTTAGGTTGGAATACATCAAAATAACATTTATTGTTGTTGAAACTTATATGTTAACAATTTAAGACCATTCAGTTGTAGGAAATAGACCTGATACTTTAAAATACATTTATAATTGATACTGGAGATTATTCCACAAATATTCCACTGGAGAAAAATAACCCAATGTTTGATATATGTGTTGTGTAAATACTGATGTTCGGTTTTAACAAAATGGGGGGAGAAAAGATCATGGAATTACATAGTCATTATTTTTCTGAGGTAAGCTAAATAAAACAAATTAAAGTTAAGTCTTTAACATTTTTGGAGTTAAACACCTTAATTAGTCTATCCTCTATGACTTTCTTGTTGGAGTCATTCTTCCAGTTATAAATAGCCCAGGCTTAGAAGTCCAAATGATCGTGTGTGGCTATTGTCATTTCATTGCTATGGCAATTCCACAATTAGTTTGGAAGTTACTGGCAAGCTCCTGGGTGAAGTTTTTGATGTACTGACTTGGAAATGGAAGAATAAAACCTTTTTTACAGCTGCTGTGTGATTCTGAATAGAGACACAGCAGCTCCTTTTTTTCCAGTTTTATACTAATTTAGATGTAGACATTATGCTTCCATGAATTGTTGGCAGAAATAACTCCTTATTCTCCTGTCTATCAAAGGGAAAACAAATTTAGGATTCAAGTAAATATTGGGGCAAGTTGTTTGTGAAAATTCCGGAAAGTAGTGCTAGAATTGAGTTTTCTGTCTTTTGGCTTTAAAATTGAAGTGTCAAAAATGGTGAACAATCATTAGCCTGCAAAACTTCATTAGATTTTTTTTTAGTTCTTGCAATGTATAGATTTATTCAATTTCTTAGGATTAAAAGAAATTCAGAGGGATTATTGAATATCTATATAAAAGAATTAATAAAATAGATACTGGAAAAATAGTTATATATGCATGTAGCTAGTTGGCAGTTAACTTTTTGGTAAATGTCATTTTAAAAATGAGATATAATGAAAAAGCATTTGACGAAGTACAACATTAATTCATGATAAAAACCCTCAACAAAGTAGGATTAGAGGGAACATACCTCAACATAATAAAGGCCATATATGAAAGGCCCACAGCTAACATCATCCTCAATGGGGAAGAACTGAGAGCCTTTTCCTTAAGGCCAGGAACAAGACAAGGATGTCCACTCTCACCACTGGAAGTCTTAGCCACAGCAGTCAGGCAACAAAAAAAAATGTACTGGAAGTCCTAGCCACAGCAGTCAGACAACAACAAAAAAAGTAAAAGGCATCCAAATTGGTAAGGAAGAGGTAAAACTATCACTATTTGCAGATGACATGATACTGTATATAGAAAACCTGAAGGACTCCACCAAAAAACTGCTAGAACTGATAAATGAATTCGGTAAGGTTGTAGGATGCAAAATCAATCTACAGAAATCTGTTCCATTTCTATATACAATAATGAAGCAGCAGAAAGAGAAATTAAGGAATCAATCCCATTTACAATTACACCCATAAAATAAGATACCTAGGAATAAACTTAACCAAAGAGGTAAAAGACCTGTACTCTGAAAGCTAAAAAACACTGATGAAAGAAATTGAAGACAACACAAAGAAATGGAGAGACATTGTATGCTCCTGGGTTGGAAGAACAAATATTGTTAAAATGTCTATACTACCCAGGGCGCCTGGGTGGCTCAGTCGTTAAGCGTCTGCCTTCGGCTCAGGTCATGATCCCAGGGTCCTGGGATCGAGCCCCACATCGGGCTCCCTGCTCGGCGGGAAGCCTGCTTCTCTCTCTCCCACTTACCCTGCTTGTGTTCTCTCTCTGGCTGTCTCTCCCTGTCAAATAAATAAATAAAATCTTTAAAAAAAAAAAAAAAAAATGTCTATACTACCCAAAGCAATCTACACATTTAAAGAAATTCCTATCAAAATACCAACAACATTTTTCACAGAACTAAACCAGACAATCCTAAAATTTTTATGGAACCACAAAAGACCCTGAATAACCAAAGCAATCTTAAAAAGAAAAGCAAAGTTGAAGACCTCGCAATTCCAGACTTCAAATTATATTACAAAGTTATGATGATCAAAACAGTATGGTACTGGCACAAAAATAGACATATAGATCAATGGAACAGAATTAAAAAATCCAAAAATAAACCCATGAGTATGTGGTCAATTAATCTTAAACAAAGTAGGACAGAATATCCAATGGGAAAAAAATCTCTTCAACAAGTGGTGTTAGGAAAACTGGACAGCAACATGCAAAAGAATGAAACTGGACTACTTTCTTATGCCATACACAAAAATAAATTCAAAATGGATTAAAGACCTAAATGTGAGACCTGAAACCATAAAAATCCCACAAGAGAGCAAAGACAGTAATTTCTCTGACATTGGCCATAGCAACTTTTTTCTAGGTAGGTCCCCTGAGGTAAGGGAAGTGAAAATAAACTGTTGGGACTACATCAAAATAAAAGAGCTTCTGCATAGTGAAGGAAATAATCAAAACTAAAAGGCAACCTACAGAATGGGAGAAGATATTTGCAAATGATATATCTGATAGAGAGTATCCAAAATATATATAAAAAACACACCACCCCCAAAACAAGTAATTGTATTAAAAAATGGGCAGAAGACATGAACAGACATTTTTCCAAGAAGATATCCAGATGGCCAACAGACACATCAAAAGCTGTTCATCATTGCTTATCATCAGGGGAATGCAACTCAAAACTACAATGAAATATTACCTCACACCTGTCAGAATGGCTAAAATCAACACAACAAACCAGAGGTGCTGATGAGGATGTGGAGAAAAAGGAATCCTTGTTCACTGTTGGTAGAAATACAAACTGGTACAACCATTGTGGAAAACAGTATGGAGTTTCTGCAGAAAGTTAAAAATAGAACTACCTTAAGATCCAGCAATTGAACTACAAGGTATTTACCTAAAGAATACAAAAAACCCTCACCCAAAGGGATACATGCATCCTTTATGTTTATAGAAGCATTATTTACAATAGCCAAATTATGGAAGCAGACCAAGTGTCCATTGGGAGATAAATGGATAAAGAAGATGTGGTATGTATGTATATAATGGAATATTATTCAGCCATAAAAAAAGAATTAAATCTTGCCATTTGCAACAACGTGAATGGAGCTAGAAAGTATAATGTAATGTTAAGTATAATGTTAAGTGAAATAAGTCAGTCAGAGAAAGACAATTACCATATGATTTCACTCACATGAAGAATTTAAGAAACAAAATAAATGAGTGGGGTGGGGGTAGGGAGAGACAAACCAAGAAACAAACTCTTACCTATAGGAACAAACTGATGGTTGCCAGAAGGGAGGTGGGTGGGGGATGGGTGAAATAGGTGATGGGGATTAAGATGTGTACTTGTCATGATCAGCAGTAGGTGATTAAAAAAAAAAAAGTGCTCACTTCAGCAGCACATATACTGGAAAAAAAAAAAAGCTATAATGACTTCTTACTCTTGCATCACCAAATTCTCTTTAGGTAAAGCAGGATAAATAATTCAAGCTTTAAAAAGGAAGAATTTTCTCTAAATTTATAGTATAATTGTTAGTGTTACCCTCAAAAATTTTAGGAAAATTTTTTTCTCAAGATGAATTTGAACTTAAGTTTTTTTTTTTTTTTTCCCCAAGAGCTTAGTAGTTTTTTAATACATGGAAACCCAGTGTAATTTTTTCCTAAGAATATGAAAGATTATGGAGTGAAATTTAGTTTAGCCAGTGGTTTCTGTTCTGAAAGTACCCCTAAGGTATTTTAGAGTTGACTTTCTAATTTTATTTTTAATTAAAATGTCTTTTCAGTTTTTCCTGAAAATCCTCAAATGAAATTAGATGTCCTTTCCCCCTCTGCTGTTCATGTTGTCTCTGTGTTCACAACTTGTGGATCTTTTGCCTTTTCTTTCCGAAGCTACAGAAATAAGAAAACAAGAAATTTAGTGTTTTTTGTGAATCTGTTCTATAGTAATCTCATTTTCTGGTCATGGCACTACCCTCTACTATCAGTTAGAGTAGGTTAAATGGGAAGATTTGTAGATTTTCTCATTATAAAACCATAGCCTCTCAAGACCACCTCTCTTCTAAAAACTTTGTAAGTTTACTTTTGTTATGTATTTCTCTTTGTATATTTCCTCCTTAACTCAGCTTGAATTGATTTTTGTGTATAGCGAGAGGTAGGATTCAAGTTCATTTTATAACATCTTGATACCCAGCTGTGTCACCGTGATTTATTAAAGGTCCATCTTTTCCTCTTGGTACCTCCTCTGCTGTACAGGTGTGTTGCTGTACAGGTGTGACCCATTCTGGGTGTTCTCTTTTGTTGCTCTTGTACTGTATGGTTGTAATAGCGTTATAATACGTCTTGACACACGGGAGGACAAATCCTCCTTATTTTTTTCTCAAGAGTGTAATAATTATTCTTGGTTCCTTGATTCCCATCAAAGAGTCAGCTTGTAAATTTCCATTTTATTTTCAGCTTATGAAGTTAAAAAAAAAAAAAAACAGTCTTGTTGGGATTTTGATTTAGATTGTGTGGAATCTAGGTATCAGTTTGGAAGGAACTAGCGTTTTTATAACACTGAGTTTTCTAATACATGAACATGGGTTTTCCATCAATATTGATATATTCTTTAATATTGTAAACATAAAGTCTTATAATTTTCTCCTTAAAGTTGCTTTTTCTAATACTCAATACTAGATACTTTATATTTTTGGTGCTCTTGATAATGGTGTAATTTAAAATTTTATTTTCAAGGTGTTAGTATGTGAATATATATTAGAATGTTGTGTACTTTTTAAAAAGTCCAGTGATGTTGTTAAACTCCCTTATTATAACAGTGTATCTGAAATACACTGATATTTTATTTTTTATTTTATTTTATTTTATTTTTTTAAGATTTATTTATTTCTTTGACAGAGACACAGCGAGAGAGGGAACACAAGCAGGGGGAGTGGGAGAGGGAGAAGCAGGCTTCCCGCTGAGCAGGGAGCCCGATGCGGGGCTCGATCCCAGGACCCTGGGATCATGACCTGAGCCGAAGGCAGACGCTTAACGACTGAGCCACCCAGGTGCCCCGAAATACACTGATATTTTAAAAAAAATACACAATTATATATGTGAATAGTGCTTTTTTTCCTTCTAAATCTTATACCTATTTCTTATCTTACTGCATTGGTTAGAACCTCTAGTGTTGAATAGAAGTCTTCCCAACTTCGGATAAAATCCTTTAATCACTTTCTTGTTCAGTATGATATTTGTTCTGGATTTTTTTCTTTACTCTTTATCAAGTTAGTGTAGTCCTTCTTTATTTTTTAGTTTTCCTTTTTATTTTTAATTATTAGTGGATGTTGAATTTTATGACACATTTTCTATATTTATAAAAGTGTATCTTCTTTGATCCCTTAATAAAGTAAATACATTAATTTATATTGCATTGGGAGCATAATCTTGTGTTTCTGGGGTATCATGATTCATTGTTATACAGTGGTGGATTGCTAGATTTTGTTACATATTTTTAGGATTTTTTTCCTTCTGCTCTTTTGTAGTATGACATGTGCTGACCTTTTTAAGTTCGAGCACGTCAGGAGCTGCAAAAGGTGTTTTATCTTGCTTATAAACTAAAAGTTAATCTTTCATAGTTTCATGGGTTCTGGTAGAAGACACAAGATTCCTGGGTCAGAGATGAAGGATAGCATTTTATACCCAACAGCACCCAAAGAATCATCATTTTTGCACCTGTTCCTTGAGCCCCAGTTCCTACATGGTGATATGAAGAAGACTAGATACATTTCACATACAGTGGATTATGATGTAGAAGAGGATCCCTGAGCTTAAGGAATCAAAACTTTGTAAGGGGCAGTAAGCATGCCTGCTTTTTGCTCTGGAGGGAGATATTTATCTTTATTTTCAAGACTGTCTCCAAAACTACCCTTTTCCCTAGAGGGATATACTGTCTTTTACTATACTAGTTTGCTATACTAAGTATCTTAAGAAGATAGTATGGAACAAAGACCAGTCAGTGCCTACTTATAAGACATGCAAAAGCACAAAGTATCTGTAAATTGTCTCTCAGTACAGCAAAGGTTATTCGAGCCCATTAAATCAGTTACAAAATACTGCCTTTTTTTTAATACTGTCTTTTTCTAATATTAAAGAATAGTTTATATAAGAATGGAGTTATTAGTTTCTTGAAAGTTTGTTGGAACTAACCAAAGCCATCTAGATGTGAAGTTTTTGTTACGGGAATATTTTTTTGACCATCTTTCCAATGTCCTAAATGGTTATAGGACTATTCAGGTTTTCCAGTACTTCCTGGATAAATTCTTTTTCTAGGGATGTGTTCATTTCATCTAAGTTTTCAAATTTATAAGAATAATGTTCATAGTGCCTCTCTTTATGTGTCCAGTTTCTGTAGTTATGTCTTACTTTTTCATTCTTGATGTTGGTTATTTGAGCTTGCTTTTTCTTGACCAGTTTTTCCAGATATTTGTGAAAAAAAATATTTTAAAAGAACCAACTTTTGGCTTTTGAATCCCCTCTTTTCTGTTTCATTAGTTTTTGTTATATAGTATTTCCTTCTGCTTTTTTTTTTTTTTTTTTTAAGATTTTATTTATTTATTTGACAGAGACAGCGAGAGAGGGAACACAAGCAGGGGGAGTGGGAGAGGGAGAAGCAGGCTTCCCGCGGAGCAGGGAGCCCGATGCGGGGCTCGATCCCAGGACCCTGGGATCATGACCTGAGCCGAAGGCAGACGCTTAACCGACTGAGCCACCCAGGCGCCCCTCCTTCTGCTTTTTAAAGTTATTTTTTTCCCCTAAATTCTTTGGATGGACATAGATGATTTATTTTCAGGGCTTCTTATTTAAATACCTGTTTTGGTGAATCATACAACTATTCATATGGAGTGTTTATTATTTCTGTTCACTTCCAAAAAAAAAGTAAATTTCCAACATGATTTCTTTGACCTGTGGATTATTTGAAAGCATATTTTTAATTCTCAAACATATGGCTGATTTGTTTTGGTTAATTTACTTTTTTTTTTAAATTTGTTTCTTATGTAATTGCTTCAATGTTGCAAATCATGGTCCATATCATTTTGGCCCTTTGATATTTGGTGAGGACTGTTTTATCGAACAATAAAGGGTTAGTTTTTATAAATACTCCTTTTGTGCTTTAACAATAATAGATGTTACTATCACTGTGATTGTGGATTTGTCTATTTTTTGTATTTCTGTCACCCTTTGTTCTCTGTATTTTCAAACCATGTTATAATTTAATTGTTCTCTCTTGCTTGTGAATGGAATCCTTCATCAGTATCAAATGACCCTTTTGGTCTTTAGTTAATAACTTTTTGCCTTACTGTCTATTTTAACTGAATGAATATGGCTGCCTCAGCTTTCCTTTTTTTAAACTTTTTTCAGCTTTCTTTTATTTAGACTTTTCCTTGTTTATCTTTTTTATTTTGTTTTCAGTCTTGTTCATATTCTTTTAACTTTTGTGGGTTTTTTTTTTAAATATAAAAATAAAGTGTAAATTTTAAATCCAGAAAGATTGCTTTAAATCCAGACAGATCGCTCTTCTTTTTACTTGGCACATTTGATTCTTTCATACGTATTACAATTATTGAAATAATTGAATTTAAAGCTGTCTTTGTACCCCCAATTTATTTGTGCTTCTTTTTTTTCTTCTTTTTGAATTGCCCTGTATATATAAATTTTTCTCATGCAACATTTCTTTGAACTAGTTTGAAAGTTAGATTTTGTTTGCATATATTTTTTTGGTAATTGCCATTGAAATTTTACTCATATTTAATAACATAATGAAGTCTGAAGTTACAAAATGTCTTTATCTTCTAAATAATACAAGCAAATTACAGCATATGAACTTCTTTTTACCTCCTCCCAACTTTAATTCTATTGTTGTCATGTATTTTGGTTTTCTTCTTGAGTTTGCGTTTATATGTCCCAAGGTATTGCTAATGGATTTTTGTTTAGTTTTAGTTTTTAGATATCCTATGTATTTATCATTTTCTATGTTCTTAATTTCTTCTTGTGTCTTTATTCTTTTTTTTTTTTTTTTTTAAAGATGCTTTTGTTTTATTTTATTTTTTTTTAAAGATTTTATTTATTTATTTGACAGAGAGAGAGAGCACATGAGAGGGGGGAGGGTCAGAGGGAGAAGCAGACTCCCTGCTGAGCAGGGAGCCCGATGCGGGACTCGATCCCGGGACTCCAGGATCATGACCTGAGCCGAAGGCAGTCGCTTAACCAACTGAGCCACCCAGGTGCCCTTTGTGTCTTTATTCTTATTGCATCATCTCTTTGGGATCACTTTTTATCTGAAATACTGTGATATGTGATTTTTAGGAAATAGTATGTTTGGTCTTAGTCCATAGTTCCTGGCTCACAGTTCCTAAAACCCTTGGAATTTCCTAAGTGCAGAGAATGAGTGATAATGTGACTTTTGTTAAGCACCTAAAGATGGGGGCAGTTGCCAGGAGAGTCAACCATGTGATAAGAAGGTTGGAACTTTCAGCCCCACCTCCTGCCCTCAGGGGAAGGAAGAGGGGCTGGAGGTTGAAGGTCAATGAAACCTCCATTAAAATTCAAAAGGGTTGGGGTTTGGAAAGCTTCCTGATTGGGGAGCATGTGAAGATTCTGGAAAAGCATGATGCTGGAGAGGGCATGGAAGCTCTGTGCCCGTTCCCACACCTTCCTTGTGCATCTCTTCCTTCTGGCTGTACCTGAGTTTTATCTGTTTATAACAAACTAGTGAGCTAGTAAGTACAGTTGACTTTTCAACAACATAGGCTAGAACTGTATGGGTCCCCTTATATAGTGATTTTTTTCCTTCAATAAATACAGTGCGAGAGCATCTGGCTGCAGGGGTCCCAAACAGATCACATTCAGCCACTTGCTGCTGACAAAATCTAAAGGTGGAGAAATGAGTGGTGGTGAAACAAAAGAGGAATTTATTTCCATGAGGCCAACACCCGGGAAAGACTGTCTTCAAAGTGCCAAAATACAGTGGTTAGTTCTTCCTACTTTTGTGTTTTCAAAGAAACTAGTTGTTTCTTCTTTCTTCTCTTGTTTGTGACCCCCTCCCATAAATAAGATAAATACAAGCTTAAAGGTGGGATATACCTGCAGAAAGGAAATGTCAGGATTTGGGGAGTCCTATCCAGCTGGACAAGAGACATGTTAAGAGAAGGATGTTTTTAATTTTTTGTATTTAAAGCTACCCATTTGAGTGTTCATCAAGTTGAAATTAGCCCTTGGAAAATGAACAGAAATGATTTTTAATCGTATCTCTACCATCTCTTGTCATCTATTCATCCTCCTCCTACATCTGTCTGTCATCTGCTGACTGTCTGCTCCTGAATAAGAAGTTGACTTCATATATATAAAAGCCTGTTGAAATATGCCATTAGCATACTTGTAGGTGGAGATTGTGCAAAATACTATTCAAAAAGGGTAAGACAATGAGCTAGGTGTTTTTACAACGGAATTATTAAGGTAAAATGGGAGTAGCAGCAGTGAAAGTCACTTTGCCTCCTCATTTGTTAAAGAATTGGAAACCACTGCTTTTATTCTGGCGGTGTCAGTGTCAGAGCTGCCGGAGCAGAACTGAGAGAATGCCAGCTGATTTGTGCCAAAGCTAGGCTTCCTTGACTGAGTCAGGGCCGCCACTAGATCTACAAGTAGAGTGAAGTGATGTTTATAAGCCACAGAGAGCAATACAGGGGTTCATTTTAATCATCTCTTTCTAAAGCCAGCTTCAGAGAATGATAGTGCCTTTTTCAAAACGAGCATCCATATCGTTCATTATTTGTCATATCACTTGGAGTCTGCTTCTAAGAGTGTTACTAAGCCCACAGTGATGGCATCTTGCTTATCACCTTTCATTAAATGTTAAGGATCCCTATATTCTTTTTAGACCCTACAAGAAAAAAGAAACAGAATTGTACAGTGTTGATAAATGCTTCACTGTGATTGGTGCCTACCAATTCAAAGAATCAGCGAAACAGTCTTTGAGTTATGAATCCATTCTTGGTATACTAAAGAACATAATAGAAAGTTGGTTATGTCTATTAAAAACAATTTTAACTCTTTGCTAGAGAGAACCTAAAGATCATTTGTCTCTTTCACTCCATTCCCTTTTATCATTAGTGAGACTTAGTTTTCTTAAAGCCAGATGATACAGAACTAGGGCTCCTAAGAGCAGACAAACTTTTCCGTTTTCTGTCTCAAAAGTATCTTGGATGATAAGTGTAAAAAGTGTACGTGTAGAACATAATTCCCCATTTTGTAGTAATAAAATAAGAGGCCAGTGGAAGCCAAGTTGGCTATGTTCCTCATCAAACAGCTAAAAATTTATTGTAGATAGATTTCCATGATTACCGGGGATTATTAGTGAAGAATCTGTGAAAGCAGGTTGTATGTCATTTTTTTGTAGACCTTAAAAAAATGTGCTTTTTTTTCTCTGCATTTTTACTTTAAGATTTTATTACTTACCTTGCTTTTTTAAGTATAAGCAGCCTAGGGTTATTCATATAGATGGAAAGAATACTAGAAGAGGCTGGGAGAAAAAATATCTATTGATGGGTGGCTTAAATGATTTTTGCCACTTTAAACAACTCAAAGGTAGGGTCATTCAGTGTACTTTTTAGAGACACAGGAAGTCATTAATAGAGATTTTTGGTTATGAAGATGGACATTATCTTCTACAAATCTTTGCCTTTTTGGACATGAAGTAGAAATTATTATTTAATAATTATTCAGGCATAATGTTCTAACCAAATAAAATGTTTAGCTATTGCTACCAAGTGCTGGAACAGAAAAAGACCAGTTAATGCTTTGAAGTGGTTATTAGACAAGCCAAGATATTCTATCTGTGCAGCTCGAGAAATGTTACTTAGAACTGGGAAAAGAGAGGAGCCATAATAAGAAGGATTGAGTGACTACTCAGTGGTCTACCCATTCAGCTATTTTTTTTCCCCCCATACTAAGTGAGGGGCAGATCCTCTGAGCTGTTTATACCAAAACTTCCCTATTCTTGAGGTTTTTGTTGTTAATCTTGGGGTTGGTTTAGAGGTTGTTTCAAATATAGTAAATGGGTGGTTTATCTTAAGTGTTTCCTACTTGGGAATGTCTTTCACATTCTCACGCCTGAAAGACAACTTGGCAAGATATAAAATACTTGGATCACAACATTTCCTCCTTAAATATGTGCAGGTGTTGTTCTGTAGTGTTTTATATTGCCTGGTTTTTAATACTTGGTGGGTGAGCTGTTTTTTTTCTTTCTGCTCTATCTGTAAAAAAGATCTGATCAATTTTTTGTTAACTTTACAAATCAGAAAATTTCCCAGGATGTGTTTTGCTATTGCTACCTACCCCTGGGCCCGTTTATTTCTTTTATAACGGTTTGTCTTTCAACAATAACTTTTATCATTTTAATTTCCTTTGCTTTCCATTCTTGGAGAGCATTTCAAATTGATGTTCCACACTGATTCCAGATTTCACACAGCTTCATTTCTGTTATTTACTGGTTCCAATATGGTGTTTACTTCTGTAATTATTTACATATTCTATTAATTTTTTAGTGTTCTTGGCAGTCCTTTACCCTACCCATTTACCTGTTGAATTTCATTCTGTTGTCTTTAAGCTGAATCCCTTCTCATGGCTCTCTGTTCCTGCTTTTTAGGCAAGGCCAGACCTTTTTTGAAGAACGGATTAAAAATTTGGTCGGGGGGGGGTGTTCATTTAATACTTTGCTACTTTAGGGGTGCGTGGGTGGCTCAGTCGTTAAGCGTCTGCCTTCAGCTCAGGTCATGATCCCAGGGTCCTGGGATCGAGCCCCACATCGGGCTCCTGCTTGGCGGGAAGCCTGCTTCTCCCTCTCCCACTCCCTCTGCTTCTGTTCCCTCTCTCACTGTGTCTCTCTGTCAAATAAATAAAATGTTTAAAAAAAAAAAAAAAATACTTTGCTACTTTAATATTTCCTAAAATAATTCCTTCTGTTTTACTCCTCAGCCCTTTATATATGTTGCATGAATATTTCCACAACCAGATTCTAGCCCTGGGCTTATCTTCCTCTGTACACATTTCTTGTGTGTTTTGTCTATGCCTATTCAATTACAATCTACATTCAGGTGATTCACAGCCGTTAGCTGCTGTTTAGGTCCACATTGTTTGTTGTGCTAGAACATTTATTTCTAGATGTCACATAGAGCTAAATATGACAAAGCACCACTTACGTTCCTGTTTGCTAAATTCACTGCCTCGAGGAAAACGTATTGATTTCTTATTAACCTTTGTGTATTCCATTTGTCGGGTGTAAAAGCATACTGTCTCCACTTTTGTTAGCATTTCATACAGTTATCTTTCTCTTATGACCTCTCATGTTTTAGGAAATTTCTTACCAAAAAAAAAAAAATTTCTTACATATGTATTAATTTCTTTATTTGCCCTCTCTGCTCATCAAGAAATTCTTTCCTTCTCTGTTTTTTTCCTGCCCTCTTCGATCTGTGTGTTCTTAGGAACACTTCTTTCTTCTTCTCTTTATCTGAATACTGGAATACTATACTGTTACTTAAAATGGTCTTGCGCTACAAGGGTGACGAGCCAGTATCTAGATTGTTGTATAGAGCTGCACAGGGATGTGTTTTCTTGGGTCTACAGAGTTGTTGTACCTTCTGTGTCTCACTCATTCGGCTTCTGTATTTATTGTACCTGACTTGCTTCTGTAAGAAGTTTGAGACCCTCTTTTGAGAAAAGAATAAAGAGAAGGAAAATTTTTGTAATATAATGCGTTAAAGCTACAGAATTATGGGAAAAATACTGCAAGTTATAACCAAATTTTAATAGTGGTTATGTATGGGAGGTGTGATTAGAGGTGATTTTTATTTACCTAACTTCTTACTGGTGACTTCCAAATTTTCCCTGATGAATAATATGTATAGTGTAAAACCTGTCAGTTAACAATGATTTAAAAGGATATGGTTTTGTGAAACAAAATAAATAAATAAAAAATTTAAAAAAAAAAATAAAAGGATATGGTTTTGTATATGCATCCCAAAGTACTAGATCAACTGTGAAGCCAAGGTCTGTGCTTGACAGTTAGGCAAGTTATAGTACAGAAGATATGTGGGTTATGATCATGCCATTAAAGGGGTTGTAGTTGGGTTTGGAGAAACAATGTGATACAGGTTTTACTGAGATGTTACCAGTAAAAAGGAATATGATGAGATCAGTATTATATTCTCAAGTAATAAGAAGGGAGAAGTCACTTAGGCTGTTAAAGACTGCACAGAGTTTAAATGATGGTGACATGTTTAGAATGCCTTGTGAAGAGCTTTTTAACACTATAGAACAATAATTCTGCTCGTAATCCCCATAGATAAAATCTCACTCATAACCTGGCTCCTCTGTTATAGGCATTTTGTGTTGTATATATGTTTTCATTACTTTGGGGCTTATTGCTCTTTGAAGTTGCCCAGTGGTGTTTGTGAAAGTCGTAAGTCTTGTTGTTAGAGAAGAATAAAAACTGAATTCTCAACTGTGTTAACAACCTGGTAACTGTAGATCCTCGACTCTTCAGAAGAATGCAGACAAAGCAGTCCTGGGCAGGACAGCCAAACGGAAAGAAACAACTACAGTAAGGGACACTTTTTTAGACAGATTCTCTTTCTTTTTATTAAAATTATTCCTTTAGAGATCATAGAGCAATGATTTGCAAAATGAAATTGGGACATCATGGTCCTTGTTCGAGAAGCATTGTTATGGAAACGTACCTTCCTGTGCTTCTAAGAAGCTAATTAGTCGCTGCCTGGCTTGTGTCGAGAGGCTGCTGTGGTTCATGGGTATTTACCTATCGCAACAGGATTTTCTAATGCTATTTGTTTATGAAATTATTTATACTTCTGACTGAGGGCTTTAAAAGGGCTTCCAGCAGTTTTTGAAAGCCAGCTTCGGCACTCAAGACCATCTGTGCTATTGATGGTGGATCAGCTTGGCAACATGAGACTGTGTGAATCGTGTTGCACTGTAGTGTCTGAGGTGCAGTTTTCTGGTGAAAGTCCTTAAGGGCAGGCATGGTAATGGGTTTCCATTGATGTAGACGTCTTTATTTATTTTGTAAGAAATCGAACTTTCTAACAATATTCAGAAACAGTACCAACATAGCTTTTTGTGGTTGCATTTACGCTAGTAAGCTGCCAACAGGAACTTGTACCGCCCCGTTCCTTATGTTCATTTCAGTTCA
Source organism: Phoca vitulina (assembly GCF_004348235.1). Lineage (NCBI taxonomy): Eukaryota > Metazoa > Chordata > Mammalia > Carnivora > Phocidae > Phoca > Phoca vitulina. The sequence continues at coordinate 12,201,811 of NW_022589752.1, read as the reverse complement.
TCGGTTTCGGGTGGACTATTAAGAATTTGTCCTTTATCAGACATTTATTTTGATTAGTGTTTGGAATAGGGAATAAGTCAGAAGTTCTTCATAGATTTTTTCCCTAAACTTTAACTATCATTAATTACATCCATTTGTGAAGTACTTAATTTGGGGGATTTCATACAGTATTACTTAACTGCCCTTCATTGAACAGTGAGCTCTGTCTCGGGACAGAATTCCATTTGTTTCCCTAAAGTAGCGAAGAGGTTTTGGGGTGGCAGAGCCTTAATAGCCAAGGTTTATCAGAAATGGGCACCATGTTTAGAAATCCATAAATTAGAGTTTGCATGGATATTTTATTGATAGCAAGGTGAGATAACCCTAGTGACTGTGGAGCCCGCTGCTCTCCCTGAACATGGCGTTCTTTCACAGTTCTCCATTTTCATACAGCAGTTTTATGGGTTTACGTTTGTCTCGCTTGAAATTATACAGTGAATCGCATGTAATTGACTAACTAGACTGAGCTTTTTAACATGACATCTGGTGGCAGTAAGTCACAAAGCAAGTGGTAGGGGGCAGGAAAGAGATCAGACCCTCCTGCCCCTAGAAGTGTCCATGTGCTGACTAAGGTAGTAGGTCCAAAAAGAAAATGTGTCTGAGAAATTTCTAAAGGGTCACATTCGAGTCAGAGGCATGGCCCTTGGTTCTCAAGTGGCACATAACAGAGATTAGGGGACCTGAATCTGTGAGACTCACTTTGACATTAACCTGCTTATGTGACTTCCTGAAAATCTCTTCTTGTCGGTCTTTGATGCTAGGTTTCTTTACCTTTTCTTGGGGGATAATGAATGATCTCTGTCCTGCCTACCAACTGATAAGGTGACCTTACATAATAATATAAAATGGTAACATAAAAAAGACTTTAGAAAATAACATGGCATTCAGGTGTAAGGTGGATGCTTACTGGATGCTCCTTCTTACCTTCTTCCTCCAACAGTTCCATAAATACTGGAATTTTTCAGGACTAAGTTCTAGGCATTCTTCTCCTCTTCCATTTCTGGGTGATCTCATCCATTCCCATGGTTTCCTTTTCGTGCACCATCCACACAGAACTGTCTTCTGAGCTTCAGATATTTGTGTAACTTCCAAACCCCACTGGACCCAGTCTCATTTTGAAGTTGCTTTTAAATATATATAGTCTAGCAACTAAAAGCAATTGAATAGTAATATTACTCTGTATTTGTGTCTTGAAGAATATAATAGCATGTAGGTTATAACATAGCAATATTTCTTAAAATCTCTGTTGTCTACCCCTTTGCCTTCCCTCCCAATTCAGGCCTCAGTCAGTCCCTTTGTTAAAGACTCCCATTTTTTCCATACCAACCCTGAGGCTCTCATTCACAGCTCTCTCCAGTCTTTTTTCATTTGAACTTTTCCCTGCCAAACCAGATCTTTGGTCCATGTTTTCTTCTCCATCCTTTTTTGCCTAGCATGGTAATGGCTCAAGAACTAGGGTGACAAAGACCAGATTCTCCCTAGGGGATGAGAGAGGAAGGAAAGGTTGGTTATTTTGGCAGAGTTATTGGGTGGGAGAAATGAGGCAAGCTGGGAACACTCACATGTAAATATTCTGTATTCCTGACACACTCAGGGAGTGTTCTACTTGCTCTCTACTTGTGTGTTTCACAGAGCACCTCTGACTCAACCTGGTTAAAACTTGACCCTGTTATCTTCTACCCACACTTGCTTCTCCTCCAGTGTCCTGTATCTTTGTACCAAGTACCCATCATGCTCCTACTTGCTTATTCCGGACATCTGAACATCAATCCTCGAGTTCTTCCTCTCATCCTTCATGTTCCATCCCAATTCCCTTTAGCCTGGATACTAAATATGGACTTCTGGAATCTTTCCATTTTACTCCATCATCTCCTCTGCTGTCACTGTACTTGCTGCTCCCCTGCAATCACTTTTCCATACTCTAAAGAATGACTCTTTAAAAACATGACTCTGGTAGTGTGTTTTCTTCCATTATACTATTTAAAGGCTTCTGAGTACCAAGTCCTTAATATGGCCTCTTGTCTATGTTTCTGGAAATAGTCCCCCTTCTTCAACAGGTTGCATCTCTTTTCGCCTCAAGGCCTTTGTCTAAGCTGGACTGATTGTCTAAAGTGTGTGTCACCTTCCCCACGCTGTCATCAGGCTCTAGCTTACTCATTCACCTGATCTCCGCTTAAATATGACCACCTCATCCAACAACTGTCTGACTCGTCAAGCTGGGCCAGTCCCTTTGCCACGAGCTCGTGTTCTTCACACTTCCCCTTTGGTGAGACCCATCACATTTGACATCTGATTACTTGTTCAAGCACATTTTGGCTGACACTAAGCTCCATGAGGACAGAGGACATGTCTCTCCTACAGCACTGTGTCCCCAGTGCTTAGCACAGTGCCCAGCTCAGCTCAAGTATGCGATGAACACTCACTGATTAATGGATACTGCTTTCATGATTTGGGCTCTGTCTGCCTCTCTCCACACATACGCTGCTTCACATTTATTGTTTACCTCTGAGAAAATCCCGTATTATTTCATATTTCCTTAAGGCCATGCTCTTCTCTGTAGAATTGTTCCCCGCCCCCCGAACTAGCATCTAATCATGTCAGTGTGCGGCAGTTGTCCGCATCACAAGATGGAACCCAGTGTGTAGCTGTACTGTGACCCTTACCATGGTGTTTTGAAATTATTTATTTGATTGCCTCTTTATGTGAGCAGGGCTTGTGTATAGCTTCTCTTATAATAGAGACCCTATTTTGTTCACTTATATTCGTCCTGATAATGCCGGCACCTAACACAAGTCAAACTGAATCAAAAAAATTAAATTGCCTCATAACTAGAAGTATAGTAATCCTAGAAATAATCGCTAACATTGACTACTTTCCATATGCTAAGCACAATTTTAAGGGCTTTTACTCTATGAACTCAGTGAATCTCAACTCCTATGAAAGAGTTACCTTTATTCTTCCCATTATATAGGTGAGCTGGAGACCCAAAAAGGTTAATTTGTCCAGACTTAACCAGCTGGGGAGTGGCAAGGCTGGAATTTAAAGCCGCTGTTCCAGAGCCTACCCTCGTCTGTGCTGGCCAGTCAGTAGAGTCTAGAACTTTCAAAATTGGGTTCTGGAATCTCTCTGTCTGGGCCAAATTCTGGTTCCTCCACTTATCATCATCTGACCTGGGGTAAGGTCCTTCTTTGCAAAATGGGGATAATTATATGTCCTTTATAGGGATGTTGTGAGGATTTAATAAAATAATCAGTCCCTGTGAAATATCAAATGCCGGCAGTTGTAACACTGTTAAGTCCATGTGAGTACTCCTTTAACAGATCTTTTGGGTTTCTTTCCAATTCTAAATCCAATGAGTCTGTCTTTTTATAGTTCCCTCAGTCTTTTCTCTTTGCCATTCCCTGTTACTTTTCAAGGTCCTGGTGTTTATTTTTAATAATTAACCTTTATAAGACCTGCCTGAGGCTATCCCTACATTTCTCTCAGGTGAAATCTATGGGCTTTGTGACAAGCATGTGCCACCTAAAACCACAGTCCTGATTTCCCATGCTTAAATCTGTGGGCTGCGTGCCTGAGTCAAGATGTCTGGCTAAAGAGAGCAACCGAATTCCTGTTACAGCCAGACAAGCAGGAAGAGAAATCCAGACAATTACTGTTGTCTGATTTTTGGAATCTTATTGAGATGTTCTAATTGTAAAAGAACTAAAAAGAATATACAATTAATTTGTCAACATTTGCATCAAATGTTTCCTCTTTCCAGGTTAGATGAAAGCCAATTTAGTATGATGTGTTCTCTTAAATTGATTAGCAGTCAGATGGAAACTTCCAGCTGTTTAGGTGATGATTTAATTGTAAAGACTCTTCATACTTTGTCTGCTAACATGTGCTTATTTTACGAAACTCATAAAATCTTGATTCTTTTCATGTATATTTATATATACCGATAGGCACTACAGCAGATAATACTTGGGGAAACTACAGAGTGTATAGTTCTGAGATTTAATGGTCTGACTTGTGTGCAGTTATTACTAGTAGTTATTCAATAGTACAGAAGCAGATATATATTAACTTAAATTAATCTTATCTGTCCATGTATTTGCTTGGTTCAAAGATGGAACCAAGTAAATAAAAATATGGCAAAACATGTCTAAAACAGGTGAAATTGGGGACAGTTTTGACATCAGGAGGGAATTTAGCTCACAGAGTAAATACCATGAATACCAAATACCAAAACACTTAGTGTAGAGGTGGGCATCTCCGAGTGCCTAATAAAGAGGGAAATAAAAGACTGCTGTGTGATTTATAGTGCCCATAAACACAGAGAGGGAGCACAACTGTTGTAGTTACCGAGACTATAGACAAATATCTCCTGTTATCTGCAATGTGGTAAATAGCACCGTCAGCAGCCCTTGTTCAGAAAATACAGCAACAGGTATCTTGGTGCTGCTACTTTCAATATAGGCTATTTTTTGGCATTATAATGATTAACTCATTAAAAGCAGTTCTCCTTGGTATCTTACATAACCCATTGATGTTCTGGCTTAATGTAGAGATCAATTTATAGTATCTACAGGTAGAAGAAGATTACATTTTCTTAGATAATCCTGCTTGATTTTTTTTTTCCACTTAGCTTTTGACAAGTATTGATTAGATATTAGTTTTAGATTACATAATAAGACACACCTGGAAATTTTAAGTACCACTGAGAAGTGAGCTAGATATGGCCAAGAGGATCAAGATTTTCTTTTAAGAAATAATTTTGGATTAGCCTAAAGTTGTGGACTATAATAGAACTGTAGTTTTTTAAATACATGGTGAACATCAGGAGTGCTTGGAGGATTTTTATTTTATTATTTTATTTTTTTTTTTAAGATTTTATTTATTTGACAGGGAGAGAGAGAGAGAGCACAAGCAGGGGGAGCTGCAGAGGGAGAGGGAGAAGCAGGCTCTCGGCTGAGCAGGGAGCCCGATGCGGGGCTCGATCCCAGGACCCACCCTGGGATCATGACCTGAGCTGAAGGCAGACTCTTAACAGACTGAGCCACCCAGGCACCCCGCTTGGAGGATTTTTAAAAGACCGACCCATCTCCCATCTCTAGTTTTCTATTTAGTAGGTCTGGGGTGGGTAAGGTGAGAGCATCCTTATTTAAAAAAAAAAAAAAAAAAAAAAGGCTACGTAAGTGATTTAGTGATCAGTGAAGTTCTGAAACTACATAGGTTATGCTGCATTAATTTCAGATAGAAACAGATTTTAAGCAGGTATAATCAAATATACCTTAGCCATAAAACCATCTATTTTGTGGTTAAGATCATCTGTTCTTAAGGACTCTAAATTACCAAAGTATTGTCCATTGTAAGCTACTTCAGAAATCTCTACCTAGCCAGTCGAATAGGGTGACTTGCGGTATGGATTTTTTATTAGTAAGCCAATTAAGAGTTTTGGTGTATCTGCTAGAAATGATGACTTTTTGAGTAGTTAATATGCTCCTAGGATAATTTTTATTCTCATCATTGTCTGATTACATTTCCATATAGACTAAATATTTTGATAATTATATCCTATCTAGAGAGCATTTTCTTATTTTTAGTCCACAAAAATTATAAAACATGCTTTATATACATTCTAAAGTTATCTGAGAACTCTAAAGGTAGTTTCATTTGTAGGCTTTCAAGTGATAATCTGAAAATGGGTATCTCCACATTATGTCTTGACTTATCTGCAGTAGTCACTAGTTATAAACAGAATCTTTAAGTATCTGGTAAACTTTAAAGTAGAAAACCAGGGGTGTGTCTCTGTGTCTTTGTCTAGCTAGCATCAGTATTTATAACAACAAAGAAATCGTGAGTAAGGGCCTTCTGTTGACTTTTCCTTGTTTCTTCACAGGCATTGCTTCCATGACAGTGCCCGTGTACATTGCAGAGGTCTCCCCGCCCAACTTGAGAGGTCGATTAGTCACCATCAATACCCTCTTCATCACCGGAGGCCAGTTCTTTGCGAGTGTTGTGGATGGAGCCTTCAGTTATCTCCAAAAGGATGGATGGAGGTCTGTAAATTGTTCTTACGTTTAATTTTCAAATCATGATTTTAGGGGATGGGAGAAACATTGAGAAGTGATAGGAAGAATGTAACTGGGTATTTTGAATCATTATAACTAATTTATAAGTGGGTGGCACTCAGCAAAATTGAAAGTGGACAAGAAGCTGATATTTAATGATAGACAAGGAACCTACCATTATGAATTGATATTTACAGGCTTTTAGCATTTAGGTGACATTTCTCATACTCTGTGTAATCTTTTGCAATATTTGTTTAAAAATGAATGCGGCAATAAATATGTATGGAGTTCTTGAATTGTATCAGTGATTGACAAGGTGTTTATGAACTGCAGATATAATTAACATCCTTTCTGGGTTTAAGAGGTTACATTCTGACCTGAGTGAAAGAAAACGCACTCTTTAAAGGTATAGATTAAGCTGTATAAAAATATATTGTTATATATGTATATATAAATTTAAAATACACAAATTGTTCCTTGATCACTATTTGCCTTATTCTGAATCAAAAGAGATGAGAAAAATGTTTTTAAAATGCTTTGAAATATTTTCAAACTAAGTATTATAGAAACAAACTAATCTTATATTAGAGCTTAAAACTATAATAGGCTCTGGATTTTGATATCATACTTTATAGTAATCAAAACAATAGATTCATGTAACTTCAGGGAAATTTTGTCAAAAGTGCAGCAGATTACACAGTATTCTCTTACTCTCTTGCCACCATGTATTACAACAGATGTTTATTGAATATCTCCTCTGTATGGGTGTTGGAGATACAATATTGAACAAGACAGGCTCTAGTACTTATACGCAGGGTGCTTACAGGGTAATTCTTAACAGCTGAAGAAAAAAGGGTTTGATATGATATGGATGTAGGGAATTAAGCTTCTCTGTGAACAGCACCATAAATCATGTGCCTTGATGAGCCATTAAAGGCTGAGACTGATGAAGTTTTACTAAAAGTTATGTGAGAAAACTTAATGATGCCAATTAGGGCTATACCTGTGTCGGGACCATTAAAGAGAGGACACAATTCTTAAAGCATTAGGTTCTTCCTGCAGATGTTGCTAAACCACTTTTGCCTTTGAAGGAATGAATCTCTGCCAAAGTGAGAAATTACTAGAGAAATGAAGAAACTGGACATTTCATCTTTCTTTTTCCACTTTGTAGATGAATAACTTACCAGCTAAACTGGTATAAGTTTTTCTTAGAAACTCAGTGGAAGTCAATTTTTCAACCCCACGTCTTTAAGTAGATCTAAAACATTTATTTACATTAAGTTAAAATTTTAGGGGTACTTGGGTGGCTCAGTTGGTTAAGTGTCCGACTCTTGGTTTCTGCTCAGGTCATGATCGATCTCAGGGTCATGAGATCTAGCCCCACGTTGGGCTCTGTGCTTATTAGTACGGGAGTCTGCTTGGGACTCACTCTTCCTCTCTCTCTGCCCCTCCCTCCTGTACTCTTTCTAAAATAAATAAATCATTTCAAAAAATTTTATTAATGTAAATAACATATATATGCTTTTATTAAAAATATTTTTAGGAGCACCTGGGTGGCTCAGTCAGTTAAGCATCTGACCCTTGATTTCAGCTCAGGTCATTATCTCAGAGTCGTGAGATTGAGCCCCTTGTTGGGCTCCATGCTGAGCGTGGGGCCTGATTATGATTCTCTCTGACTCTGCATCCCCCCACCCCTGCTCATGCATGTGCATGAGCGCTCTCTAAAAAAAAAAAAAAATTGTTTTTAAATGAAAAGAAAGTGCATTAGCCATGTTTTTTACTTAAGTATAGCAATTTAGATATCTTTTCTCAGCACTGGTTAGGAAAGAGAGACAGATCATACAGTATTGAAGATAATTTATGAATGTGTGGTGTCCCTGTGTAGAAGTGGAGACCTTAGAACACTTTTCAGAGGCGTGGTGACACAGTTATAGACAGACCTGGATTCACATCTGTTTTCTACCTCTCATTAGCTACAGACCTTGAACAAGTTACTTAGCTCCCTGAACTTCACTCCTGTAATTGTAAAAAATGGGATCAAAAGTACTTGTTAAGATTATTGTAGGATCTAAATTATTATATATAAAGTATTCAGCCCACTGTTTGGCATATGGCAGATGATCAGTAAACAATGAATCACATTATTATTTACTATTCTGATGAATGATTGCAGGATGGATACTATTATAGTTAAGTTTTGTAAGTGAGGTTGAAGGAAAACACATACTATGGCTTCTGTTTTCTTTATTGGTACAGATGAGCCTTGGAGGTAATAGGGAAGAGGCCTACAGAAAATAAATGTTAAATGCTTATAGCTGCCCTAGAAAATATAAGAAAGAAAAGACTAGAGACAAAAATGATTTTCCAAATAACCATGGGACCCCAGCTCAAGTTGGAGACATATATTTGCAGTAAAGCCGAATAGCATGCCTGTGTATGTTTTTCCCACAATACTAGACTGAAGGGTGAAAAAATAAAATATAAGAGGATGGGAAAACTAACTTGGGCTGGTAGTCAGCCAAATGCATTAACATACCAGATCACTTGGAACTCACTTATTGTTTGCATGAATACGCATTCACTTATGTCCACATGCAAATAAGTTTCCCTTTTTTAACTGGTGAATTTTCAGTGTGTTATTCTCTTCCAGTATCTGGTATCCTTAGCAGTGTGTTTAACTTCTCGGACTCCTGGGCTAATAGGAATGTGGTTACAAGCAAATAAAGGTTGAAGTACTACCTTAACATCAACTTTAGAACTGTCAGCAATTATAACTTATTTAAAATTATTAACAAGAAATAATTCATTTTTGTGGCAGTATATTTCAGAAATCCTAATTAAAATGTGGGTGTAAATGTTACATACAGAATTTTTTCATACTCATATTTTTGCATATTATAAAGGAAGGTGTCCCCTATCTTCCAAGAGTTTTGACATTTTTAAAAATTTTTTTATTTTTTATTTTTTTAAAGATTTTATTTATTTTTTGACAGCAAGAGAGGGAACACAAGCAGGGGGAATGGGAGAGGGAGAAGCAGGCTTCCCACGGAGCAGGGAGCCTGATGTGGGGCTCAATCCCAGGACCCTGGGATCATGACCTGAGCTGAAGGCAGTCACCTAACCAACTGAGCCACCCAGGCGCCCCCAAGAGTTTTGACATTTTAACATTATTTCTTTATTTCCCTTTTTGACTTTCATTGCCTCTGGACCTCTCTAGTTCAAGTTACCAAACATTTGGTGTTATTACTATATAACCAGTGTCCCAGATTTTACTAGCTTACATTGGAGTGATGAACAATTTTAGAGTCTGTTAGCAAGTACTATTTGATCCTAACCAAAATCTTGAGACACTGGTGGAACTGATATATTCACAATTTGCAGATTAAAAAAATGCTAAGAGAAGTTAAAGATTTGGTTGAGGACACATGGCTGTTACATAGAAGAGTTTAGAGCCAGTTCTTCTTACTTGAAATCTAACTACTTTCTTCCTCATTCTACTTCCAATAGTTTATAATTTAAAATGTAGTTATTGAAAATTCTTACAATAGTGATCAGATGAAGACTTATAGAAGATGAAACTGATTAATCAGACAGAAAAATTTATTAGCCTTTGATGTTCTTGAAAAACGAACTCCTCTTTTGTGCCAAAGGGGTCAAAGCTACTGTTCTCTTATTTGGATATCCTAGAAATAAATTGTTTTCTGCTGAACAACTAGAAGATTAGTTGTTTTAGAAAAAAGAATTGCCAGTAGAAAATTGAACCTTGGTATTTGTCTAGCACTCTTGCGTTATTATACATTCTTTGCTGGGAAAAATGTCATCCGGCTTCATGAGGAAAGAGGAATAAGGACTTTGAAGAGATCATTATGATTAGAATTTTGTAAAAACAACTTTATTGTGATATAATTCACATACCATTCAGTTTACCCATTTAAGATGTATAATTCAGTGGCTTTTAGTACATTCACAGAGCTGTGCAGCCATCAGTGCAATCAAATTTAGAATATTTTCATTACCCCAAAGGGAAACTTTGTGCTCCTTAGTTGTCACCCCCCCAGCCTTCCAGCTCCTGCCAGGTCAAGGCAATCATTAATCTACTTCTTGTCTCTGTAGATTTGCCTATTCTGGATATTTCATGTAACATTATGTGGTCCCTTGTTGACTGGCTTCTTTCACTGACCATTTTTTCAAGGTTCATTCATATTGTAGACTGTGTAAGTATTTCATTTCTTTTTATTCGCAAATAATGTGGATATACCACATTCCATTTATCAGTTGATGGACATTTCCACTTTTTGACTATTACAAATAATGGTGCTATGAACATTTCTGTACAGCTTTCAGGGTGGACATGTTTTCAGTTCTCTTGGGTATACACCTTGGAGTGGAACTGCTGGGTCATGTGGTAACTACGTTTAGCCTTTCGAGGAACTGGCAGACTGTTCTCCAAAGTACTGCACTATTTTATATTCCCACTTAGCAGTGCATGAGAATTCCAGGTTTTCTGCATCCTAGTAAACATTTATTATCTGTCTTTTTGATTATCATCATCTTAGGTGGGTGTGAAGTGGCATCTCATTGTGGTTTTGATTTGCATTTCCCTGATGACTCATGATGTTGAGAAAGATTTTATTTTTACCTAACATATTACAGTGCTTACAAAGATGGCAGAGGTATTTTAGTAGTTGGTATTAATGATATAAAGTTTTATCACTGCCTTTTTCTGTGCTGATAGTTTTTAGTCTTGCTTATTTGAACATAGATTCACTCACTACACTTCAAGCAAATGAAGGTTTCCTTTTTTTCACTGCCAAATTAAAGCCTGGCATGTCGCAGGCCCTCAGTAAATATATATAATAGAGTAAATTTCACAGCTTCCACTGTGAAGGTATAAAACACTTACCTGGGCATGCCACTGCTTAAATGTTTCACAGCCTCTCCATTTCCCAGAGGAAATAAAAAATCAGGCTCTTATCCTGGTTTGTGGTGTCTTCCATTATCCAATCTGTGCCTGCTTTTTTCGATTGTTTTTAACTTCTCAGTGCCTCCCTCCCTCTTCCTTTATATAACAGCCATGCCTGTATACCTGATACACCACTTGCATCTTGCTTTTTCATGTTTTTAGGTTTTTTCCATCTGCTTACTTTACCTATAATGCTTTCCTACCCTGTCCTGCTTTACTGGTCCACTTGCTGTTCCTCCTTTGAATCTCTGCTTTGTATATCATGTGAAGCTGTTTCTGTCCCCTTGTCCTTTCATAAGACTTTGTACATAGCTTCACTGTTTTATACGCTTATTATTTTGAACTGGTTACTTTTTTGTCTGTCTCCTAATTCACTTTGGAACTCCTGAGTGTCATTGACTTTGTACTCGTTTTTAGATCTAGGGAAGAGCCTGGACATAGAAAATGCTCAGTTAATGTTTATTGAACTGAGCTGAATTGTTTCAGCTCTAGGGAAGGCACTCTTAACTAAAGTGAAAAGGTATTGATTTTTAAACCAAAATACCAATTCATTAATGTATATTGAGGAATACATTTACTTCATAGATGGCTGGAAAACTAAATTATTAATCATAAGTGTTTCTTATTAAGGATAAAAATCAGAGAATGAAAATTAGTTTCTGAGCCCTTATAGCTTTCCATCCTTCAAAATAATATGCCTCTCTGGCTCCAGAACACTTTTGTTCTTCTTTTTTGGACAGAGCTGGTTTTCAAATGAGTATTCCTCTATTGATGATTACATAAACCACCATGTGACTTATAATAAGACTGGTATATCTATAGAGGGGCTAAATTATTCTCTTTTATGTTGATTTTTGTTCATTTTATTCTCAGATTTAATTTTTTAAAATTAGAGTTATCTCACTAGCCCATGCACAACCATTTGGTAAGTGTCTGAGTGTGCTAGGTATTTTCACATTTTTCATCATTTACATCATGCTTTTTTTGTGTGCTAAGGAAGCAGAGATTGAGGAAATGTAAGTGTTGAATGAGAAGCACAGAGTATTAGTGTTAGTAACATCTGTATGGGAGATTTTTCTGGGATATCTTCAGGCTAATTCATGGATGGTGTGAGACTTGTGCTGAGTTATTTGAAGAATTGGTGGACAGAGGTGGAAATGGGGGCAGAATATAGGCTAGGTGAGGGCAGGATCGGGAGGCTTGAAACTGGGGTAATGAAGCGAATGAGATACGGGAGCCAGATTCTAGAAGTCTGTAAATTCTAGGCTTCGAGGTTTTGAACTTCTATCTACAGGCAAAGGGAAACTATTTTAGAGCAGAGCATGCTATAAAGTAAGTCAAAGATTAATATGAGCGTGATGCCCAGAATTTATTGGAACTCTTGGCTCCTGGATGGTTGCAGAGAACATATTTGTGAGGCTGTCACCAGAATAGAGGTGTGAGGTAGTGAGGTGTGTTGCTCTTGGAGACACCAGTTAGTATAGGAATCATTCAGTCATTCAAGAAAAACTTGCTGGGGGGCACCTTCTTTACACTATGTTGTGCATGCTACTAGAGATAGATGAATAAGAAGTGTACCTGTTCTCAGGCACCTCACAGACTAATGGGGAGACTTTTTCATTAGCCTCTTAATTAAATGATGGATAGTGTTCTGAGAGCTCTTAAGCTGTGTGAATAACTTAGCTTTATGCTGGAAAGATACTTGAGCTGAGTCTTTATGAATAAGAGAGTTCTAGACATCGTGAGGGAGAAGGAAATTCTAGGTGGAATATAACTTTCAAAAGCCCGGTAAGTAGTGTGAAAGGGCCAGTCATATGTGGGCAATAGTGAGAAGTTTTAAAGCAGCTAGCTGGAGGGCTATGATGACAGTCTGGGAGTTTGAAGGTAGAAAGGTAGTCTTCAGTGGGTATGAATAGAACTTTAAATCCCTTGTACTCTCTTTAGTAGTACTTTGAATCAAGTTTATTGAAAGTACAGGTGATTATTTTTAAAATAATCACTTTGGGATGAAAAATGAGTGAGTCTCTCTCCCCGCTAATATTTTACAATTTAAAAAATCATGTCGATAAGATGCTTTTGAGAATGATATTTCAAAAAGGTGATATTTCTAAACACATTTATGCTGGGGAAAGTGTTCTTACAATTTAGTGCTCAGAGATCAGTGGTGTTTGGCTCCATACAAAATACAGAGTATAAAGCGGTCTTAAAAATCTAACTGTGCAGTGGCCGCTTTAAGAAAGATGGATTTGGCTAACAGCTTGATTACAAGTTAATATCTTAATGCTGAAGATACTTGTAATTTCATTGTTGACAGAATTAGGATATGAGACTCTTTATCATAAAGATATCGATAGTGTTGTGGGAGGAATAGGTTGAAGACTTGCTTTCACAGCACATAAATTAATTTATCTGAGCTCTAATATCTTTATGTAGCTAATGCTTCAGCAGTTCTACAGTGTAATTAGGATCAGACGAGTTAATGGCTGTGAACATATGTACAAACTCTTAAATACTACTAGATACTCTTTGCTGTCATCTGCAGAAAGTCTTAGGTTGATTTTCTATCTTGTATCTAACACTGGCAATAAAAATTTCCCTCACATTCAATCATCTGATTTTTTTTCCAGGTAAACAGTAAATATAGTTTGCTAATGAGAATGCTTTGTATAAGACTAATCTCTCCTGAAGATGACTATTATAAACCACAGACAGAATTTTAAAAACTGTTTAGGACACTGGAAAACTCCAGCTCCAAGAATAGGTTGAAACTGAAGGGGATTTGATTCTTTTTTTTTTGAAGATTTTATTTGGGACACCTGGGTGGCTCAGTCGTTAAGTGTTTGCCTTCAGCTCAGGTCATGATCTCAGGGTCCTGGGATCGAGCCCCGCATCGGGCTCCCTGCTCAGCGGGGAGCCTGCTTCTCCCTCTCCCGCTCCCCCTGCTTGTGTACTCTCTCCTGCTGTGTCTCTCTCTGTCAAATAAATACATAAAATCTTTTTAAAAAGATAAATAAAAAAGATTTTATTTATTAGAGAGAGAGGGAGAGAGAGAGGTGGAGAGAGAGAGGTGGAGAGAGAGAGGTGGAGAGAGAGAACGTGCACAGAGGGAGAGGGAGAAGCAGGCTTCCCGCTGATCAGAGAGCACAATGCGGGGCTCAATCCCAGGACCCTGAGATCATGACCTAAGCCGAAGGCAGATGCTTAACCAACTGAGCCACGCAGGTGCCCCAGGGGATTTGATTCTTGAATGGCTCATGGTGAGTCTACATTTATGGCTTTTTACTTCAGGCAGCCCTCAATCCATAATGGACAGCTAGAACTTAAGTAGAAAACTACCGTTTTATTGGCTTACAGTCTCAGTGGCTAGAGTTTGGGGCGGTCAGAGTGGGGTGGAATTTGAGGGTGGAATTCCAGGAAAAGAATGATCCATAGAGGAGGAAGCCCTCCAGATCTGAATATTAATTTGCCGCAAATGTTTTATTGACCTCAGAACTCTGAATATATAGTAGAGATTCCACGGAGCCTGTGGAAGACAAGTTACAAGATGATAAAAGCTGGGAGAGATTTTATTTCCTGCCTGTATGAGGAGTGCCATATTTGGAGTTTGAAACTTGAGATTACAGCTCAGGCTTTCCATTAGAACTACGGAAGGACTGGGCCTTAGAAGTAAAGACTTTGTTGCATGATTAAGGGTTTGCCCTAAGACCAAAACTAAATCAGATTCACACTAACCAAGTATAAAACCGAGCCTCCACAAACTCAAGGGGGCTGAGAGGAAAAAGTCTACGTCATTCAGAAGGAGAGAATAAAATCTAGAGTCTCTACAGTTTGTCATTCACGATACTCAGAACACAAAAAATTATTAGACATGTGAATAAACAGAACTTACGACACGTAACTAAAAGAAAAACTGGACAATATAGACAGTCCTCAAGATAACTCAGATGTTGAAATTAGCAGAAAAGGACTTTAAAGCAGATGTTATTAAGGTGTTGAAGGACTTAGCAAACAAAGATAGTCATACTGAGTGACCAAATGGTGAATCTTTGCAAAGAAATGCAACCTGTAAGAAATAAAACTGAGACGAACCATGAGAGACTATGGACTCTGAGAAACAAACTGAGCGTTCTAGAGGGGAGGGGATGGGGGGATGGGTTGCCCTGGTGATGGGTATTAAAGAGGGCACATACTGAATGGAGCATTGGGTGTTATACGCGAACAATGAATCATGGAACACTACATCAAAAACTAATGATGTAATGTATGGTCATTAACATAACATAATAAAAAAAGTGGAAAAAAAAAAAAAAGAAAACCAAATAGAAATTTTAAGTAGTGTAAGTGCAATCTCTGAAATTATAAATTAACATCTAAAAAATTCATTGGGTGGACTTAACAGCAAGTTGAAGATGACAGAAGATAGGACCTGGAAACTTGAAGGCAGATCCATGGCTACCACCTAATCTGAAAAAGAGAAAATAATAAAGTTGAAAAAGAGGCCTCGGTGACCAAAGACACAATGTCGAATATTCTTATGTACCTCTAATTAATACTAAGTAGTCTAATATACATGTAATTGAAATCCAAGAAAGAGAGAATGGGGGGAAAATATGTTAAAAAAAAATAATAATGGCTGCAAACTTCCAAAATGTGATGAAAACACTAAGTATTGATTCCAGAATACAGTGAATCCCAAGTAGGATAAATATAAAGAGTATACGCAGGCGTATCATAATCAAGTGGTTGAAAACAGAAGATACATACAGAGAAAGTTAGGATCCAAAAAGAAAAAAGACATGTTACATGAAGAGGAGCAGCAAGACAAATGATGGCTGACTTTCCATCAGGAACAATGTGGGGTCTGGAGACAATGTCCAGTTGACCCTTGAACAACATGGGTTTGAACTGCATGGGTCCACGTAACAGATTTTTTCAACAAATACAATATAGTACTGTAAATGGATTTTCTCTTATCATTTTCTTAGTAACATTTTCTTTAGCTTTTTTAGGAATACAGTACATAATACAACTCACATACAAAATATGTGTTAATCGAATGTTACTGGTAAGGCTTCCAGTCAACAGTAATCTATTAGTAGTTAAGTTTTTAAGGGAGTCAGAAGTTATATTTGGATTTTTGACTGCCCAGGATGAGTGCCCCTCACTCCCATGTTGCTCAAGGGTCAACTGTACTGAAAGAAAAATGTCAATCCAGTAGGAGAATATCCTTCAAAAATATAGGTAAAATAAAAACACTTTCAGGTAAAGTAAAATTAAGAGAATCTCACCACCAGACCTGCATTGTAAGAAATGCTAAGGGAAATTCTTCAGACTGAGGGAAATGACCCTTGATGAAAGCCCATCTACAGTAAGGAAGAAGAGCACCAGCTATCATAAATAGGAGGCTAAATATAAAGGACTTTATTTTTTTTTTTCAATTTTTTCAAAAGACATATGACTTTACATTTAAATGTAATGTACTTAGCTATAAAATATATGACAATAGTAAAAACGTTAGAGGAAGTAAAATGGAAATTATCTATGTTTCTCAAGAGTTACAGTTTTATCTCTAAGTAGTAAAGATACATATTTTTATCCCCAGAACAACCACTAGAGTATATTATAAAAAGATATAGCTAAGAAGCCATTATAAGAATTAAAATGGAGGGGCATCTGGCATTATAAGAATTGAAACAGGGCTCAGTCAGTTGAGCATCTGACTCTTGGTTTCGACTCAGGTCATGATCTTGGGATCATAGGATCAAGCCCCATGTTGGGCTCCTCACTCAGTGGGAGTCTGCTTCATTCCCTCTCTCTCTCCCTTTGCCCCCTCTTCTCTCCCCCCCCTCAAATAAATCTTAAAAAAAAAAAAATTAAAATGGAGGGATGCTTGGGTGGCTCAGTCACTTAGGTGTCTGCCTCTTCATTTTGTCTCAGGTCATGATCTCAGGGTCGTAAGATCAAGCCCTGTGTCCAGCTCCATGCCTGGCGTGGAGCCTGCTTAAGATTCTCTCTCTCCCTCACCCTGTCCCTCTGCCTCTCTTCCACTCCCAGCTCACACTCTCTCTTTAAAAAAAAAAAAAAAAAAAAAAGGATATTTAAAATATTTGGATAAGCTGAGCAAAGGCAAGAAAGGAAGAACACAAGAATAAAGAACAGATGGAACAAATGGAAGGCAAGTAACAAGTAACAAATGGTAGACTTAAAACCCAATTATTGCAATAATTATAAAATGTAAAAAATGTTCATTGTGCACAAAAACATGACACAAGTCTATATTGTCTAAAAGTGACACAATTTAAGTATGATGCCACAGATAGGTTAAAAGTAAAAGAGTGGGCAGAGATACACTATACAAACACCAGGTATAAGAGAGTTGGTGTGGCTTTGTTAATAATCGCACAAAGTAAGACTTTAAGACAAGTAGTATTTCCAGAGATAAAAAGGGACATTTCATAATGATAATAGAGCCAACTAGTCAGAAATATAATAAATAATAAAGACTAGAAGTCAATGTAATAGAAAGATAAGCAGTAGAAAAAAGGTTGATTCTTTGTAAAGATTAATAAAATTGATAAGCTGATATGACTGATTAAACTGATAAAGAAAAAAAGCTAAAGCACAAGTTATCAATATCAGGAGTAAAAGAGTGCATCATTACTATGGACATTATTAGGATAATGAGGGAATACTTTGAATGACTTTGTGCCAATAAATTCAACAACTTAGGTGAAATGGGCATATTGCTTGAAGATCAGGGCCCTGCTGAAAACTGACACAAGATAAAGTGGAAAATCTGAATACCCGTGTATTTATTAAATAAACTGAATCATTATTAGTAGCCTACCTGCAAAGCAAAATCCAGGCCCAGATGGTTTCAGTGGTGAATTCTGTAAAATATTTAAGGAAGAAGTAGCTCCAAGCTTAAACAAAAGCTTTAAGAAAATAAAGATGGAAGGAATACTTCCCAGCTTGGATTCTGAGGACAGCATAACTTTAATATGGCCTAAGCTATTACAAGAACAAAAACTCTAGATACTGATCGAAAATATCCTTACAAAATAGTAGCAAATCAAACTAGTAATAAATAAAGGTATAATAAATTGTGACCAAGTCAGTTTTCTGAGGAAAGTCCGGCTATTTTGCATTTGAAGATAAATTTGTGCAGGTCACCATGTTCAAATTATTAAAAAGAGGAGAACCTATATAATTAACTCAATATATGCAGAGAAAGCATTTGTTGGAATAACATTCATTTATGCTAAAACCTTCCAGCAAACTAGAAGAGCACTTTTTTTTTTAAGATTTGTTTATTTGACAGACAGCCAGAGAGGGAACACAAGCAGGGGGAGTGGGAGATGGAGAACCAGGCTTCTCGCTGAGCAGGGAGCCCGACGCGGGACTCGATCCCATTACCCTGGGATCATGCCGAAGGCAGACGCTTAATGACTGAGCAACCCAGGCACCCCTAGAAGAGCACTTCTTGAACTCAATAAAGGACATGTATGAGAAAACCTGCAGCCAGCTTTATACCTCATAGTGAAAGCCGGAATGCTTTTCCTTATCATCAAGGAAGAGATGTCCACTATCACCATTTACAGTCTTTCAGATTGATTCAAATGGACAAGTGATTCTAAAAGTTTTTACAGAAAAGTCAAGGACCTAGAATTGCCAAAACCATCTTGAGGAACAAAATTGGAGAGTTCTGTCTGATTTCAAGACTTAGTATAGGGACACCTGGGTGGCTCAGTTGTTAAGCGTCTGCCTTTGGCTCAGGTCATGATCCCAGGATCCTAGGATCGATCCCTCCATTGGGGCTCCCTGCTCTGTGGGAAGCCTGCTTCTCCCTCTCCCTCTGCCTGCCTCTCCCCCTGCTTGTGCTCTCTCTCTCTCTCTCTGGCAAATAAATAAAATCTTTAAAAAAAAAAAAAGTATAAAGCTAAAGTAATCAAAACAGACTGGTAAGGATAGATAGATAAATCCGTGAAATAGAACAGCAAGGTGGCTATGTATCAAAAAAACATGATTGAAAGAAGTTAAATGCAAAAGAGTACAGTCTCCATGATTCCATATGATGTTCATTAACATGTAAAATAAGCTATGGGGACAGAAATTCAGTCATTGGTTGTCTATGGCTGTGGGGAATGATTGGAAAGAGAGGGGTATAGCCTACCTGCAAAGCAAAATCCAGGCCCAGATGGTTTCAGTGGTGAATTCTGTAAAATATTTAAGGAAGAAGTAGCTCCAAGCTTAAACAAAAGCTTTAAGAAAATAAAGATGGAAGGAATACTTCCCAGCTTGGATTCTGAGGACAGCATAACTTTAATATGGCCCAAGCTATTACAAGAAAAAAAACTCTAGATACTGATCGAAAATATCCTTACAAAATAGTAGCAAATCAAACTAATTTCTGGAATGATGGAAATGTTCTGATTTTTTATTGGGATGGTGGTTATAAGGGCATATATATTTTTCAAAACTGTTAGAATGGTATACCTTGGATCTCTTCATTTTATTATATGGAAATTGTACCTAAAAATTGTTGACCTGCACCTTCTGTTAGTTCCCTCCATTATATCCCTTTTCTGCATGGCCAGTGACTAATTTAATTTTGCTTCTGCCATGACACTTTTTCTAACAGCCTCTGTTGAAATAACTTTTGTCCTTGTTCCGACACTCAAAACCTCAGTCATAGCAATTAAATATAACCCTATTTTGTTTGATGATTACTAGTGTATAAGCTCCTTGAAGTAAAGGATGTCTGCTAATCATTATATCTCCCAAATCCCTAGCCCAGAGCTTTGGATATGGAAGATTTTCAGAGTGACCAAAAAAAAAAAAGATATGTGTGGGTGTGGTTGTGTGTGCATTATTTCTAACGTTAGTACTATGCATTTTGTGTAAGTCATTGTATTTTGCCATGTAGTTTAAAACTACTTAATATCTGTGCAAAACACATTCATTTGTTTAATATCACATCTTATTCTGTCAAAGTAAGTATATTTTGCTGCTTCTAATATAATCACAACACTCTAAATAAACTTGGCCAAACTACCTACCCGATATACCAATATCAAATCACTTTGAGGCATTTCCCCTACCTACATAGAGTTAATATTTTCTTATGTTTACATATTTGGCAAGATTTTCTGTTAATAGTTTACACAGACTCATTCACCAGGTAACACAAAAGTTGCTCATTTGCTGATCATATATCACCTGCTTTTTACTTGAAAGATTCCAACTAGGACATACTGATTTCTTTTTCTTATAATGTACTTTCAGCCTTGGTCTCATGTTTACTCTCTAGCCACCATCAGATTATCAGGTATGTCAGTCATCAATTTTGATGTTCTATGTGGTCTTTGAAGGCAGAAGGAAATTAATTTACCAGCCTGGGATCTCTATTATTTTAATTTCTTATCTGTTAAAATGGAGTTGTGAATCCTGCACTAAAATTGAAAAATATGTTAACAGGTGAGTTGTAGTTATAGCAGGTGGCTAAATTCATTGTTACCCTTTTGCATCTAAAACTTGCATTAAGTAGAAACATACTACATAAGTTATAATTTTTTTAAGACTTTGTCAGAGAGAAAGAGTGCGTGCATACAAGCAGGGGGAGTGGCAGGCAGAGGGAGAAGCAGACTCCCCACTGATAGGGAGCCTGATGCAGGTCTCGATCCTAGGACCCTGGGATCATGACCTGAGCTGAAGGCAGACGCTTAACCGACTGAGCCATCCAGGCCTCCCCATAAATTATAATTTCTGTCTGGTGATTATTATGTAAATGTCTTGTGACTGATATATATGGTGAGCGTTTCTGTTGTAAATCCAGTAATAGAGATCTTGTAGTAAATGCATAACTCATATGATTATTAAGTATATGAGAAGTAAATGAAAAAAACTCAAAATCCATGGGAACATTGAACAGTGAAGTCAGGTAGCTCAAGATGTAGGGCTGAAGGAACAGTGTTCTTGAATGTGGTTTGAAAGGGTTGGATTATGCCTTTTTAAGGGGAAAACATTTCATTACCCTAAACAAGGTAAATGATATATATTGGAAAGTTCCAGCTTGGGGGATGTTTCTGGATTTACACAGCACTACACTGTCTCTGCTTTAAGTGCTTCATGATGCTTAATGATTGGCATAGAGTTTGGCACTTAATGTTCATTAAGGTGATGTTTGTTGGGTAAACATCTCAGAATAACAGCTCAGATAGATCATAGGAATTCAGCCTTACCTTTCCAAGCAATACAGTAAATCTTCATTAGGTAACACTTTCAAAGAATTTACTAATTCTAACTGCTGACCCTTTTTATTTTCAATGAGCTGTTTCAGCAAAAAATGGTTTAGAGTTTATTTCATAGTTCTATGTAAAAGGATGCCAGTTGGAAACTGTAGAGTTTTAATGAATAAGGCTTAGTATCTTAATATTTATGATATTCCTCTAACTTTTATGTGCTATTCAGAAAGGGCTAACATGAACATGATTTCTAAATCAATAGGAAATATAAATGGAATGCAAGCTACAAGACAGAGGATGGAAATAAAACTATCAGAATTATAAATACAGTTTTGTCACTTGGGTTTTTTTTTTTTTTTCAGTGTATTCTAAGACAATATTGGATATTAGAGAATATTGCTAATATTCAAACTTCAGAGATTGTCACTGAACTAATCTGAGTGTTTTAAAAAATAGCAAGATTCTCTATGACTAGAATATAAGGTGGAGATTTGGTTGAAAAATACATTTAGCTATGTGAGGTTGGGAGACCAGTAAGGAAGTGATTATTGAATTGCAGCTTAATGCTCTCATGGCCTATTGGGATAATTGGCTAAATGACTGCAGTGTCCAAAAAAACCTTTATACACTTACCAGAGTGGAGTGTCTTCCCTTAGTAGAACTTAAGAGCTGTAAAAACAATTGCATACAATTTGCTTTAAATATATTGTAATACAGCTCTCTTAGCTATGATAGTTTTTCTAGAATAGCTTGACTTATAATTAAAACCATAAATCAGGGCGCCTGGGTGGCTCAGTCGTTAAGCGTCTGCCTTCAGCTCAGGTCATGATCTCAGGGTCCTGGGATCGAGCCCCGCATCGGGCTCCCTGCTCTGCCAGAAGCCTGCTTCTCCCTCTCCCACTCCCCCTACTTGTGTTCCCTCTCTCGCTCTGTCTCTCTCTGCCAAATAAATAAATAAAATCTTTAAAAAAAAAAAAAAAAAAAAAAACCATAAATCATACAGCTCTTATACTGTAAGGTATTGGGAACTTAAGGAAAAAGAGAGGAGAAAAATAAGCAGCATGTGGGTGCAAGATATAATTCCTCACTCTTGCACAATTCCTTTTGGAAGGGGAGTAGCTTGGAGAGGCCTTTAGGAGGCAGAGATTGAAAAACAAAATGCAGTGGAAAGCAATGTTAGATCTCTCATGTCCCTCATATAAAATATTTTAAAAGGATCAAATCAAATTTTTTTTTTTTTTTTGCACCCAGTCATCTTTTAAACTATCTCCGGCCATGTTACCTATATTTTCCCTACATGAAAAATGTATGTGTATGTTGAAAATGAAATTCAAATTCAGTTTGGCACCGTGTTCAAGCAGTACAAGTTTGCATACAAATGAGATATTTTCTTTTAATTCATAGTTGATTATTTTCATAGTTGAATATATTCCATTTGCCACCAGCAGGTCTGTGTTTTCCCTTCCCATGGGTGCCTTTGTGTCAGGTACTGTGCTCTGTATGACTGGGGGTGACTGTTCCCAGGTAGCCCCTTTGCCATGTTATTCTGCGGTGCTTTAATACATTTAACAGAGGTGAGTGAATAATAAAACTTATAAAGTTATCCTCGAAAGTCTTTAAACATGAGGTTAAGGTAAATTATCTCACAGTTCTGTGAGAGAATTTCTGCAAAATTAAGTTAACTAATCACTAAACATTTATTATAGCTTGTCTTACAGTAAACATTATTGGAAGCCAGATTGCCTAGATTTTATTTTTAAATTTTTTAAAAGATCTTATTTTAGAGAAAGAGAGCGGGGTGGGGAGGGGCAGAGGGAGAGGGAGAGAGAATCTCAAGCAGACTCCCTGCTGAGCATGGAGCCTGACACAGGGCTTGACCCCAGGACCCTGAGATCATGACCTGAGCTGAAATCAAGAGCCAGATGCTTAACTGACTGAGCCACCCAGGTGCCCCAAGAGTACCTAGATTTTAATCCTAGTTCCACTGCATACTAGTTCTTTATCTAATTTATACCTGGTTTCTTTGTCTTTAAAATAATGATACCCACTTCATAGGGTCGTTGTGAAGACAAATTAACGTTTCTTAAGCCCTTTGAACAGTGTTTGGCATATAGTAACTAGTGCTGTGTATTAGCTATTACTATTGCCACTATTAAGTGATTACATGTCTAAGCTCCATTCAAGTAGATTTTTTAAAAATGTATTTGGAACGTAATCATCACCCTGTGGAACTACTAGAGAATAAGTAATGTGTTCATCATGTTATCAGTAGACCATGTTATCAGATAACCATTTTGTTATCAGAGAAGTAGGGCAATTATGAACTACACAGTTGTGTATCTCACATGGCCATCTTTTAGAGGATACTTTCTTCAGGGTTGTAGGTGAGAGCAGTATGATTCCTTTAAAACAAGAATGGTGGCAAATATGGATTCCAGGCAGGACCTATTTGGTTTTATGTGGGGTACCACCAGGGGAAGGGCTGTCACCTGGGAATGCTGGATCTTTGATTCACAGAGCTTTGGTTCTTGGCACTGGGAAGAAGGCTTAACCTGAGGTAAAATAGCTGGGCTTGTCTTCTTTGGTGGTAGCTGTCCCAGCCACACCATTTGAAAGCATTGCTCACCATTTGAGGGCCCATCCTTAGTTTTCTGGTAGGCAGGTGCTGATATAGCTAGTTGGACCAGAAAATAGCTCATTTGTTCACTTCAGTTGAGAAAGTTTAAAAAGATATCTCTGTGAGTGATCAGGATGCCACAGAAGAGTCTAAAGAATTTTAGAATTCCTGAAAGCTTGGCATTTTTGCTCCAGTCAACCTACTTTCCCTTTCTGTCAGCTTGGTGTGCCTCCAGAAGATAAATAGCCTTTGCCTTATAGTATGGACCTTGGGCGATTACTGTTCACTTTCACCCCCTGGGTTTTTAAAAACACTTAGATCAGTGGTTCTTAGCCCTGACTGCACATTAGCACCACCTGGGGAGCTTTTAATAGAATTTCCTGGGCCTGGAGCCCAGACCAATTAATCAAAATCCTGGGTGGGTAGGGCCTGGACACTGGTATGTTTTAAAAGTCTCCCTCCCCCCCCTTCCTAATGTGAAGCCAGGGTTTAGAACCCTTGATTTAACTTACAATAATGAGATCTCCCATATCAGTAGGTAACACTTCTTTGTGGGATTGACTGCCCTGGTTTGTCAATAGACTGTTTGTCTTATTAGTATATTTTTTGTCATTCATGTGGTTCCTGATTTCCTTGGATTTCGAGGACTCAGGGTGAGCCCCAAATACATACTGCCTTAACTAAGCCTATAGAGTTCTTGCTCTTTTAGTCTCATGATACAATTTTCATCAGTAACACAGCAAAGCAATCTCTTTATTTTTTTCCTGTTCTCCAATCTGTACATCATCAGAGCAACAGTTTTTCTTAAAGAAATTGGGTAGTTCTCCCTACTGACTTTTGGGTGGATGATACAGCCACTATAGATAAGTTGCATTAAATTGATAGGTGAGGGAGTCAGGGAGGTAAAAACAAATTTTACTGGGTGCCCTCTCTATTCTAGGTACCAACTGTATGGTTTCACTTAATTCTCTCAGCAGTCCTATGAAATAGATGCTGTCACCTGTGTGTTAAAATATTAAATAACTAGACAAGGGTTTTGTGGTTAGTATGCCCAGGGCTGAATAGAGAACCCAGGTCTGTTCCTGTGCTCATCCCATCATAAACCACAGCTACCCCCTCATCTTATATATTTGGTCTCTACAGAGCCTTGGAAATTTATTATTATCAAAATACTTTTATCATTGTTTGGGAGGAAAACATTTCCTCCACCCTTCAGAGTTCCTCTGCCTGGTCAGAGAATTAAATTGACATGAGGTCACTTAATAAGAGACAAACAAAAGTTTAATGACCTGTATACTTCCTATGTAAATGGGAGAGACCCACATAAAACTGAATAACTCCCCAAAATGGCCAAAGCCATCACCATCTTCATCTATAGACAAAAGATGTTGGGGGTGGGGAGTCAGTTAAGATGGGTTACCAGGAAAAGCACAGTAAACAAGGGTAAGGTTGTGATACAGATTTAAGTTTTACCTTCTTCTTTGATAAGATTTCTGAAGACTGAGTCATCTCTCTCTTCCTGATAGAAGGAGACACCCTTATAAATGGAGGTTTCCCTTGTAGATGTAAATGCTTCTTACAAAAGGGTAACTTCTATTTGGTTTTCAGAGCTTTTGCTGTGTTTGCAGTTTCTTAAAGATAATCAGCCTAAAATAATCATTATGCCAAAGAGACTCATTTTGGGGCAGCAAATTCTGTACATCATGAAAGGTAATCAAAATGTAGTAAAATAAGCTTTGTTTTACTTCTAGAAGAGAAGCATTAGGGCGTAAATGTATAAAACATGTTTTATTTTGCCTAGTCTCTGGAACCAGGCTTCAATATCCTTAAAGGTTGGCAGCTGGGTGCCACCCACCTTAGTGTTAGGGCATTGAATTGTATATTTCAGACCTAGACTCTTGGATTTTAAAGGACTGGAAAGCTGAAGTAGCCTGTCTTCTATAGCTTGCTTTAGAAACACGCTAATATGTATGTTTGCAATTTTCTTTTTGTGTTTCCCTTTTCTTCCCTTCTCCTTTTCTTTTAGTTTTTAGAAATACCGTGTCCTAAGATTAAATAGTGAGTAATAAAGTGCACAGTATTATGTGGGCATCTTTTGGCCTGAAAATGTTTCAGTTTCTATATTCATTTCAAGTGCTGCTTTGAAGTATCCTGTGCAGCCCTTTAATCTTAATTCATCACTAAGGGGGTTTGGAGAACAAAAGGAAAGATCATGAAAAATGTAGAGAAATGACACATAGGCTTCCATTTTTAGGATTTTAGAAATTTATTTCCTAATCCAATATATTTGGTATTTGTCTTTTATCGCTTTTCTTTTACATAATTGGCAGTAATTGGCAATACAGTTGTGTATAACCTTTTCTTCAAGAGAACACAGGTCAATAAAAATGTCATTCATTTACAGCAATAAAACATACATTAAAGTAACACATTTGGTTGTACAAGTTAGCGTCTTAAGAGGAAGCTGCCACAAGCATGCATTTGTGTGAGCCAATCTCAGCTCTCATCTGGTTTTCAGATGAGACATCTTCTTCAGAAAAAGTCTGATTATATCTGGAATAACAAACAGTTTAATTGAAAGGAATTACCTTGCAACTAAGTTTGCAGAGCTAAATGATCCAGAAGAATTGCTACATGAACCAGTGCTATACAAATGTGAAGTACACTTATTTTCTATCTAGCTAATACAGGAAGTTTAGATGTATAGCTGCTTTTGTATGTTTCTTAAAATATTTACTAAGTGCCTACTATGTGCAAGGTATTTTATTAGGTGCTTTGTCAAATACAAAGTTAAATATACAATCAAGTGGGACAGGTATATAATACAAGGTATAGTGACGTAAGTGGAGGTTAAACACTGTTCTGTAGGTTAGCAGAGGAAGGAATGATTAAGTATTGGTATAATTATCACAGCCTATGGATTAAAGTATAAAACACTTTTAATAAGATTTTATTCAGTACTGTAAGCCAAATGATTCATTTAGTCATAAAAACTTTTGTTTACTTTTAAAAATCTTAATTTTTCTGTTTCCATGTGTATTTTTAGCAGCTGTTTGGAGTGAGAGATACTCTTTTTTTTTGTTTGTTTTGTTTTGGTTCAAGTTTTTATTTAAATTCCAGTTAACATGTAGTGAAATATTAATTTCAGGAGTAGAATTTAGTGATTACATACAACACCCACTGCTCCTCATAACAGGCACTCTCCTAAATACCCATCACCCATTTAGACCATTCCTCCCCGCCTCCCCCACCACTTCCCTCCCTTCCAGCAACCCTCAGTTTGTTCTCTATAGTTTTTTGTGGGTTTTTTGTTCAATTTATTTTATTTTATTATATTATGTTAATCACCATACATTACATCATTAGTTTTTGATGTAGTGTTCCATGATTCATTGTTTGCGTATAACACCCAGTGCTCCATTCAGTACGTGCCCTCTTTAATACCCATCACTAGGCTAATACATCCCCCCACCCTCCTCCCCTCTAGAACCCTCAGTTTGTTTCTCAAAGTCCATACTCTCTCATGGTTCATCTCCCCCTCAGATTCCCCCCCTTCATTTTTCCCTTCCTGCTATCTTCTTTTTTTTAACATATAATGTATAATTTGTTTCAGAGGTACAGGTCTGTGATTCAACAGTCTTACCCAATTCACAGCACTCACCATAGCACATACCCTCCCCAATATCTATCACCCAGCCACCCCATCCCTCCCACCCCCCCACCACTCCAGCAACCCTCAGTATGTTTCCTGAAATTAAGACTTCCTCATATCAGTGAGATCATATGATACATGTCTTTCTCTGATTGACTTATTTTGCTCAACATAATACCCTCCAGTTCCATCCACGCCATTGCAAATGGCAAGATTTCATTCCTTTTGATGGCTGCATAATATTCCATTGTATATATATACCATATCTTCTTTTTTTTTTTTTTTTTTAAAGATTTTAATTGATTTATTTGACAGACAGAGACACAGCGAGAGAGGGAACACAAGCAGGGGGAATGGGAGAGGGAGAAGCAGGCTTCCCGCTGAGCAGGGAGCCCGATGCGGGACTCGATCCCAGGACCCTGGGATCATGACCTGAGCCAAAGGCAGACGCTTAACGACTGAGCCACGCAGGCGCCCTATACCATATCTTCTTTATCCATTCATCTGTCAGTGGACATCTTGGCTCTTTCCATAGTTTGGCTATTGTGGACATTGCTGCTATAAACATTGGGGTGCATGTACCCCTTCGGATCCCTACATTTGTATCTTTGGGGTAAATACCCAGTAGTGCAATTGCTGGGTCATAGGGTAGCTCTATTTTCAACTTTTTGAGGAACCTCCATACTGTTTTCCAGAGTGGCTGCACCAGCTTGTGTTCCCACCAACAGTGTAGGAGGGTTCCCCTTTCTCTGCATCCCCACCAACATCTGTCATTTCCTGACTTGTTAATTTTAGCCATTCTGACTTGTGTGAGGTGGTATCTCATTGAGGCTTTGATTTGTCTTTCCTTGATGCCAAGCAATGTTGAGCACTTTTTCATGTGTCTGTTGGCCATTTGGATGTCTTCTTTGCAGAAATGTCTGTTCATGTCTTCTGCCCATTTCTTGATTGGATCATTTGTTCTTTGGGTGTTGAGTTTGGTAAGTTCTTTATAGATTTTGGATACTAGCCCTTTATCTGATATGTCATTCGCAAGTATCTTCTCCCATTCTGTCGGTTGTCTTTTGGTTTTGTTGACTGTTTCCTTTGCTGTGCAAAAGCTTTTTATCTTGATGAAGTCCCAGTAGTTCATTTTTGCCATTGCTTCACTTGCCTTTGGCAATGTTTCTAGGAAGAAGTTGCTGCGGCTGAAGTCAAAGAGGTTGCTGCCTGTGTTCTCCTTTATGATTTTGATGGACTCCTGTCTCACATTTAGGTCTTTCAACCATTTTGAGTCTATTTTTGTGTGTGGTGTAAGGAAATGGTCCAGTTTCATTCTTCTGCATGTGGCTGTCCAGTTTTCCCAACACCATTTGTTGAAGAGACTGTCTTTTTTCCATTGGACATTCATTCCTGCTTTGTTGAAGATTAGTTGACCCTAGAGTTGAGGGTCCATTTCTGGGCTCTCTATTCTGTTCCATTGATCTATGTGTCTGTTTTTGTGCCAGTATCATACTGTCTTGATGATGACAGCTTTGTAATAGAGCTTGAAGTCCAGAATTGTGATGCCACCAGCTTTGCTTTTCTTTTTCAACATTCCTCTGGCTATTTGGGGTCTTTTCTGGTTCCATACAAATTTTAGGATTATTTGTTCCATTTCTTTGAAAAAAGTGGATGGTATTTTGATAGGGATTGCATTAAATGTGTAGATTGCTCTAGGTAGCATTGACATCTTCACAATACTTGTTCTTCCAATCCATGAGCATGGAACGTTTTTCCATTTCTTTGTGTCTTCCTCAATTTCTTTCATGAGTATTTTATAGTTTTCTGAGTACAGATTCTTTGCCTCTTTGGCTAGATTTATTCCTAGGTATCTTATGGTTTTGGGTGCAATTGTAAATGGGATCGACTCCTTAATTTCTCTTTCTTCTGTCTTGTTGTTGGTGTATAGGAATGCCACTGATTTCTGTGCATTGATTTTATATCCTGCCACTTGACTGAATTCCTGTATGAGTTCTAGCAGTTTTGGGGTGGAGTCTTTTGGGTTTTCCACATAAAGTATCATATCATCTGCGAAGAGTGAGAGTTTGACTTCTTCTTTGCCGATTTGGATGCCTTTTATTTCTTTTTGTTGTCTGATTGCTGAGGCTAGGACTTCTGGTAGTATGTTGAATAGCAGTGGTGATAGTGGACATCCCTGCCGCGTTCCTGACCTTAGGGGGAAAGCTCTCAGTTTTTCCCCATTGAGAATGATATTTGCTGTAGGTTTTTCATAGATGGCTTTTATGATATTGAGGTATGTACTCTCTATCCGTATACTCTGAAGAGTTTGATCAAGAAAGGATGCTGTACTTTGTCAAATGCTTTTTCTGCATCTCTTGAGAGGATCATATGGTTCTTGTTCTTTCTTTTATTAATGTATTGTATCACATTGATTGATTTGTGGATGTTGAACCAACCAAGCCCAGGGATAAATCCCACTTGGTCGTGATGAATAATCCTTTTAATGTACTGTGGGATCCTATTGGCTAGTATTTTGGTGAGAATTTTTGCATGCACGTTCATCAAGGATATTGGTCTGTAATTCTCCTTTTTGATGGGGTCTTTGTCTGGTTTTGGGATCAGGATAATGGTGGCCTCATAAAACGAGTTTGGAAGTTTTCCTTCCATTTCTATTTTTTGGAACAGTTTCAGAAGAATAGGTATTAATTCTTCTTGAAATGTTTGGTAGAATTCCCCTGGGAAGTCATCTGGCCCTGGGCTTTTGTTTTTTGGGAGATTTTTGATGACTGCTTCAATTTCCTTAGTGGTTATAGGTCTGTTCAGGTTTTCTCTTTCTTCCTGGTTCAGTTTTGGTAGTTGATACATCTCGAGGAATGCATCCATTTCTTCCAGATTGTCTAATTTGCTGGCATATAGTTGCTCATAATATATTCTTATAATTGTTTGTATTTCTTTGGTGTTGGTGTGATCTCTCCTCTTTTGTGCATGATTTTATTTATTTGGGTAATTTCTCTTTTCTTTTTGATAAGTCTGGCCAGGGGTTTCTCTACAGTTAAGACTTTGTTTTTATGGTTTGCCTCTCTCTTTTTTTATACCTATGTTCATTTGTTTCTTTTCTTAAATTCCACATATGAGTGAAATCATGTAGTATTTGTCTTTCTCTGACTTATTTCGCTTAGCATAATACACTCTAGCTCCATCCATGTCTTTGCAAATGGCAAGATTTCATTATTTTTTATGGCTGAGTAATATTCCATTGTATATATTTTCCACAACTTCTTTATCCATTTATCAGTCAGTGGGACATGTTGGCCCTTCTGTAATTGGCTACTGTTGATGGTGCTGCTGCAAACATCAGGGTGCACTTGTTCCTTCAAATCAGTATTTTTTTTTATCCTTGGGTAAATACCTGGTAGTGCATTTGCTGGGTCGTAGGGTAGTTCTATTTTCAACTTTTTGAAGCACCTCTATACTGTTTTCCAGAGTGGCTGCACCAGTTTGCATTCTCACCAACAGTGTAAGAGGTTTCCCCTTTCTCCATATCCTTGCCAACATCTCTCATTTCCTGTGTTGATTTTAGCCATCCTGACAGGGTATCTCATTGTAGTTTTGATTTGTAGTTCCCTGATGATGAGTGGTGTTGAGCATCTTTCCATATATCTGTTAGCCATCTGTATGTCTTTTTTGGAAAAATGTCTATTTATGTCCTCTGCCCATTTCTTAACTGGATTATTTAGTTTTTAGGTGTTAAGTTTGGTAAGTTCTTTATACATTCTGGATACTGATAAACCTTTATCAGATATGTCGTTTGCAAATATCTTGGAGTGAGAGGTAGTTTTAACACCCATGTGACAATTGTATTTTTTTTTTCCTGCTGTTTTTGGAATTAAAATGAATTTTGTTTGAAAAGTAATGGACTTATTTCACACATTTTATATCTGGAGGCTTCAAGGCTGCTCAGTCTACTTTGGGTTTAACATAGCTTAAATGTTGGAATAGCTTTGAAAAGTGTATTGAGTCAAGTGACTTCTAATTGATTTATGAATATCAGTGAGTATGGTTGTTATGTAATCAGAGTTGGCTTTCTGAGCTCTACCATCATAAATCTGCCATGGAATATACCCAGGGAATTTGGATCAACAGAAAACGTACAAGTGTCCTAGATCCATAGAAGTTCCCATTTGAAAGCGACCTCGCAGTTTATCTACTCAAACCCCTCAATTCAAAAAGATGGAGGCCTAACATCAAAGAGATGTTAGGAGATTGTTCCAGTGGTCAGAATAATTTTGGAGAGATCTTTGATATTGATGTACTCATATTACTATTTTTGTTATTTCTCTGATGTATTTAAAGTGACATGCTTATTTACTATACTTCTGTCATTTTAATAATGATTATTTGCTTCTGACTATCCTTTTCTGCTCTGGGTTTCTCCTTAGTTAATGAGGATGAACATGATGCTTGGTGGCAAAATGAAATCATTACTGATCATTCACGGAGCAAAACAATAAATAGTTTGGGACATTTATCTTAATGAAAAATATATCTTTTTAAACAGATTATCAGAGTTTTGTCTTAGCCTCATTTTCTATTGTAAAATACAGAATTATATGTATATTAGGAAGGGATGGTGATTATGATGTTTTTGCATGATATGTGTGGTTCAGAATGTATATACATAATTATTATGACTTTTGCTCCTTTTTACTGTAATTTATGTCATCAGATTTTTCTCATTTTTCAGTTTCTCACTACAGCATAAAAATATTCTTTTTTCTGGCCACACACATGGAAAATCATTCTAATTTAACATGAGATGCTATTTCCCAGTGTGGTGAACACAAACCTTTTATTCATACTAATAAGTCCAAATTTTACAATAATACGTGGATTTCTTATTACAGGTACATGTTGGGACTTGCAGCAATTCCAGCAGTTATACAGTTTTTTGGCTTTCTCTTTTTACCTGAAAGCCCTCGATGGCTGATTCAGAAAGGACAGACTCAGAAGGCCCGTAGAATTTTATCTCAGATGCGTGGTAACCAGACCATTGATGAGGAATATGATAGCATCAAAAACAACATTGAAGAAGAGGAAAAAGAGGTTGGCTCAGGTATGTGGATTTTGTACTTACATTAATTTTAAAACCACATAGTGGTTTTATTTAGAAACTATATTCTTCTGCTATTATTTAATATCTCTAAATGATGTAGCGATTTTATGTATATAACCAAATCAAAATATATTTTAATTCAGTTTTAAAAGTAATATAATGTTATAAAAGAAAGAAAACCCATCCCCATTATACCACTATCTTCATATAATTACTATTTTTATTTTTGTAGAGCCTCTTTTATTTCAAAATTGGATATACTTGACATGGTTGTCATCATTTCGTGTGTGGGTGATAATTTTTGAGTATATGTATATTTTATATATAAATATATATAAAGATAAATATGCATATTGACCTTCCATATTAACGAAAAAGTCATAGTGTGAACTATTTAAAATAAATCACTTTAGTAAAAGTAAATACCTTGTTTACATGTGTTACATTAATTTCCAGTCAGGTTTTATAAAGAATAAGAATATCTTCAGATCCTAGTTTTGGAATCATTTTGTGTTTCCCTGTTTTCATTAAAATGTTTAATTGTCTAATCAAAATTTCACCCTGTCAGAAAACCAAAAAAAAAAAAAAGTTTCTAGTCCATTTATGTTGGTGAATTTCTTTTTGGAGAAGAAATCATGTAGGGTTTTATAAAATCTCAGGCAGGATCTCTAATCTTGACAGTCTCATTTGGGTAAGTGATTTGCAGGATGTACGTGATGTGAGGTAGACATTTTATAATACATTTCTCAACAATAACTATTACCCTGCTAGATTCACAATTCCCAAAATTGTCTCATTTTCTCCCAACTTTCCTTTTGCCCCTACATTAATTGGAAACCCAAGTGGAAATGCTGACTTGCGTTAGTCAAATTATTTTTCACACTTAACAAAAAGGCAAACACCCACACTCATATATTGATATATGTCACACAGGTCTTGGAAGGTGTGTTCACTCACCTTCTCCTGCTGTTATTTTTGGTGGAGCTGAATGTTGTGCTTTCTTGAAACAATAGAATAAACACTGCAGAAGCTGGTGACCATTGTTAGCCACACCCGATTACTCTCGTAGTTGTAGTGCAGTGTTGTTATTCTCTTGCTCAGGTTAGAGCCCCAGTGAACTGAGCCAAATCTAGGTCAAGGTCATTTTTAACAAACAGGTTGGTGAGCGTATACCATGTGCCTGGCACTGTCAGCATTTCCAGCGTAAGATGTTAGTGCGAGTATTAAAGAGAATTCTGTTTTTAACAAAATAATTCACTTTTACTGAGTTGAACATTGTGTTAATTTAAAAATACTATTTTAAATGTTCATTTAAATTACAAATACCTTCATTTATGCTCCTGTCTGAATTTCTCTCGGCTGTGGCTTGCATGAAATATGAGCTTGTTTTTGTAGTAATCAGTATGCTTGAAGCTCTTGTACTAATAATGTGTGAGTGGAAAAACTTTTCAGGTTATTAGGTTATATTAAATACTATTTAGAACATGAGCTTTTGTTATGTAAAGGGTAGGACAACAACTTAATAAAAAAAAGCCTTCCTGTGTAGGGGTAGGGATACCACTGATTTGACTGTAGAGCGTTGACCATGTAGCTTCATTTGGACTACTTAAAAATTTCTCTGACTGGTATAGCCACAGAGCCATTGACAGTGCGCACTATTTGAGTTTCATGATGATTTGGAATGGTTTTTTAAGAAACTTGAAGTACTTAAGATTGTAATTACCCGCATTTGCTTTAGTTTTTATGAGAGGTCTTTTGGAGTTAAAATAGGGCACTTTTTCTTGGGTAAAAATAAAATATTGCTTTATATACACATTTGGCACAGGTTTAAAAAAAAATACTGTGTTACCGATTGAATCCTAATAACATTTGTCCCATGCTTGGGTAAATATCTTAAACTTTGCAACTAATAGGATTTACAATTTACCTTTTTCTCGATTTGTATTGAGTACTATCATCTTGCTTAGTTTTAAAATTAATCTCATGTTCTTTTTTAAAAGTACAGAATTAATAGCATTATGGCATGAATTCACAAGGCAGATCTGCCAGTGTTACATAGCAGGTAATTTGGGGGCCTCACTTTTATGATTGAGAAATTTGATCAGGGTAAAACCTGTTCTGCACACGTGTGAATTTTATTTCACCATTGTCACGTCCAGGAATGAGACTCTGTGTCAAGTTAGTTGGAAAATAGAGACCAGTGCTAGGGCTTGTCTTAACACACCGACACGGCAAATATACAGGAAGAAACAGCTGATTTCAAAATAATAAAAATGTCCTGGCGCAGAGAAGACAAGTCAGCCATTGTATTGTAGGGTTAGAGAGTAGCGTGGGTTCACCTGTGCATGGATCCTGACCAGGTAAATTTTGAGCCCCGACTTTAAGCCTGGGAACTCCGGGCAACAAAGTGCAGCAGTCTGGAGGGAGGAACTTTGGCCTAGCCACCGCAAAACACTCCAGATATTTCAGGAGGTTAGAAAGAAGTTGTGCATGACCCCTGTTTCTTCTAGGGAGAAATGTTTTATCATCAGACATGGTGGCTTAGTTACCTGCTACCTGCCTGTGAACTCAATAAATAGATCTGATTCCTCATCAGTCCCCATGTCCTTCTCTGGGAGTTTCCAGTGGATTTGTAACTTGTGACTGTTCACGGTACTTGCTTATGTGACCCTTCTCTTTTCCTAGGATTTTTTTTATTTTGGTCCCTGGAGTTTAAATTTGATTTGTTTGAGGAAAATAGGCATAGCTACCCAAGTATGTATTAAATTGTTTTTTGGATGTGTGAGAGATCGGTGCCTATGGGATTGACTTCTCCTGGCTTCAGACACACTTTGTGACTTTCTGTAGTCAATCTGGTGGCTCTCTGGCCGTGGCTGCAGTGGAGGTGAAGCTCATAGTCCACGCTGCGGAACAGCATTGGATTTTAATGGTGTTCCATCTTGTCTGCACATGGCACAGAGATCAGCCTTCTTAGCATGTGATTTCTCCACTATAGTGGGCAAAAAAAAAAAAAAAAAAGAAAAAGGGCAATTGATGGGAAAAGAAGCAAACAATTGGTTTTCATGCATATTCAACATTGTTTATACATCCTGCAGGACTAATAAAGTGAGCTTGGTTTGGAAAGCTCCCTGGCGCGGGAGACAAGGGAAATGGTGATGAGTCCTGGCTCCACCCCTAGTTTGGAATCCTAAAAAGATTTTCTAGGAGTTGCCGAACCTCAGTTTCTTTTTAGGTTTGTAAGAAAAGAGAGCCAGATTATAATAGCTCCACAGTCTGATTTTTTAGAGTTTAAAAAATCTGTGAGAAATGTCTGCTTTTTAATTTTTAAATGCTGTGCAGCAGCCTTTCGTTCCAAAATGTTTATTGAGTGACACTCAAGAGAGTTGGGGATGTGGCAATAAATAAGACAAGGTTCTGGTCCATTCTGTTGGGAAGAAGCACACAGATGATAAAGAGTAAATTCCTGGATAACTGCAAATTGTAGTAATGGCTTTAAAGGAAACAAACAGGATGATGACATTTATAGAAGGCTTGCAGGGGGATGATTAGGAAAGGCTTCTCTGATGAGTTGAGTGTAAAGGCTAAGGAAGAATCAGCAGAGTAGAGAACTGAAGGGACGAGTGTTCCAAGCAGAGGGAACAGCAAGTACCAAATTGTATGTATCACTAAGTGGGCCAGATTAATTTTCTTGTAAATTTTGATAATTGTTATGAAGCGTACATGTGCCGGAATTCTAAGGCATTGCAGTAAGAACTATTCCTCTTTATTTGTATGGGGTTGCCAAGCCTAAACTTTGAATTAGTAGGGACACAGTTACTACTTTTAGAGTTAAAAACAAATTTGAGTACAAAGTAATACACATCATCACTTCCATCATTTTGTTGCTCATTTCTTACAGGTTGTTGCCTTAGTTTATTTCATGCTGTATACATGTGTACTAGTGTCGTGACTTTCATTTACAACAGAGGTAGAAGCTGGAGGGAGACCTCAGTAATTACTTAAGGCAGTGATTCTCAAACTTTTCCACTTAGCTTCAACGTTGAGTGGAGTGAGGCCTTTTGGGGCCTGGATTCCATAGCAAAAGGCAACTGCAGTAAGCCCAACATTTATTTGAATTTTTATGCTTTATCCTAGAAATTAACAAAAGTTGGTGTTTTGTTTCGTAATATACCTGTTCACTCTACTTTAGAAGTGTTTTTTCTAGATATCTAGTGTTTATTCTTTGACTTTAAAGTGTTCCATCACTCTTGTCGTGTTCAGTTCCTGGGATGTGCACCCCTCAGTTTGACAGACATGAACTTAAAGCATTTGGGGTACCTCTCTGGGGCAAGTCCATGAGGCGGGGTAGGAAAAGTTGGAGCTGCCTGTATTGTCAGAAGCAGATGGTCATCTCTTAATTTACCAGGCATATAGAAGAGCAGAGAGTCTTTGTCAGGAGCTTTAGTTTATAACAGTAATTGTCTTACAAGAAAAACAGAATTAGTCAACAAAAGAGATAGGACTCCTCTGAAGGCAATCTTTGGAAAGAATCTAGAGATGAAATTTGTGTATTCGTATGCTTTATACCACCTCGTTTGAAAGCACTCTCTAATGACTTCTTTAGTTTTCTGTTTCTAATTGATACATAGTTGACACACAACATTATGTGAGTTTCAGGTGTGCGACATAATGATTCAGCGTGTGTATAATTGCAAAATGATCACCAGAGTGTAAGTGTCATTAACATGCATCACCACACATAGTTAAAACATTTTTTTTTTTTCCCTTGACGTCTTCAATTTCTTATCCTGCACCAGAGAGCAAGAAATAGATTCCTGGGATGAGGTGAAAGGAAAGCCAGGCCTGCTGCCCCACAGGTTAAGCAGAAGCCCCGTAGGCAGGGCTTAGGGAAAGTCTCACACTTCTGCACCAACGCAGCCACTCCGTCGTCTGCTCTGCCCTGGGGGGCTACGGCAGCCTCATCGGGAGGAAAATGTAAACAAGGCTTTCTCTCCCTGGAGAAACGTGCAAATATTGTTGTAGAACCAGTACAAAAACCCAGAGAAGGAAAAAGCAGTTTTGGGAGAATGGAGTTGTCTGGGCAGCTTCGTTGCAACAGCAGGTGGAGTGAAAGCAGCAAAGCAAGGGAGAAACTGAGGGCGCATCTCAGGGCAGTGGAGAGCAGCCTTCTGCAAATCTGTTTGTTTATAGCATAGGGTCAGTCCAGGGAACTTAAAAATGTATATGACCTTTTCTTTTTTTAAAGGGAAATAGCGTTTTTGTGCATCCTGTCTTTTGAAAATTATATTTAGAGTTAATATTATCCAGATCACTGAGTCATAGATGCTTCCAAAATAGGTTTATTGAACAGAACAATATCAGAACGTTGGCCTTGCCCTTGGTCACTCAAATCTTAATCTGCATAAGTGAGAAGTAGCAACCAGAGGCCCTATCAGATGCTTTAGAAAAATTAGATTCAGGCCCACTGGTTGCTGTTATCGGAGAGTTTCAGGCTACCTACGCACAGTGTATAATCTTGCAAAAACATTCACGCCAACAACATTTGCATTGTTTAATTTTATCAACTAATCAACTCAGTAACTGGGCAGACGTGGCTCTGTGTTTTGCCTTTGTCAGGTAGCTCAGTCTCCAGCCTGAGAAGGAAGAACGTTGTAGGGAGGGGAATTTATTCAGGACCCTCCCGTGAGTTCAGTTTAAAACCTGTTTCGATTTACGTCCAGCTCTTGGGGGGGGTCACGTCTATCGTGTGCAGGAGGGGACAGCTGCATCTCTCTCTTTTCTCCTGCAGTGATCTTGCCATTAGTTCATCAAGTCTTATCTCCTCATAAGTCATTTCTTTTCCTGTGAATTGATATTGCCTGTGGCCATTTCAACAAATCCTATTCTGCAGAGAGGTCAGAGAGGGTAGATATTTATCATATCCTGATAGAAATCCTTCCAAAAGTTTCTTTAGAAATCTGATTCCGGCATAATAACATTGCAGTAGAATGCTCACTGCAGTTGACATCTGCTGCACCGAGGGGAAAGTAGTCATTTTCCCCAGTATTTCTGGTAGTTTTGCTTATATTTTCTTCACGTGGTGGTATACCCAAAGTAATGCAAGTATGTTATTTACTGGGTGAACTTGAAATAGGTATTGACGAATTGTTTCTCAGCAGGATGACTCCCAGTTTTATGAATATAGGCAAGGAAAACATTTCTGTATCTAATATTCTCAAGGTGTTTGTAAAATTGCTAAAATTGTCCAAATGTGAGGCTATTCTACGTATCTCCTATGGTAAACAGATTAAGACAAAAGGTCAAGTAAAAAGCCGCTTTAATTCTCTATTCTTGTGTTAACAAGCTGTCAGCTGGACTATTAAAACTATATACAATTCTACTCAGTTTCTAGTGAAACTTATTTTTGTATGCTGACTTATTTAAAAGAAACTCTATTTAATTCAACATGGCTTTAAATAAAGGTTGCCTTCGATTTTCTAAACCACAGAGGACTTTTAAAATCTTAGGCAGAATTGGAATAGTTCTTAGATTGTACATTAAAATGTCATTGACTCACCTTTTACATGGGATAAAGAATAACACAGAGATTTTTCCACTTAATCTACTTATGGGAGAAGGAAACGTTTTTCAGATAACCTGTAGGCTTTCAAGCCATTTTCCTTGATTTATATTGGAAAATCCAGATTGTCTTATAAGTTGGTAGGTAATACCTGAAGGCTCATCTTTCTGCTTTCTCACTAAAGTGTACTTAAATCCGTATTTCATTTAAAAAGAATCCATGCTGAAGGAATTTTGACTGCCTCAGAGTTTTCTTTCTCCCCCAACACATTGTGAAGTTCATCCTGTTTTTTAATGCTCTGTATTTAATATAGTCAAGCATGAGTAAAAGACCCAACTAGGTAGATATTTAAAAAGGAATGTAGTTCCTTAGTTGCTGCTTCAGGGAAATTCATTACCAGCTAAACAGTGAATCCATCATTCAGCACAGGTGGTAGTCTGCTTTGTAAATAAAACCATAGTCTGGATATTTTTTTTCCCCTCAAGATAAGACAAATTGCTGTGCCGTTTAATGGTTACCTCGTCTTTGGAGAAGGTGAGAGGAAGATCCTGAAGAAAACCCAGTTTTTCCATCTCAGGGCGGAGGGCATATGAGCACTCTTTAATGTTGGGACTTTTTAGTGGTAACGGGACAATTCCATTGATGGGCTCTAGAATCAGAATACTAATAGCCATGTCATGTGCTATCTAAAGAAACTTGCCTGTTTACACATGTCAGGAGAGATCATCTAGTATGTTTCTTAAAAACCAAAGGAAGGGGTGCCTGGGTGGTGCAGTGGGTTAAGCATCCAGCTCTTGGTTTCAGCTCAGGCCCTGATCTTATTAGACTCCTCGCTCACCAGGAAGTCTGCTTGAGATTCTCTCTTCTCTCTCTGCCCCTCCCCCTGCTCCAGCTCTCTCTCTCCCTCTCTCTCTCTCTCTCTCTCTCAAATAAATAAATCTTAAAAAAAACAAAAGAATCACTCTTACCTTTTTTTCAAATATTTTAAATTCACTTTATATTTGGGAGATAAAGTGGTCAAATAACATTATTTTTCTCCTTCCTTTACCACTGTACTGTAGGCACTCTAACTCCTCTGGTCTACCCACTGAGCAGTGTTTTTAATCAGTACCTTACCAAACACCGTAGATGTGCATTTTAGTTAACTTCTCAGCATCTGTGTTGCTTGAAATGTAGTAACCTTCAGTAAGGAGATGTATACTTGGCAAGATAGATTGAGGAGAAAATTGCTAGGTTTCTGAAACTAGAGCAACATAAAAGTGCAGTGTAAGTGTCTCACATTTTCAGTATAGTTTTTTCCTCCCTGAACTTTTTAAGATATTTCCTTGAAAAAAATAACTCCCATTGCACATCTTTTAGAATAAAATAAAGCTTCGAAATAATTTTTTTTAGAGAACTGAATCCAATAACTGCTCTTGCCCAAAGGGTGGGGGTGGACAGAGACTTTCAAAACCAACTTTCTATAAAAGCAAAGACCTTTGGTAGGGTTGTCCAAACATTAATTATTCATATTGAATAATACTAGTGCGAAAATACTAGTAACAATTACTCTTTACCGAATGCCTATTTTTGTAAATGTGCGTGTGTGCACACATACATTCCCTCTCTGTCTCTGTGTCTCTCTGATTGTTAAAATTACAGCCCTAAAAATTACACATTATGATCCATACTGTGCTGAGAAAATGGAGAGCTGGCAAGGTTGAACAGCTAGGAAATGAGAGAGGCAGGATCTGAGCCCCACTCCGTGGCCTCTCCCGTCTGTCCTCCCTCCAGCCGGCCAAGCTCTTCGATTCATGCTACCTCCGTGCCCTGTAGTTTAGATGTAGATACTGAGAAAAGACATAGGGTGGCGTGGTCCTTGTTCATAGGGAGCTGAGAACCTATCAGATTTCCTTAAGAATGTCCTCCTTTTCTAAAAGGAAAGAATACAGAACAGCTACAAAATAGAAACAAGAAGGTAAACCTTCAAAGTCAACTGACTTATTTATTTTTAAAGATTTTACTTATTTATTTGACAGACAGAGAGAGAGCACAAGCAGGGGGAGTGGCAGGCAAAGGCAGAGGGAGAAGCAGGCTCCCCACAGAGCAGGGGGAGCCCGATGTGGGACTCGATCCCAGGACCTACGGGGATCATGACCTGAGCCGAAGGCAGTCACTTAACTAACTGAGCCACCCAGGTGCCCGTCAATTGACTAATTTAGTTCAGTTGCTTCCACCTTGAGAAGAGTGTGGTTCACAACCGTTTCTCTTCCCTGCTGTCACTGTCATTGCCTGGGTTAGGTCTGTGGTGTTCACCCCTCTGCCTGGGTAATGGTGCCTTCCACGCTGCCTTTCGTTCTGGTATCTCGCCTCTCCATCTCCATACCCTATGGCTTCCAAAGTTACCACCCCAATGCACAGGATCAGTCCCTCTCCTCAGAAACAAGTTCCTTTACAGTCTCGTTTCAGTTGATCTTTCCAGTTCATTTTGCTAGAGCCAGAACTCCATCATCATTCCAGGGGAGAACAGGGACCATTCCTCCTGCCTCCCCAGGCGGGGAGATGACGTGGGAGGGAGCTGAGGCGGTAGAGTCGGCAGTTCCTGAGCTTGCCTATTTCATCCAACCAGTGAACTCTGCAAAGAAAAACGTAAAAATTGTCTCATAAAGAGAATGTATTAAATTTGAGGACTAGTAGCATATTAGGGATTTTCTGTGTACTAAGAAGGCCTTTTGATACTGTTCTCCATTAGCAAATTTAACACGGTTCATTGTTTACTTTTAAGACCTTTTTTTTTTTTAAAAAAAGACTGAAATAGAAATGTTTAAATGTTTCTGCCTGCTTTGTCCAGTAGATGCTGGTATTTTATTGTGTCACACAAGAAGTACAAAGTCTACAAAGTGGGTAAAATGATGTTTCATCTGAAAGAACTAATGACAAGAGAGTTATGGGAATATTCTCATTTTGCTTTTTAACAGAGTAGGTTTGGGGCTTTTCTCTTTTGAGTAGAAAGGAATTAATTTTGATGCTTGGTTCTGGGAGTTGGGGAACTTTTTCTGGAAAGGGCCAGACAGTGTAAGTGCTTGGCTTTGTGGCTCGCAGCTCCTTAGCTCTGCCGTTACAGCATGAAAGCCAGTGATAGTGTGTGAAGGAGTGAGTGTGGCTTTGTGCCAGTAAAACACAAAAGCTTGTTTTTTTGTCACTGTTAGGTTTTATTATTTACAAAAATAGGAAGCCAACTAAATGTGGCCTGTGGGCTACAGTTCGTTGACCCCTTCTTTAATCATTGTGTCTGTTTTATCAGTTGCTTCAGTTTTTCTCTTAGGACCAATCTGGGATACTGTTTGTTTATTTATTTTTTAAAAATCTGCCTTGAAGCCTCTTCAACATGATTTTCACTAGTGGGTGTGTCCCCTTTGATTTCTGTGCAGAGAGTGCATTATGTAAATGTGTCTGTCGTGTGTGTGTAAGTGTGCATGTGGTGTGTTGTCACAGAAGGAACCTAAGAGGGAGTGTTGCAGAGAATCCTCTGGGTGATTGAAGCAGGAGCTTTTATGAGACCACTGCTTGGAGCATATCGCTTTCTTAAAGGCTGGGCCACAGCATCACGATGTACGGAATCACCTTTGCTCTGATGGGGAAGTAGAAACCAGGTGTCTCATCTCATACTGTGGCTGGCTGCCCTGTCAAAAACGGTTGCCCCCCGCCAAAAAAAAAGTGTGTGTTCACATGTGAACAGAAATTGTTGCTCCCTTTCCTCGGATGACAGTAAAAGCAAGATGCTACCTTTCGTGGAAGACAAAATGCACTGAACAAGTAGGGAGATGATTTTATTCAGGTTGTTGCAATAGGTGGAAGGTTCATTAAGGAGAAGCTGCTCAAAGAAGAGGGAGCAAACCTGGCATTTTCTAGAGCAGGCAAACAAGAGCCACCCTCCAGCCTTCCTCAGAACTCTTATCTCTGAGAGCACGGGGCAGCGTGCCTTCCTTCTCTGTGCTCCCAGCACCTGCACTTGATTCCTTCTCTGTGGCACTCTGCACTTGATTTTCACACTCCTGTCCCACTAATGACACAGTGTTCCTTATCTTTGCATCCCCACCACCAAATACAGTCCCTGCTTAACATCCACTAGGTACTTAATCAGTGTTTCTCTGGCTGCCTTTCTACTCCTGTGGGAGGATGGATGATGATGTCTGACCTTTGATCCCTGAGATGTGGAGAAGGAAATGGAGTGCCAACAGCACGAGAAGCCTTCCTTGTGTGGGATTCAGTCATCCTGAAGCCAGGGACCCCCCAAGTGGTTGGTGAGGAGGAGATGTAATTCAGTGCAAAATGATTATTGCTGAATGACCGACTTTCCAAGGGCAGATGGGTATGTTTATAGTCTTTGTGGATTTTATCTAGACTGTTTGGAATTTATTTGTGTGTCAGCAGTTACTATTTTCTCCTGGTCTCTAACGTGTTGGGCCTAATTTAAAAACTTAATTTTGGGGGCGCCTGGGTGGCTCAGTCAGTTAAGCGTCCG
Source organism: Phoca vitulina (assembly GCF_004348235.1). Lineage (NCBI taxonomy): Eukaryota > Metazoa > Chordata > Mammalia > Carnivora > Phocidae > Phoca > Phoca vitulina. Next base: position 12,158,082 of record NW_022589752.1, on the reverse strand, counting down.
ACTCTCGATTTTGGCTCACGTTATGATCTCAGGGTCCTGGGATCGAGCCCTGCATCAGGCTCCCTGCTCAGCGGGGAGTCTGCTTCTCCCTCTCCCTCTACTCCAACCTCTGCTCGTGCTCTCTCTTTCTCTCTCAAATAAATAATAAAATCTCTAAAAAAATAAAATAAAAAAAGTAATTTTGAGGTAAAGCATTTATGAGTACAATGGAATTTCAAATATAAAAGCTATACAATATTATGTGATTTATGACTATTTTAGAATTTTAGAGCAGACCATCGCTAATGTCTAAATCTGGGAAGTACCTCTTAAGAATGAGTAGATTAGGTTTTTGTTTATAATTATGGGGAATAGATTATAATTCAGAGTAGGCCCATATTGCAGGTGTGCACACCTCAGATGTGGTAAAATCTTCCATTATGAAAGGTGAGCCTTATGAAACGCAAACGTATGTTATGGGCAATGGCTACAGTGGCTTTGGTAGTCTTAAAACAAATGGCAGCCTTGATCGTACAGTTGTAGTTGGAACCTTAGATTGGTGTTCGTTTTGTTTGTGGTGTTCTCGTTAGCTGGTGTGTATTTAGATGTATCCGCCGCAGGAAGTCATTGAAAATTCATATTTCTCAAAAATATTCTGTGAAAAATGTTTTAATTTTGCTTTTTGAAATAGTTTATTATCAGTCTTTCTAGTCATTTCATAAGAATTACTGAAATACAGTCAGCATCATTCATGTAATAATTCTGTAGATTTTTCTATTTCTTGTCTAATAGTCTTATTGAACGTTCATTCAACTCTTCAGTGGTTTTTTGAAAAGTGTGTTTTAGAATATGAGTCCGCTTACCTATGCAGTTGACATTTCTGGCAGCAATGGGAGAAAAATATCATTTAAAGTCTTACTGCTTTTAAAGAGGATGCTTGAAAAACAGTCATGCTTTTTTTAAAATTTTAATTTATCTGTCAGCGGTTTGAAATCAATAAAAAAGAACAATCATTTTAGGAGCATTTACATTTACTTTGTGCATAGACTTTATATGGTATTATTGTATCTTTCAATCCCACAACAACACTCTGAAGTAGTTACTATTATTATTACACTGTTTGGGAGATGAGAGAAATGAGGCACAGAAAACATGGTCTCCCTGTGGTAGGTGGCAGAAAGTCAGAACTCAAATCTGGCTTGACTCAGATGCATATTCTGAATCATTCATTATCCCATCTTTCAGTGAATTTTAAGATTTCTGCATAAGAAAAATATTATTTCCATGCTTCAAGATTTTCTTTAAAATGTATTTTATTACAGTTTCATGCACAGAGTATAATTTTTTATACAGAAACACAGGCTATTCCGTTTTCTTGAACTGTAACAGATCACATTTTAATAGTTAGAATTGATCAAAACGGTGCCCCCTTCCATGGCTAGTATCAGTACATCTGTTTACGGGTCCTGCCATGTTAAAATGAAATCCCAAAGAGAATTTTTCAACCTTTTTCTGACTCAAATCAGAGAAGTTTTGCTTTTCTCAAATAAAAGTTGATCAAACTATTGGTTGACAATAAACTATACTAGGGGAGAGGCAGTTGATAACTCCGAGTGGAGTTTAGAAGTCTAGGATAGTTCGTCCGTCCAGAGGCATTGTGTGACTGCTTACCCGTGTGTCAGGCACTGTGCTAGGTGCTGGGATACGGGGTTTTACAAGGATAACAGCTAACACTAGGTGGGCACTTCTTATGTGCCAAATACTGTGTCTAACCAATATAACTCTCACAGCAACAGAGGTTCATACTGTTAGGATCCCCATTTCACAAGTGAAGAAACAGACTCGGGGACCACACAGCAGTGGGGTTGTGTCGACACAGTGATACGAGGGAATCTGTATTCTTAATCAGATCACATAGCTAATAAATGGCAGAACCAGAATTTGTTCTAGGTAACGGTCTCTTAACCAGCATCCTCTACAGCCTTTCATACTGAACAAAATGGACAAGGTCCTTATTCTGAAGGAGCTTATTTCTACCTCAAAGATATAGCCACTAACGAAATAAATAAGGCACAGTCAACTACTGTCAAAAAAATTGAAATTATTCTTGGGAGGAGGAGGAGGGACTGTTCTAGGATGGGTGGTCACAAAAATGACACACAGACAAGGGCAGGCAACAGTGTGGTTGTGTAGACACAGTGATACGAGGGAATCCGTATTCTTAGAATTCTTATTAAATCGTATATAGTGTTCAGTAATGTTAGCTGTTAATGTTATACTTATAGAGCCCTGAAAATACACAAAGTGAGGGCATTGGTTAAGAATGCAGTTTTCGGGGTGCCTGGGTGGCTCAGTCAGCTGGGCATCCCACTCCTGTCTTGGCTCAGATCATGGTCTCAGGGTCATGAGGTGGAGCCCCAGGTCGGGCTCCACGTTCAGCAGGGAGTCTGCTTGAGGATTCTCTCCCCTCCTTT